>NC_042631.1:46508018-46808018 GCF_901001135.1 Rhinatrema bivittatum | reverse complement strand
GCAGTGCTACTGACACAGACAGCAGCATGTCAGCAATTAAAGAGAATTATCGTTCTTGTTGAGATATGCACAGATTTACTAGGATTATAAACTTCAACCACATAAACTAATCAACCAATACAAGCTAAACGAAAAGTGTCTTCCTGGAGCTGAGCACCATTGCCTTTCCGAGGCCCTCCCTAACATAAGACGTTCCATGCTGGGTTGGACCAATGGGTCCTTGAGTCCAGCATCCTGTGTCTGACAGTGACCGATCCGGGTCACCAGGAAGAAGTACCCAGGCGAGGCCTAGTGAGGAGCCAACAGGGCTATGTCTAGGAGGGAGTGAATCAAGGCAATTCCCTCTCAGCCATGTGCTTTAGAGGTTCTTGCACCCCTGACAGTAGTTCTGGAGAACCAGCAGGGTAGGGAGTTGTACATCTCCCCTGTGGGGCATCCGTTCATTGCAGTGGAGGCAGTCTTCTTGCTCAACGCTGCTGCTACTACTGCTACACCCTCTCATCATCCCACTCCATCTAACCATCGCCATGAGGCAAACGTGTCCACCAACCTTCTGCTATCTCTTCAGGTTTGCTGGGTGGCTCTGTTTGCTGGCAGTGTGCAATACTTGCCACTGTGTCACTGAGCCCTTTTTAAAAGTGGAAAGGCCAGGCCCCTCCATGTTCAACAAAACAGACCCCCATGGCTCCCAAAGCCCGGCACAGATCCAGCCGCGATGGTAAGAAGCAGGACTCGCTGAGGCCAGAAAGACTCACACATCCCACCTGCTCCTGGCTCAGCAAGGCCCCACACTGTCTACTGCCATCATCCCCAGGCCCAATGCTGCTGCGTTCAGGGGCTCATGAGAGGTCAGTCCAGATGGAGGAGGAAGCGGGAATCAGGATGTCCACGGTGAGAGAGAGGGGATGTGGAAGCCAGGAAACAGAAGGAGCAAGGAAGTCAAGAGGTCAGGCAGGGGGAAGGTGCATGGGGAGCAGGACTCAAGAGGTTTGGGAGGAAGGGGACAAAGTACAAGATGACATCAGCCTCTACCCTCACCCTCTACTTTGGGGGGTAATTAGCAGACATAAAGCCCGTCCAGTTCTACAGACGTAAGGTGATGCTGGGGAAAGGATGCAGCAGTAGGACTCAGTGGGGCTGGGAAGGGGTAGGAGGGGACAACAGCGGTGGGGACAGGGTGAGTCTGGGCAGGGAGATGAATAACAAGAGGGCCAGCGAGTGAGCAGAAGGGAGCAGGGCGAGTCTGCACAGGGGGCATGGGAGGAGGGATACAACAGGACACGGTGGGATGAGCTTGGGCGAGCCCAGGTGATGTGGATCTGTTAAGAGATGGGTGGGGGATCCAGAGAGAAGAAAGTGCATGAAACTCGGGTTTTACCTTATTTGTTTTTCTGCCATTTAATTCCAAAGCGCTGTGAATAGGAAGAGAGAACTCCTCTGACCCTCACTGACCACCTGCAGCCGCTTTCTCTCCAGGTCTGACTCAAACTGCTGCTAAATAGGAGGGAAAAACAAAACAACAAAGAAGAAAGGCATGAGTCACATTGAAATTACATGATATATATAAAGAATGCATCTCATTGCTCTGCGTGGCCTTTCTCCTCTGGCGCTCATCAGGGAGCTATCATGCCACCTTTCCAGTTTTTATCAGAGAGTCATCACTGAAAGCATCTTGCCTTACCCCCTCCACATCCAGTTCTCATCAGGAAGCCATTATGCACTGTATGGATCTCATCAAGAAGCCATCATACAACTTCTTGCATTACACCTTTCCATTTATTTCTTATCAGGGACTCATCACTCAGCTGCTTTCCTTATCATCAGGGACCATCAGGCACAGTCGCTCTGTAGTCCTCTGCTCTCATAGGTGAGCCATAATACTCAGCCTCTCTCATCCAGCTCTCATCAGGGACCCATCATTCTCAGCCAAGTCTCATCAGAGAGTAATTAGCATGGCTTGTTTAGGGCCCAAATTATCAAATGCTTTTCCCATAGGCCCAGAAAAAGCAAAAACCCTGAATAAATCAGGCCCGGAGGATCTAATCCCTTCTCTTTCTATTTTTCTCTTAAACTTTCTTAACATAAGAGATATTCAAAGTGGGCAATTATCAACTCTCTATTATTAATAGTCATCCTTCCAAATCTGCACAGTGCTGTGCACACGAACAGTGCTATATCGATAACAATCACTTGCTATGTGAGTATACAGCACTCTGTACATTGATGGCATTTGGTAAATAATCACTCTGAGACTGCCCAATGCTATGTATGCTGACCCTACTTTATCTATCTATACCCCTCACTCCTGCCCCCCTTTCTCGCCTGCTCCCTCCCCCGCACCCTGTTTATTGTAATTTTCCTCCTGTCTCAAGTTTATTGTAAACCGGCGTGATGTGCCCGCACGAACCCTGGTATATTAAAAGCTGTTAAATAAATAAATAAATAAATAAATAAATAAATAATAATCATTCCTCTGAGACTGACATCCTTCAGTAACTGTACAGTGCTATGTACATTGATAGTGCTTTATGTATAATAATCACTCTGTGTACAGTGATGAACTTTCTGAATAATCATCATGCTAAGTGTACAGTGCTGTGTTCACCACTGGTTCTTTATCACTGACAATCAGCATTCCTCTGAGTGTACAATCCTAGATTTTGATTCAAGAAACTTTATTAACATGATGGTTTGTACATGTGTTGCTGAATTCATATATAAAAAGGACAATTTTGAGTCAGCTCATGGAGGCTGCAGGACTGTGGAAGAAAATATTCAAAGGGACCCCCTTCGTGCTGGGTTTCCCTTTGAAAATCAGGCTGGTGGTGCACGGCAGGGACTTAGTAGCCACCTATGTTTGTACCTGCAGAAAGTGCAAGTGGAAATCCCTTCCCCCAACCTAACCCCACCTCTGTTTTTTGCCATGAGTAGAAGTAGCTATGCTGTGCCAGCGCAGGTATTTTCATCCATAGCATCTCAGCCATCCTTCTTGTGCAAGTTAAGAGTGTTTAACTGCACAAAAGGGTTAGAAAGTTGCCCTCTCATGGTTAAAGAACATAATAACAGTAAAAGGTAGAGAAAGAACAATAGCCAAGACAACTTCCGGGTTCTGGCGATATTCACTGGTCCTGTATCAAGTTCCATTTCTGACCTGGTGGCAGGATAACATATTTTGCTGCTATAGCTGCAGTTTCTCCTCTCTCCCCCAGGATTCTGCGGAGTTTCTCATGCGTCTTTCATGGGAATTCTTTGATTTTCCCTGTCTGCTCTGGGAATATGCAGCTTTGTTTACTGCACAATGAGAGACGAGATGCATTTCTGTTTCTAGTTCTCTTGTGTTGCATTGCGTGAAGAGCCTGGCTTCCTGAGGTTTCCATTTTTCTATTTCAGTTCTCATCTGGATATTTCTAGTTCTGATTTGTGGTCACTTATTCAGACCTGCCAAGTCTGCTACAATCAGTGGGAGACTCCCATTTTGGCAAGTCATTTTCCACACTCCTGCTGGGGCAGCCCAAACTCCGACCCAGTGGCCTAATTCCCAGTGGTCCGGTCAGTTAGGAGGTGGCGGCGAAGGCTGGTGCAGTACGAGACAGAGAATACAATGACAACGTTGTTTCCTGTCTAAATCTGCCCCCTTAAAGGCGCAGGGGGTTGCAGGCCATCTGCATTGAAATTGCTACCAGCTGTTGAGTCCCTGAGCCTCTGAGGGATGAACCTGGATGGGACCTACTACTGCTACAGCAGCTAGGTCTTCGGAGGGGAGGGAGAAGGAGTAGGTCAAGGACTGCAGACTCTGCAGAGAAGTCCTGGAATAGGTAGACGCCTGAATTCTCATATTCCAGCTCTCTCCATAACTCGGATAGTATCTCTGAAATTGTGCATGGGAATGATTACCACTCTGGGCTTGCCAGGCAGGGGGGAGGGTGAGAGATCAGTTGTCATGGGGGTGGATGGGGTGAGTTGCTCCAGCAGGACGTGTGTGTTGTCGGAGGAGGGTGGGAAGCACATATGTCAGTTGCTTGGGAGGCAAATGGCATTTTCCCATTCAGGGGCCAGTAAACGCAGTCAAACTCTGCTGTGCTCCACCATTTGGGGAATATACAGTATCAGAGAGGCCCCCAGTCTCCTGCTGTCTCCGTTTCCTCTCTCTGCCTGTGTGTAGCTCCCCAATCAGGGCCGGTGCAAAGGTATCAGACATCCTAGGCAAACCTTATAGCCTTGCACCCTCCCGCCTCATGGTTGTCTCCCCACACAATTAAAAATGATGCGTTTATAACAGGTTTTACATGAGAAAGGACACTCAAGGTACAATCTTCTGAGATAAAAAGATCACATCATGTACATTATATTTACATGCACTGCTATGGTAGCAACTAGAAAACCCTGCAAAAATAGACATTTGGAACCTACATATTATCAGACCTTCTGCAACTTGTGTTGAATGTGAGTATGGTCCTTAGAAAGCCATGCGTAAATGGCATTACAGTTATAATATAGTAAATCTCCCATACCAAAACAGCACTAACTGCCAGCACTCAAACAGTAACAATCCTACCAATGAAAAGGCAACACTGCAAAGATTACACAAGGCCTAAAAATAACAATACACCTCTATTTAGGAAAACAGAATAAACCAGGCTGCTACAGATTCCTAAAGTACACACTAGCAGAATACCTCACTTCGGTCACACATGCAGAACACAGACTAATGCAGAATAAAAAGACCATAAATTATAAATAGAAAAGTGCAGGCAACAGCTGAACTGGAAGCGCAACAAGCCAGACTCTGTAATCAGTGCTAGATTCCTCATAAAACAGTTTATAAAAAACTATAAAACAGTCATAATTATTGTGCTTTCTCCACAGGTGTTCTTCTGTTTATTCCCTGCTGGCCAGTTTTAAACGCATCCTGCTTCCACAGCATCTCTCTTAAAAGCAGTGTTCTTGAGAGAAAACAAGATGGCACCCTGAGAGGGTGTACCTTCGTTTACTCCGGATCCAAGATCTTGTTTAAAAGCTATATAGCGATATTTCTTCAATATTTAAAATGCCTCATAAGAGAAAAGGCAAAGTCCGGGTTTTTCCACCCGCCCAGGACATTGCTTCCGCCCTCCAACCACTGCAATTGAGGGCGTCTATCCCCGCTGGAGAGCAGGCGAGAGGAGAGAGCCTTACTCTCCTGGGGAACTTTCATTGAGCCCTCCGGACCCCAGAACACTGATGAGAACTTTGCCCCCAACAGTCGACGGAGGAGTAGAGGCGCATTCCGATGACATCATTGGGCGAAATCTACTGGGTGGCCCAGACGCCTACCGAGCGGTTGGAGAGGTAGGAGGTACTCTGAAATCTCGAGTGTCTGAAGTGCCGAGAGAAGGAGAGATGACAGCAGACACCCCCTAGAACAACGGGAGAGCTTGGTGAAGTAGCCGGTCTTGGGGTAAGAACCTTCCCCGGCAATTAACTAAACCAGCGATCATTACTCTCGATAATATCTGGGAATTCATGGTGAGGATGTCTTCAAAACTAGATAATCAAACCCTGAAACTGGATGATATAGCCACTAAAGTAGGGGTATTGGAAGGGAACACATACCAAAGATTTGATGAACAGGATAATTCTTTAAAGAAAATTAATGACGACATAAAAAGCCTCCAAAATGCGAATGTCACAATGCTTTTAGAAAGAATTTCATCGTTAAGAAGACTAGAGTCAATTGAAAACTATATGAGGCATTTAAATCTAAGATTTTTAAATTTTCCCATTGTATTGGGGGAAATACCTTTGTTATCCTTTAAGAAGTATGCCTTGGAGGTTTTAAAGATTCCTCAGGAAGAGATACCAGCTACAAAGAAACTTTTTTTCTTGCCTAAAAGAAGCAGCACCCCTTCAGTATTTCCTGCTCAAGGATCAGATTTCCAAAATCTGACTAATTACCTAGAAAATTCAAATGTAGAAATTATGCATCGTGCTGTGCTTTTTGTTTCCTTCTTTGATGAAACAGCTGTCTCTCTGATTATGAAGAATTATTTAAAAAATATAAATGAGTTATACTGTGGGGGTTTTGTTCGTGTATACCCAGACCTAGCTAAGTCTACGCAACAACGTAGAAAAGAATTCCTCCAGATGAGATCTGAGACCATAGCAATAGGGGGTGACTTTAAACTACGCTACCCCTGTAAATGCATTATCCAACTGGCCAGAAATACCTGTATTTTCTTCTTTCCAGACCAGTTAAGGGGTTTCTTAGCTGGTAGGAGACCTCCCGATGAAAATTAAGGGGTTGATATAAATTAAGGGAGTGGTTAAGGGCACCTGTATATGTAAAGATTTCTAGTTATATACTCCTCTTAAAGTTTCTTTTCTCTCTCGATTTCCTATGTAAATAAGAGGTTTTTTGAAATAGGAATATATGGTCTTGTGTGATAAAATGGGCTAGTTTGCCTTAAGATTTTGTATCTCTGTAATTTCCAATACAAATGTTTATTTGTATATTATCTAAAAAGAAGATAAATTAAAAAAAAAAAAGCAGTGTTCTTGCTTAACCTGTGATAGTTTTGTGTTATTCGGGATGGTATCTGTCGACTGTTCTCAATCCCTTTTGTAAAGTATCTGATGTGATTGAGGGATGGGAGTGGAGAGGGTGATGGGGGTGGGATTAATGTGTAAAATTCCTTTTCTGGTTATATAACTTCACAGTTTGGGGATTGTTTTGTTCTGTATTCATCTTTTAAATAAAAAAAAAGAAACAAGGAAAGTATGCAGAATAAAAAACATGAACACAACATTATCAACAGCAACAGAAAAGCTGCTGTGGAAGCAGGACGCTTTTAAAACTGGCCAGCAGGGAATAAACAGAAGAACACCTATAAGCAGATTCGAACGTTAGGCCTTCTTCTGTATTGTGGAATACATCACAGACACTGGGTCCCACTTAATTGGGACTTATATGATATTTTATGCTTATTGTTATAATGGTAGATTAGAATTGAGGATCTTGTTTTTTTCTATGGTGAACACTTTATTATACCATTAACTGGTGGTCAGCCTGCACATTCACAGCTTCTGCTATATTCCACTCAAACTTCGAAGTAGGGATGCCTGGGAGCTATTCCTTGTATTTTCAATCAGCTTTGGTCAGTCCATGCGCATCAGCAGTTAATCTGGCCAGCCGTGCAAAATAATGCTTATTTTACTTGTCTCTATTGCTGTGGCCCAGACTGTGCTGGTCACTGTTATCTCCTGCTTATGCACAGTATGACTATTTCTTCTGCCTATTAATAAAGTCTGGAATTGAAGAAATGGCCTCCTCTGTCTGTGAGTAAAAGACTGAGTTAAACTATCTGTTCAAATTGTGCATAGGAAAGGCATCACATAGACAGAATAGTAGAACCATAGTTAGAAAAAGAATAACTATTTCAAAACAGCTGACAAATAGAATAACATCCAATAATTAAAAATGCATATAATTTTTTTTAATTTTCCAAACACCCAATAATTAAAGCAAATAAGGATTTTTAAAAATTCTCTTTTCTCCATACCTAGAAACGTTTGATTTCCAGATGGCCTGAGACTGTCATGGATTAGGAGGGGGAGAGGGGTTGTTGTATACAAACTTTCTCCTCTGTTATATACAAATACGTTCATTCACACATATTTACACACACACACATGCTCTCTCCCACTCTCTCTCATACACACACGCTCTCTCTCTCCCATTCACACACACACACGCTCTTCTCTCCCACTCTCTTACATCCACACACCCACACACACACGCACTCTCCCCCTCTTACACACACCCATGCTTTCTCGCACTCTCTTATCCTTTCCTTCAGTAGAGTCTCCATTAATTTTCTCCTCACTGAGATAGTTTCCATCCTCCTCTTTCCTACCACCCTTGTGAAGAGGGACCATAACCGCCTTCTCCAATCTCACAGCACCACTTCTGTTTCCAGGGATCTATTGAACAGATCTTGCAGAGGACCCGCCAGCACATCTCTGAGCTCCCTCATTATCCAGGGATGAACCTCATCCAGTCCCATGCATATCAGCGAGTCTTTCCTGCACTTCCAAATGGAGATCCTAGGCTCACAACCCAGAAAGTCTGCATGTCCCCCTCAATATGGCAGAGATTCTTAATGACATTTTATAAACATCAAAGACTGGACAGATCACATGTTTTTTGCACTCCCTTTTGTCCACCAGTGTCTAGAGGGCATCTTGCTGCTTTTGAGAAAGCTGCTCAGCCATCTTCTGCATCTACTTCAGAATGTCCTGCATGTACTGGCCCATAAAGAGCTTGTAGAATGCTATGCAGGACACGGGCATAGCACCTTGAAAGAATTTTCTCCCAATAGTATCTATGGCTCTAGAATTCCTCCCTGGGGCCATTGATGAGTGAGTTTTAGAACATTTGGCCTTTTTGATAGCGGATTCAACTGCCACAAATTGTTTTGGTGACTGCGACTTGTCAAATCCAGGAGCTTTCTGGACCCCTATGGAGTCACTAGATTACACTGTAGCTCAGTATTACTAGAGCTATGTATCTTCTGTGAATGGTTAATGGGGAGTGCAAAATTTCAGTCTATTCCTTAAAATGAAAATGTTCTGATTGACAGAGATTATCTAAAGTTTATCTCAGGGAGGATGGCTAGTAGGAGGAGGTAGTGAGTAGCCCTTCCCTTAAGGGTGTGCATTATGTATTTTTTCCACAAAAGGTTAAAGGTTTATCCTTGCAAATTAAATTAAGTCAGCTTTGACTTCCCAAAAAGCAGGGAGGCATGGCACTTCCCAATTTACAGATTTACTATTGGACGGCCCAGTTGGTCTGTTTAAAAGTATGGTTCAGTCATCAAGATGAGTTGTGGTCACATCTGGAACGCTTACAAGCCAATACTGCAAATTTGGCAATGTTACCATTTATGGATGCGTCCTCCCCACTGCATTGACGATGACCAATGACCAAACGTAGCCCAATTTTGGTCTACATGCTTAAAGTGTGAAGCCAAATACTGAAATACCTAGAGATTGGGGGGAAAGTATCTCTCCATTGGCTCCTATATACAGGAATGCAAGTATTTTGAGTCACATGTTCTCTCAGGTGTTTTGGGACTGAAGAGCTAGTGGCTTATTTTGCTTAGCTCAGCTCTTGGAGGACGGAATATTTTGAATCTTTGAGTTGCTGAGCCAAGAGTTTGATCTGTCTGCACATAAACATGCCAGATACTTGCAGCTCCGACAGGCTTAGGCAAATTAGTAGATCTATCAACCCTTCTGCAGTTGTTAATTGGCATAGAGAATTTTATGGATGATCCCGATGCCTTAGCTAAAGGCATTACTGTTATATACTTGGGGATACTGCCGAGTAAATTTGCATCTGAAACCGCATAATCACTGATTGACAAATGGAATGCAGATTTGGGCATGGATCTAGACCCTAAAGCTTGGAAAGTTATTTGGTCAGATGCACACCGTAGCTCACTCTGCATGAGGAGAGTGGAACTAATGGTTAGACTATTGCATAGAAGTTATCGTACACCAATGTTCTACTCTAAGTTTTCTCCACAATATATTATGTGTTGGCGGGGCTGTGGAAAAGTGGACACCTACATCCATATGTGGTAGCATTGTCCGGGGAGAAAAATGCTGACGACATACAACTCCTCATTCCAATTACATCTACCACCGAAGATGCACTGATACTAGCCGCCTCTCACCTCGATTCGATCAAAAATATGCTAAATCACCTAAAACTATGTCTTAACATGAGCAAAACTGAATGCATCCTAATCGAAAGAAAAAAACTCAGGATCCAAAACCAACCCATCCCCCCAAATAGACACCATCCACATACAACTTAAAGACAACGTAAAAGACCTTGGTATTTGGATTGACAATGAACTATCCTACAAAAAACACATCTCAATAAAAACAAAGGAAGGTTTCCACAACTCCAAATACTTAAACACCTAAAACCGATGCTTCACCACCAAGACTTCAGAACAGTCCTACAATCTCTCATCTTCTACAGCCTTGACTACTGCAATTCTCTCCTGATAGGTTTACCTAAAGTGACCTTAAAGCCACTTCAATTACTTCAGAATGCCACTGCGAGAGTCCTTACCGGCAAAAAGAAATCAGAACACATCACGCCCGTACTCAACAGTCTACACTGGCTTCCAGTTGAAAAAAGAATTGAGTTCAAAATACTAACAGTCCTACACAACGCAATTTACAAAACAGATAACACAGCCCTTGACAATGTCATACACATACACAGATCGCAACGTACAACTAGAACAGCATGCAAACTACAACTAGAAATACCATCACTCCCATTAGCCAAGCTATCCACCACAAGGAACAGAGCCATATCCATCGCCGGTCCGAAATTATGGAATTCACTTCCAGAGCGCTTGAGCTCACAAAGCAACATTAAGTCATTTAAAAAAGAGCTCAAAACATGGATATTCAGCCAAACATTCAAAGGCGGTATTGGCTAATCTCACACAATATAACATAACAGACCCAATACATATAACCTTTACCGGATATGCAATGGAACTACTAAGTCTATGACTCAGAACGTCTTAAGCTATAAATTATTTAGTTGATCACAGATATACCCTTGTTATAATCGTTTGAAGTTTTTGCTTGTATTAAGTTAGTTGAATGTTCTTCAGTTTCTAAGTTCACTGTTTAAATGTAATAGGTTGTTGTACTTGTAAACCGGAGTGAAGGCTGCTAGCTATACCTCGGGATATAAAAAAGGTTAAATAAATAAATAAATAAATAAATAATTTCTGGTCACTAGTTATTCAAGAAATTGCCCATATTCTGGGCTATCTTGTCTTTACTGCACCATTAACAGGTCTACTGGATAAATGGGAGAGATTCTTAGTTCCTAGAAAACACAAAAAACTCATGGGACAGCTGCTTTTAGCAGCTCGAGTAACTATTGCCACCTTCTGGATACGTAATCTCTTCATAGTCCATTGGCACATTCAAGTACAGACGACTGCAGACATTGAAAAGCTGCGGTGGACATTAAAGAATGAGCAATATAAATACACAGCTGTGTGGGAATTATACCATCAGTTTTATACTCCAGCTGTGCCTTAATAGATTTGCATGGGCAGGTAACGTTGTGGGCATTGCGGTGAAATGCATCTCTAGTTGTACTGACTGCTTGCTTGCTGCTTTTTTGTTACACTAACTGATGGCCATCTGTGCATAGTTTTGCTTTTTGCTTTGATTGTATGCCAAGAAAATGTTTATAAATAAAGAGTTAAAAAAAAAGTTTATCCTATTTCTTAAAAAACAGAATATTCTAGAGAGTGATTCAGGGCCTGCCCTGGAGGTGTATGCAATGTACTGAGTGGCAAATATGACTATTAGCCAATGGTGGAGTGAGTTGCAGTTGTATAAAAGGAGGAGCTCTGCCTGGGCTCAGGGCTGGTGGTCTGAAGGAGGAGTCAGGACATCAGAGACTCTGGAGGGTCCATGGCAAGGGGTGAGAGGAGAAACAGCAATGCTTCATCCAGAAGTGCTACCAAAAGCCTACAATGTGGGTGGAAAGACAAAGGGAGTAGAGGAGAACATTTGTGCTTCATCCAAAAGTGCTACCAAGGACGTACAGTTAGGGTTGAACTGAGAGGAAAGGCCAGTGTGGATTACAAGTGAGAACAGAGGAGTACCCTGAGGTGGAACAGAAATGCCTAAGAGACAAAACTTACTTACCAAGACAAAGCTTGGAATTTGGATACAGAGATTGCGCTGGGTGGGCTGGCTGGACTTAAGGGGAAGGTCGCAGTTGGTTATTTCAGTGCAGGTTCGAGACTACCACTAAGCTCCAACGGACTGGGGTGCACTGTCTCAAGAGACTGGATTGGAAGCTGAATCTGAACAGTGATCACTGAGAAGGGAAGATATTTATGTATGGATCTAGACTCAGGAACTGTGTTGGAGGGCTGGATAGATCTTGGAGGGATTGCAGCTGGTTATTTCATCACGGGGCTGGGGACTGACACTAAGCCCGAAGGACTGGAGGTGTAAACCCTGATGCTACTCCTGTAATGTGTCTGGATGTGAATTGCTTCTCACGTGAGTGCAAAGTGGAGCTTTCTGTAACACTGGGAGCTTGGTGATCTATTCAAGATGACCATTACATCTATTCAGAGTTTGAACCATGCTTTGAACTTAAAAGTTCTTCTGTTTCTATTTGGATTACAATAAACATTAATTATACTGGAACACAAGTCAGGTGTGGACATTGGATTTTCATGACTGTGTTTGAAGTGTTTTCATCTAGTCTGGCCTTACAGGTTATCCTGTCTACAGCTCATGCCCTGAGACTGAGTCTACCCATCCTGGGGCTGCTGGACAAACACTCTCCAAGGCTGGGAAGGTGTCCCCTTGGCACAGAGGTTAAATCTGCCTTCCTATCAAGGGCGGTTTATAATGAGGCTGGGCAAGACGACTGCCTCAGGTGGCAAAATTTTGAGGCAGCAGAAAGTGCTCCCCCAAAATACCCCTGTGGTTGCCACCTCATTGCCTTATTTAATGAAAGTCAGTTGGGTTTCCACACTCCACTGACAGGAAAAAGGAAGACAAATGTGGCTGCAGCACTCTTGATGAAGTGCTGGTCGGTTTCCCACTCCCTGCCAGCAGAAAGAAAGCCCCACGTGACTCCAGTGTATACAAATGATCTGCTGGTGGAGTTCCCACTCCCCGCCAGCAAAAAGTCCCCACACTACGCCAGCACATAAAAATGACATGCTAGAGGGGTTCCTACTCCTCATCAGCGAGAAGGCCACATGCGACACCGGTGCATAAAAATGACATGCTGGCAGGGTACCCACTCCCCGCCAGCAAGATAACAATGCTAGCACATAAAAATGACATTCTGGTGGAGTTCCCATTCCCTGCCAGCAAGAAGATGGCCCCACACGATACCAGACCAGCATGGCTGCTCTGGATGGTGACTGCTGGTTGGAGAATCATAGAAGCCCTGTCCTTGCAAAGCTTTGAGAGAGTCTTCACCACTAAGGGAATCAGAAGACATGCATACAGAAGGCCTGCACCCCAAATAGAGGCCAGGGCATCCGAGGCTGGTTTGCAGCCTGACCTGTACAGGGAGCAGAATCGATGCACCTTCCTGTTGCAGAGGGATGCGAACAGATCTACATCTGGGCTCCCTCAGAGGCAGAAAATCTGATTTGCTACCCCCTGATCCAGGGACCACTCATGGGATCTGAAGACTCTACTCAGCCTATCCACTATCAGGATCTCTGTTCTGGCCAGGTACATAGAAACATAGAAACATAGAAATGACGGCAGAAGAAGACCAAACGGCCCATCCAGTCTGCCCAGCATACTTATCTATTTCTCTTGGCTCTTAGTAACCTTTTGGTTACATTTCCCTTCCACCCCCACCATTAATGTAGAGAGCAGTGTTGGAACTGCATCTAAGTGAAATATCTAGCTTAATTAGTTAGGGGTATTAACCACCACAATAAGCAAGCTTATTTGTTTACCCAGACTATGTAACTCAGTCCTTGTTGGTTGTTGTCTGTATATAGATCCACTTTTCGTCATTACCCCTGCCATTGAAGCAGAGAGCTAGGCTGGATATGCGTGAAGTATCAGTCTTTCTCCCCTGCCGTTGAAGCAGAGAGCTATGCTGGATATGCATTGAAAGTAAAGTATCAGGCTTATTTGATTTGGGGTAGTAACCACCATAACAAGCAAGCTACTCCCCACTTTTTTGTGAATGCAAATCCTTTTTTCCACATTTCCTCTTGCCATTGAAGCTTAGAGCAATGTTGGAGTCGCATTAACCGTGTGTATGTTTATTGAATAAGGGTATTATCTCCAGGTAGTAGCCGTCATTCCTGTGAGCCACCCACTCTTCATTCACGTCCTCTAGACTTTATGGATCCATGTGCCCTGAGCACCATCCTGTGGGACAGGGCCCAAGACCAGATCTGGACAGCTTCCTTACAAAGGAGGTTATGATCCCGTGACTCCCTGTTTGTTGACATACCACATGGCTACTTGGTTGTCATTCTGGATCAAGATAAATTTGTCGGACAGCTGATCTCTGAAAGCCCATAGCACGTATCTAATTGCCCAAAGCTACAGGAAGTTGATTTGACAAGAACGTTCCTAAGCGGACCACAGTCCCTTGGTGCCAAGCCCATCTACCGGGCCAATACAGTAAAATCTGCGGGAGAGCGGGCGAATGCCTGCTCTCCCAGCGCGCACACCGGCCACTCGCCAGTGCACGCAATTCAGTATTTAAATTAGGTCCGGTGGTAGATCCGGGTAAAAGGAGGCACTAGGGACACTAGCGCATCCCTAGCGCCTCCTTTTTGACAGGAGTGGCGGCTGTCAGAGGGTTTGACAGCCGACGCTCAATTTTGCCGGCCTTGGTTCTCGAGCCCGCCAACAGCCAAGGGTTCGGAAAACGGATGCCGGCAAAATTGAGCGTCTGGTTTTCGGCCCGACAGCCGCGGGCCGAATTCAAAATTTTTTAATTTAATTTTTTTTTTTTTTTTTTTTACTTTTTTTACTCTACGGGACCTCCGACTTAATATCACTATGATATTAAGTCGGAGGGTGCACAGCAGTTTTTACTGCTTTTCTGTGCACTTTCCCAGTGCCGGAAGAAATTAGCGCCGACCTTTGGGTCGGCGCTAATTTCTGAAAGTAAAATGTGCGGCTTGGCTGCACATTTTACTTTCTGTATCCTGCGCGCAAACCTAATAGGGTCATCAACATGCATGAACATGCACTCCAGGGTAGATGCAGCCATGGTTCGTAAAATTTGAGTAGGGAGACTCCGAAAGGAAATCCCCTGTTCCAGACTGGAGAGTACTCACCACAAGGATAAAGAGTCCTGGAGAGACGGGGTGACTTGGATGCAGTTCTGGAGGCTCTGAGTGGCTTGACGCCACTGCAACCTCAGGGTACAATAGGCTCTGCGCATATTTAAGTGTGCCAAGGGAGTGACATGGACAGTTGCGGTCATATGGTCCAACAACCTCAATATGTGCCAGGCTGACACCTGCTGGCTCTGTTGCACCTCTGTCGCAATGATCGCTAGAGCAACAGCCCTCTGGCACAGCAGAAAGGCCTTGGCCTTAGCCATGTCTAGCAGGGCTCCAATGAAGCGCACGACTGGATGGCCCCTGCCTGAGACGTGCTTTTGACCAGCCAATCGTCCAGATATGGGAAAAAATGCACTTCCAGTCCATGGATGTGCACCACCACCATGGTCAGACATTTTATGAAGACTCATGGGGTGGACGCAAGCCCTAACGGCAACATCCAGTACTGGAAGTGCTGTTTCCCCACCACAAATTGGAGATACTTTCTGTGACCAGGGAAGATCTTGATATGGGTGTATGTATCCTTTAGGTTGAGGGAGCATAGCCAGTTCCCCTTTTTGTAAAAGAGGGATGAAGGTGCCCAGGGTAACCATCTTGAACTTTTCTTTTTTTAGAAACTTGTTCTCTAGGATAGGATGGAGTCCTCCTGTTTATTTTGGAATCAAGAAGCACCTGGAGTAGAATGCATGCCCTCTTTGCCCTGGTGGTATGGGCTCAACCACTCTGGCCATTAAGAGGGAGGAGAGCTCCATTTGAAGCATCTCCTGATGTGCTACCAGCCCCCAAAATGGGCACAGAAGGCAATTTGGCAGGACATCTAATAGGTTTAATTGGTACCCCGGGTGGACAATGGACAAAACACACTGGTTTGAGGTTACACTGGGCCACTAGTTCGCAAAGAACTGCATCTTGCCCCCAACTGGAGGCTCCATCGTCCCAAGTATGGGCAACTGGCTTATGCTCCCTATGGCCCAGTCAAAACCGCGTCCCCGGAGTTGACTAAGTAGCTGGCTGGGGCTTGGGAGCTCTCTTCTGCCTGAAATGGCCACAGGAGCTCTGATGCTGTGTACAGGATCGAGGCGGCAGAGAACAGTATTTCCTTTGGCAAAAGAAGGACTTTGTGGTCCCTGCCTCAACAGCCTCTTGGATAAGGAGGATGGGTCCAGAGTGCTGGTGGAGAGTTGTTGGGGGGTTTCATGATGGTCTTGGAGCTGGGCCACAGCATTCTTCACTCTATCTCTGAAGAGATTCTCTCCAGTGCACAGGACATTAGAGAGTCATTCCTGAACCTTTGGTCAGAGATCTGAGGCCCACAGCCATGCCAGACTGCGGGCGCCGATTCCTGCTACAGATACCCTTGATGCAGTTTCAAAAACATCATTGGTCACACGGACCTCGTGTTTTCCACACTCCAAACCCTTATGCACCAGTGCCATGAGGGTGAATTACTGCTGTTGGCAGCTGCTCAGCTACCTCCTACACCTGCTTCCAGATGTCCCGTGAGTACTGGCTCATGTAGAGCTGGTAGGCAGCAATGCGGGCAATAAGCATGGCACCTTGGAATACCTTCCTCCCAAAAGCATCCAATGCTCTGTGGTCCTTCCTGGGGGCACCCAGGAGTGGGTCCGAGAGTGACTGGCCCTCTTGAGGGCAGATTCGACCACCACCAATTGGTGGGACAGCTGATGTTTATCGAATCCGGCAGCCTTTTGAATGAGGTAAAGCCTGTCTGCCTTCTTGTTCATGGGAGGCACTGTAAGGGAGTGTTCACAAATACTCAGCGGCAACTCCATAAGGATCTCATGTACCAGGACCGCCACAATCTCCTTAGGAAGCTCCACGAACTAAAGAACCTCAAGCATTTTGTACCTGGCATCTTCTTCAGTCAAAATCTGGAATGGGATGGCCTCTGCCATCACCCTGACAAAACCTGCGAAGGTCAAGTCCTCAGGTGGAGACTGCCTCTGCTCTTCTGGAGGAGAAGGTTCTGAAGGGAAACCAACTGAACCTTTGGAGAAGGATTTTGTCTGATCATACCCCCAGGGGACCCTCATCCTCATTGTATGCCACAGGGGATGGGGGTTCTAGGTTTTCAGCCGATGTCCAGAGGTGCAGGCACTAAGGGAACTGGGCGGGGGACTATTGACCTCTGTGTCTCCGCTGATCTCGGCAGAGCTTCCTCAGAGGAACTGGTGATGACCACCGTATCAGTAGGGGGAGGCCTCAGTGCCCACTGAGCACCGGTGCTGTCCCAGGAATCAACACCAGCTGAATTGGTAAGGTAACAATGAGCACACTGAGCTTCTCCAGAAGTGGTATAAGCATGGGTGGCACCGGCTCCGGTGCCATGGGACCGAAGCCCTGCAGTGCCCGCTCCACCGCTAGCTAGATTCGACACTCCAGTTCCTCCTCGAACATAGCTAATGCCAACATTGATTGGGAGGAAGGAAGATGGTCAGATCTTCCTTGGACCCGTAGGTAGGATCAGCAACTGGCACCAGGACTGGTGGAGACCATCGTGGATCCCGGGCATCGATGGAGGTTTGGCACTCCTTGCCGTGGAGTTGCTTCAGGAGCATTGTGGCAAAATCTGGTGCGTCCCCATGCCCCAGCACCGTGCATTGATGGTGACTGGTGCTGATGCTTCTTGGTCTTCAAACGATGCTTGGCCCGGTCTTTCCCTGGTGCCGAGGTCGAGGATGATGACCCTGACGTCCTTGGCCTGGAGGAGATCAACAATGCTCAGTCTCTGGTACCCCTATCCACCAGCGACTGTGACAGAACTGACTGTCCCGCTGATGTCGATGGCATGATGTCCATTGGTGCAGCTCCGAGGTCCGCTGATGCCGATGGCTCATTCTTCTTCGACTCAAAGAGGTTGTCCATCTTGTTGAATTGAAGCAGACATTCCTTCGAGGTCATCTGGGCACACAAGCGGCAACCCCGGACGTCATGCAATGCACCCATGCATAGGGATGCAGAACTCATGAAGACCAGTGATTGACATGGTCCTCGGGCACTGAGTGCATCAGCAGAAGCCAGACATGGCCATGACAGGGTGAAACAAATGGGGAAAAAATGGAACGATTGCAGCGAGCATCGATGAAAGACAGGCACCGAGGTACCACCACCACAGGGGGAACCAACCGCAAAAGAAAACTTACTCAAACACCAAAAACCCTGACTGGGGACACTACGGGGAGCACCGAGAGGGAACCGGCAATGGACATTAGAAGAAAGAAGCAAAAAACCACAAAAAATACGTTTTTCATGAGGCAAAAAAGCCAAACGTTTTAGAGCTCAATCCCTTCGCAGAAAAAAGGAGATTGAAGAGGGCCCTGCATGGACGTGTGGTGTAGGGCATGCTGGTGATGTCACCCATTGTGAGGATTACCATCCTGCTTGTCCTTGAAGAAAATTTGAATTTGAATTGAAGATTCTGGGCATTTTCTGGAAAGACTTAATTCTTGTCTTTTCCAGATTCACCTAGAAGACCCAGGATTTGCAATAGGTCTCTAACACATTTAAGTTCTCTTATGGACTTTTTGGCGTAGGATTATTTATTTGCTTAATTCCAGTTATTATTCTGCCTTTTCCTAGAAAAAGCACAAGGTGGATTACAAAGAAAATTGTGAATTGCAACATATGGGAAGGGTAATTTTCAAAGCCATTTCAAGGGGTAAAACAGTGCTTTTAAAACTGCCCACCCTAAGTGCAGGTAAATGTATGCATATAGTGACACTACATTTTCCCTCTGAAAAACCTACCTGCCAATTTTGCACTTCTGGGGGCAGCTTGAAAAATTGCCCTGAAATGACCAGGTCTGCATGTAGCAGGCATATCATCTGCGAGGCGTTTACCCTCCAGTCATGGGTGCCGAGGCTCCTGTAGTGGAGGAGCACCCTAGTGATTAGAGTAGCAGGCTGAGAATGAGGGAAACTGGGTTCAAATCCCCCTGCTGCTCCTTGTGACCTTGGGCAAGCCATTTCATCCTCCATTGCCTCAGGTACAAACTTAGGACCTCATTTTTGCCATAGTCAAAAAATGGGAGAAAAGCCTTAGTAAATCAGGCCCTTAACTTGCATGCCCTCTGGGGCAAGGAAATCTGGACAGTGCAGGAGGAAACTTGCCATGAGCTAAATCTAAATAAATAAAAATAGTGTGGGGAGATCACTGATGTAGACATTAAAGAGGGTAGCACAGAGAATTCATCCCTTGCATGCTGTTTATCTTTACCTTATAGCAGATGGATGACTACATGGATTTAACTACATCATAGTCTCCCCCCTCCCACCTTCAGTTTGCTGGGCTGCCAGCAATTGTAAAGTCAATCAATATAATTCAGCGACGGTGCTTTTACAGAATAGATGACAGATACTCCGGCGTCTTACACCCACCCCCACACCCCTCCCTACCTGTCTGAAGCCAGATATCTCCTGCCCGAGTCCTGCGATCAGAGCCTTGGGGCAGTGCAGCCGTAATTCTGGGTCTCCGGGCGCTGAGTACTGTTACCTAATGCCGGGCAGCCTTTGCTTGGCTTCCTCCTAATCACGTGCTATCCAGAGCCTACAATCTGTTCCTTCTCTGGAGCCAGTGAGGGCAGTTTACGCAAACAGACGAGTTATCACAATCTGTGCCGGAGGACTGGAAAGCCAGCCAGAATCTGTAGGCAGCACAACATCAGAGAAAGAGACCCAACAATGCACTTCCTCCCGTACCGTGCGAAATGCAAAGACATCAGAGATGCACACTTCCCAACCTCCTGTACTGTGCAAAATGCAAAGGCATCAGAGATGCACACTTCCCAACCTCCTGTACTGTGCGAAATGCAAAGACATCAGAGATGCACACTTCCCAACCTCCTGTACTGTGCGAAATGCGAAGACATCAGAGATGCACACTTCCCAACCTCCTGTACTGTGCAAAATGCGAAGGCATCAGAGATGCACACTTCCCAACCTCCTGTACTGTACAAAATGCAAAGACATCAGAGGTGCACACTTCCCAACCTCCTGTACTGTGCAAAATGCAAAGACATCAGAGATACACACTTCCCAACCTCCTGTACTGTACAAAATGCAAAGACATCAGAGGTGCACACTTCCCAACCTCCTGTACTGTGCAAAATGCAAAGACATCAGAGGTGCACACTTCCCAACCTCCTGTACTGTGCAAAATGCAAAGACATCAGAGGTGCACACTTCCCAACCTCCTGTACTGTGCAAAATGCAAAGACATCAGAGATACACACTTCCCAACCTCCTGTACTGTACAAAATGCAAAGACATCAGAGGTGCACACTTCCCAACCTCCTGTACTGTGCAAAATGCAAAGGCATCAGAGATACACACTTCCCAACCTCCTGTACTGTACAAAATGCAAAGACATCAGAGGTGCACACTTCCCAACCTCCTGTACTGTGCAAAATGCAAAGGCATCAGAGATACACACTTCCCAACCTCCTGTACTGTACAAAATGCAAAGACATCAGAGGTGCACACTTCCCAACCTCCTGTACTGTGCAAAATGCAAAGACATCAGAGATGCACACGTCCCAAAGCTGACCCAGAAATTCAAATAGGCAGGAAACAGGAGAAGGAGCAGCTGGAACTGCAAAGTATGTCTAGAGACCTTCATATTCTTTATTTTTCCTGGGAATGTATCGGGGTTTATTAGGACAAGAACAAAATCAGGAGAAAAGCAGTTGGGGAAAAAATGACTCATTACTTTGCCGGGTAAATGCCAGATTTTATTTGGTGGACAGAAGCCAGGACAATAAAACAACGTTAAGCAGATTCTCCCACCCACCCAGTTTAACCCCATCTCCTGCCCAGCAGGTGCCTCTCTCCTCACCTTTAACCTAGAATCTGCCTCCCCCCCATCTCCCCTGCATTCCAGCGCTGCCTCCAGGCTTCCTCACTTCCCTTCAGCAGTGGGCTCGAAGCTCCCGAGTGCTGCAGCACCGCACTAACAGACAGGAAAACATTTACGAGCGAGCTAAAAACATGGCTATTCACAAATGCCTACGATCTGACTGAAAACTCCAGTTCGCCATGAATCCGATAACCTGACCCGTGCTGACCAATTCCCCCCCCCCCCCCAGCCTTGGCCCTTCTATTGCCCCGGCTACGTCTTTCCTTAATTGTATCTGTCTTTGATACGCTCCCTCTCTTTCTCAATGCTCCCCTAGTTCACTACCAGTACGTATGCCTACCTCAGTTCTCCTCATTTACTTATGTCTGACCTGTACCCCGTTATGAAGCAGTGATTTTCACATGGAACGACGGTAGATAAAACACGCAAATAAATAAATTAATGCTTCTGCATCTATGCGGGGGTCAGGGAGCCTACCAGAAGTGCTTCTGCTGGACAGGGCCCCAGACAGCAGGCACTTTGGCTGCTTGGGGGGTGAAACATGGCATGGGCAGCACTGGAAGGTTAAGGGTTTTCGCTGGTGAGGGTCGGGACTTGAAGTACAGCCTGTGCTTAGGCCCGCAGTGGCTGGAGGCCTTGAAACAATGCATCTGCAGCTCCACCTTTGGAAAAATCTGGTTTAAATCGAAAACGAAGGACCCTAAATATGCTGTATCTTGCCATCAGGCCCTTAACGTAATGACAAGGGACAATATGGACCAGCAGCAGAACCTGGGAATTGTCCTCATTGTCCTTTCTGGATTCTGTAATTTTATCTTAGTAACACTATTATGTGCATTTTTTGGCTTTTTATTTTAACCGCTTTACATATTACTTTGGTAAGACACGTACAAACGGCCGTGCCAATGGAGCTTCCTGAGTCTGAGTGCGAATCCGAGAAACGGTAACACAGGAGGGAGCTTCGCCTCAGAGTCATTCTGCACCATCCAGCGCAGTTCCGAGCCGGGAGCAGAGTACCACAGCCACCTGAGTATCCTCCAGCTCTCCAGCCGTGGCATTTGCTCATTGCTGCCGAATTTCTTTTTATCAGTCAGATTTTACAGATCTGTGACTTTTACATTAATAACCGAGTGGAAAGAAGCAAAACTGGAAAATACTCAAACGAGAGTTGCCAAACGGCTGAATTCTGGCCAGCCCAGCAGGTTTTTATTAAGGGCAGCTGGCAAGATCTTTAAATGACCATGTGATGGCCAGCGATCTGCTGACCCCCTGTCTCCTGGGCTCCTCACTAGTACAGCAGCACGCGTCACCTATTGTGGAGGCTGTGAAACAGGGGGCTTGGGGCTGTTTATTACGCTGACCACCCTAGCACAGAACCACATGCTACTAAGAGAAACATACTTGGCAGTTTCAGAGACCACCTGCAAGAAAGATAGTGAACAGAGTAACCGGGAGCCTGCATTCTGTGCTACCCCCATCCTACGGGTCTCTCAGATTCAGTCTGCCACGCCATGGGCTTCTCTAATGTATATACGCCCAAACACAAACTCACTTACTCAGAGATATAAGCCTACAGGCACCCCAAGATCTAACTCCCCAGTGAATCTGCCCTGTGGCTGTGGGGTCGCCCTGCTCTGCTTAAAACTCGGCCATGGTCAGGAGCTCTCTGCAGCCGCCGATCTCCCTGAGTTTCATTGCTCTCCTGTCTCAGCTGCCTTGTAAGCCAGTGCCACAAGTCACTTCTGGTGCAGAAGGTGGGCATCTTAGCAAGATTCATGAATCCTGAAAGGACTGAAAGTGGTTGGTGCACCTAAATAGCCTCAAGAAGGTCAGGAAAGGGAAAAAAAAAAGTTTTTAAAATGAGCAAGTCAGCCATTTTGTTATGGGGATTTGCATTAAAATGCCTTCCATCATGGGGTTAAGGTTTCAAAGAGATTCGCCATGGTTTGTATTGATTCTATATAACTGATTACATAAATGTAATTACATTTTTAATACCTAATCCACTGATATTCACTCCCAGCCCTCAAGGGCCGCCAAAGGTCAGATGTTCAGGCTGTGCCTAATGAATATGCATGAGACACATTTGCATGCACACTGCCTCCATTCTATGCAAATCTAGCTCATGCATACTCAGTAGGGAGATCCTGAAAACCTGATCGATTGGCAGCTCTGGAGGGCTGGGAGTGAACACTACTGACCTGATCAGTAACAGAAACATTTCCCTCCCATGTGCAAATATGTCACCCTTCAATGAGAATATACCCTGCAGACACACTGTGCAAGCCCATCATCTTCTCACAGAATCTGCCCTCTGGCAGCCACAGGTCACTCAGCGGGCGGGAGAAAGGGGGCCTCACGTTTCCTAGTGCGCAGACAATGAATGAAAATCCCATCACACTGTTCAGTTCAGGAGTCCCAAAATCACCAACTCCAAGCCCAATGCGTAATGTAATCCGGGGACTTCTACAAACAATCCCACCTCCAACAACCGCAAGTCACCCAGTAATATTGAAATGAATTGATCATTCTTTTTCTACTTTTTATTCTTTCTGTGGGACCTCCAAGTACACAGTATGTATAAGTCACAAACTGCTTTTACTCATAAGTCCAACTTTTTTTTATTATATTGTGACTTTCTCTTAAAAATTTATACCCTGACCTCGGGAACTTTAACTCTTTTTATTTTCATATATATCAACAGGAGCAGTCTTCATAGACAACAATATCCTCACAGACAAGCCGATTCAGTAAAGTCCGCGGGGGCCACTCGCCTGTGCACACAATACAGTATTTAAATGAGGCCCAGCAGTAGAAACGGGCAAAAGGAGGTGCTAGGGACACTAGCGCGTCCCTAGCGCCTCCTTTTTGACAGGAGCGGGGGCTGTCAGCGGGTTTGACAGCCGACGCTCAATTTTGCAGGCATTGGTTCTCGAGCCCACTGACAGCTACGGGCTCAGAAACCGGACACCAGCAAAATTGAGCATCCGGTTTTCGACCCGACAGCCACCGACCAACTTCCAATTTTTTTTTATTTTTTTTTAACTTTTTTTACTCTTCGGGACCTCAGACTTAATATCGCCATGATATTAAGTGGGAGGTGCACAGAAAAGCAGTTTTTACTGCTTTTTTGTGCACTTTCCCGGTGCCGGAAGAAATTAAAGCCTACCTTTGGGTAGGCGCTAATTTCTGAAAGTAAAATATGCGGCTTGGCTGCACATTTAACTTTCTGAATCGCGCGCAAATACCTAATAGGGCCTTCAACATGCATTTGCATGTTGAGGGCACTATTAGGTTCGGCGGATTGGACGCGCGTTTTCCGCCCCTTACTGAATAAGGGGTAAGGGAAAACGTGTGTCCAATGGCAGGTAAACAGTGCGCTCCATCGGAGCGCACTGTACTGTATTGGCCTGAGAGAGATTTTTACTGTAACAGTTAATTTATTTATCTTTTTCTTTGTAGTTTGTAGCTGTTCCTATTTTATAATTATTATATTTTCAAATTTTATTTGTAAACCGTTGTGAAGGCATGTCTGATGTAACGGTATAGAAATACTAACAAACTAAACTAAACTAAAGATTCAAACTCCACACTTATCTTTATATTGCCATATTGAGGCAATATTGATGGTGTTGCAGTTGGATACTGCAGGCGAGGTAGTGGACCCTTGGGCCGGCCTACCTAGGGTGACGGGGTAGGCCGGGAGGCGGAGCCACAGGCAGGAGGTGTTCACCCGGGAACCAGGAACCCCCCCGGGAGGAGCCCGTAGGGCACTGGGACCTCGGGACTTGGAGTATAGGCAGAGAGTCCAGAGGCAGAGATGGGCTTAGGCTGGGACCAGAGTAAACAGGAAGGATAGGAAGTCCAAGGTACCCGGGAAGCAGGGAACCGGCTGTACAGGGCCGAGGGCCAGCTGAAGACAGGGCAGCGGGCGGCAGCGGAATCTGTAGCAAAACCGGAGGCTGAAGCAGGCTGTAAGCTGAAGCGGAAGCAGGCCGGGGTCAGAGGCAGGCAGCAGGCTGAAGCGGAGTCGGAAGCAAACCGGAGTCAGAGGCAGGCAGCAGGCTGAAGCGGAGTCGGAAGCAAACCGGGGTCAGAGGCAGGCAGCAGGCTGAAGCGGAGTCGGAGGCAAACCGGGGTCAGAGGCAGGCAGCAGGCTGAAGCGGAGTCGGAAGCAAACCGGGGTCAGAGGCAGGCAGCAGGCTGAAGCGGAGTCGGAGGCAAACCGGGGTCAGAGGCAGGCAGCAGGCTGAAGCGGAGTCGGAAGCAAACCGGGGTCAGAGGCAGGCAGCAGGCTGAAGCGGAGTCGGAAGCAAACCGGAGTCAGAAGCAGGAAACGTGGAGATCACCAGGAACGCAACTAAGAACAACTATGGAGTTGTGAACCTCGTTGCAAGGCAATGAGAGAGAGTTTGAGCGCCGGTTATATCGGGACTTGGGCGTGACGTCAGCAGCACGGGCGGGGCCAGGCTTCCGGGAGTTGAGCGCTCAAGATGGGCGTCCTCGCGCGCGAGACGGAGGAAAAGCAGGCACGTAATGGCGGCCGCCACGTGGAGTGAGAGAAGCTCCCGGGGTCCAGAGCGGGCGGAACGCGGCGATTCCTGAAGCGGAGAGAGGCAGGGTTGAGCCCTAAGCGGGGGGGAAGCGGTGGAGACCGCAACAGATGGCCATATAAAGATGAGTGGAGTCTGAATCTTACTCTCGCTGTGAGGACATTGTTGTCTACGAAGACTGCTCCTGTGGGGAGCTTTGATATATATGAAAATAAAATAAAAAGTTAAAGTTCCCGAGGTCAGGGTATAGATTTTTAAGAGAAAGTCACAATATAATAAAATAAAGTTGGACTTATGAGTAAAAGCAGTTTGTGACTTATACATACTGTGTACTTGGAGCTCCCTCAGAAAGAATAAAAAGTGGAAAAAGAATGATCAATTAATTTCAATATTACTGGGTGACATTTATTTATTTTTTATTTAAGTGTTTTTATATACCGATAACAGTATTCACATCATATTGGTTTACATAGAATGTATAATAATGATAGAGAAAATACATTGAACAATTTGGTTACATGGCAAACAGAGAAAGGAGAATAACTTTATATGCACAGTGAGCATAACTGTTGATATAATTATATATATATATTGGGTACTATATACAATGTTTGGATAAAAATTAGGTAATAAAGCATGTTTAGAGATAGGTATATATTATTGAAACTAAAGAAAGGGGCATGACATTATATGCAGAGTGAAACATAACTGAGGATAAAGGCATATATATTGTACACTATATACAATGTTTGGTTAAAGATTATGGTAACAGGCATGCTTAAAGTGCAGTATATAATCATTAAAACTAGCGAGTAGACGGCTGTTGAAATAAAATATGTGTGAAGGAAAATGGCTTGGTGACTAGGCGTGTTCAGAGAGCATTTTATGACTTTAAAGCAGTTTATAATTTTAAAATAGAGCATAAGTGGCTGGGGGTAATGGTAGGTATTATGGGTAGGCTATTTTTTTTAAATTTGTGTATGCAGGGTTCAATGCGTAGGTCGGGAGGCCGTTGTTGGAGGTGGGGCAGTTCAGGCATCAGCCATCTTCTCACCATCCTAGGCCTCGACCCAACTTCCTGTGCAGGTCATATGTCACTTCCTCTTTCCTCGTTATTTCAGAGAGGAAGTGATGAAGCCACTGCACAGGACGTGCAGGGGAGCAGACAGGCAAGAGAAGCTGGCCACCTCCAGTGCTAGAAAGATCATAACATAGCAGTCAGCTCCTGCCCAACAATCTCCCTTTCCTTAATGGTCTCAGCGTTATTAAAAACGGAAGGACTTGATACATTTAAAAAAAAAAAGGTAACAAAATAAACCCTTACAATTTATCCCCCCCACACAAACACAAACACACTTCTTATGATAAAACCAAACTACAAGTCTGGCGTTTTGTTTTTATTATCATTAATAGCGCAGTTTTATTGGTTTTGCAATAAAGCAAAAACATAAAAACCACCCCAAAAAGCCAAGTCCAAGAAATGTAACTTACTAAGTAGAGCATGCAGCTTGAGCAGGAGACCGAGCAGCATAGCCCACCAGCAACAAGCTCTACATAAGCACCAAAAACCCCTCTGAAGTGGTAGAAATCTTCCTCCGCCTGGCCAGTTCCAGGGTGCTGCTGTGCTGTTTTGTTTGAAAAGAAACAGTGCAGCCCTAGTCTAAATATAGCCTAACTGCTAGGGCTGGGGAAGATACTGTTAGCAGAGACAAGAGGCTGACAGCCTTTCTCCGGTGCACACGGTCTGAGCAGCGCTGATGAAAGATTAATGACCTCTTCCCTCAATGAAACCCTGGAAGGCCCTGAGATGCACATTGCAGCTTGGATCAGAAGGGGTGGGGGGAGGTTTAACCTGCCAGCCCCTGGCTAAGGCTACTGGATATACATTTTGGGTCTGTCTTTTTATGTTTTTAGTTGTAATCTGTTTTGTACAACTTTTGTTGAGAAATAGCAGAATGTAAGATTTTTTAAATCAACCAATCAATTTAATATCCATCCCATAATTAGAGGAAGGGCTCACAACCACTTCATATATGTGTGCATCAAAGCTAAATGTCGGGGAGTCCGATATTTAGTGCTACTTAGCCAGACAGGTATTTATCTGGCTAATTAGACAGCCAGTTATTATCTTGGGGGCGAGCAATAGGCAGATTGGAGCAAGAATACTTATCCAGTTACCTTAACCAGATAAGTGCCGATATTCGGATTATCCACTTAACAGAATGTTAGATCTAAAGTTACGCGGATATAAATGATCTGGCTAACTAGAACTTATCCGGATATATTCAGCGGCATGCCCGTGCCACTCAATATTCCTTCTAAGTTAGCCAGATAAGTTATAACTTAGATAGCCGGATATCTTTGAATATTTGGCCCATTGTATTTTTGCTTCCTGAATCTATAGTCAATGAGGGATTGGCAAGGCCGGCTGACAGCCCTCCATGGCTTGTACAGGTGAAGATGGATTGCAGGTACACGAGCACAGAAGGCAGATCATCTCCCCGTGGGGTGGATTTATGGGGAAAGCAGTCTGCGAGGGCACAATGTCCCTCACCAGCTTCTAGCAGGTAATATTATTCCTCTAAAACCACTAAGCTCATCTATACAGTCCCTGCAATTATCTGGCTCACACCTTATGTTACAGGAACACTCAGTTCTCCTCCACAGTCCTTGCTATTACCTGGATCACATATTGCATTACAGGAACACTCAGCTCTTCTACAGAGTCCCTGCTACTACCTGGATCACGGCATATGTTATGGGAACACTCACTCTCAGCAATTCTAGAAGCCAATGCCAAAAGCTGAGCATTTAAACTGACCACTGAAACTCAATGCACAGTTTAACACACAAGCTATTTTTTTTTAATTCCCAATGCAGTAAGCTAATGGTGTGCCAATGCATCAGGAGTTACAGACCAGACTTAAAATGTGCATTCGGCACAGGCTGAATGTACAGTTTAAACTCGGATGCAGTGGGCATCTACACTGAGCCAGCTGAGGACAGAAGGGATTCGTTATACTTTGCCCCATGCTCTGAGGCCTCCCGTCAGCGCCAACACTTCCTCTCACAGCACGTGTATATGATGATCCTCATACGGAAACTATATTATGTCTTTCGAGGAAGACACCCTTCGTTTTAACCATTTAACTCATGTAAAAAAAAAACAAAAAACGAACATAAGAACATGCCATACTGGGTCAGACCAAGGGTCCATCAAGCCCAGCATCCTGTTTCCAACAGTGGCCAATCCAGGCCATAAGAACCTGACAAGTACCCAAAAACTAAGTCTAGAAGCTAGTAATAGCAGTGGCTATTTTCTAAGTCAACTTAATTAATAGCAGGTAATGGACTTCTCCTCCAAGAACTTATCCAATCCTTTTTTAAACACAGCCATACTAACTGCACTAACCACATCCTCTGGCAACAAATTCCAGAGTTTAATTGTGCGTTGAGTAAAAAAGAACTTTCTCCGATTAGTTTTAAATGTGCCCCATGCTAACTTCATGGAGTGCCCCCTAGTCTTTCTACTATCCGAAAGAGTAAATAACCGATTCACATCTACCCGTTCTAGACCTCTCATGATTTTAAACACCTCTATCATATCCCCCCTCAGTCGTCTCTTCTCCAAGCTGAAAAGTCCTAACCTCTTTAGTCTTTCCTCATAGGGGAGTTGTTCCATTCCCCTTATCATTTTGGTAGCCCTTCTCTGTACCTTCTCCATCGCAATTATATCTTTTTTGAGATGCGGCGACCAGAATTGTACACAGTATTCAAGGTGCGGTCTCACCACGGAGCGATCAGAGGCATTATGACATTTTCCGTTTTATTCACCATTCCCTTTCTAATAATTCCCAACATTCTGTTTGCTTTTTTGACTGCTGCAGTCCACTATGACACCTAGATCTCTTTCTTGGGTTGTAGCACCTAATATGGAACCCAACATTGTGTAATTATAGCATGGGTTATTTTTCCCTATATGCATCACCTTGCACTTATCCACATTAAATTTCATCTGCCATTTGGATGCCCAATTTTCCAGTCTCACAAGGTCTTCCTGCAATTTATCACAATCTGCTTGTGATTTAACTATTCTGAACAATTTTGTGTCATCTGCAAATTTGATTATCTCACTCGTCGTATTTCTTTCCAGATCATTTATAAATATATTGAACAGTAAGGGTCCCAATACAGATCCCTGAGGCACTCCACTGTCCACTCCCTTCCACTGAGAAAATTGCCCATTTAATCCTACTCTCTGTTTCCTGTCTTTTAGCCAGTTTGCAATCCACGAAAGGACATCGCCACCTATCCCATGACTTTTTACTTTTCCTAGAAGCCTCTCATGAGGAACTTTGTCAAATGCCTTCTGAAAATCCAAGTATACTATATCTACCGGTTCACCTTTATCCACATGTTTATTAACTCCTTCAAAAAAGTGAAGCAGATTTGTGAGGCAAGACTTGCCCTGGGTAAAGCCATGCTGACTTTGTTCCATTAAACCATGTCTTTCTATATGTTATGTGATTTTGATGCTTAGAACACTTTCCACTATTTTTCCTGGCACTGAAGTCAGGCTAACCGGTCTGTAGTTTCCCGGATCGCCCCTGGAGCCCTTTTTAAATATTGGGGTTACATTTGCTATCCTCCAGTCTTCAGGTACAATGGATGATTTTAATGATAAGTTACAAATTTTTACTAATAAGTCTGAAATTTCATTTTTTAGTTCCTTCAGAACTCTGGGGTGTATACCATCCAGTCCAGGTGATTTACTACTCTTCAGTTTGTCAATCAGGCCTACCACATCTTCTAGGTTCACCGTGATTTGATTCAGTCCATCTGAATCATTACCCATGAAAACCTTCTCCATTACGGGTACCTCCCCAACATCCTCTTCAGTAAACACCGAAGCAAAGAAATCATTTATTCTTTCCGCGATGGCCTTATCTTCTCTAAGTGCCCCTTTAACCCCTCGATCATCTAACGGTCCAACTGACTCCCTCACAGGCTTTCTGCTTCGGATATATTTAAAAACGTTTTTACTGTGAGTTTTTGCCTCTACAGCCAACTTCTTTTCAAATTCTCTCTTAGCCTGTCTTATCAATGTCTTACATTTAACCTGCCAATGTTTATGCTTTATCCTATTTTCTTCTGTTGGATCCTTCTTCCAATTTTTGAATGAAGATCTTTTGGCTAAAATAGCTTCTTTCACCTCCCCTTTTAACCATGCCGGTAATCATTTTGCCTTCTTTCCACCTTTCTTAATGTGTGGAATACATCTGGACTGTGCTTCTAGGATGGTATTTTTTAACAATGACCACGCCTCTTGGACATTTTTTACTTTTGTAGCTGTTCCTTTCAGTTTTTTTTCTAACAATTTTTCTCATTTTATCAAAGTTTCCCTTTTGAAAGTTCTCGCTTAATTAGCACGTTTATTTGTTTGAAAGTTTTTCCTGAAGTGCTAATGAGCTCTAAATCAGAGAAGGGAAAGGTGGGGTAGAAAGAAAAGAAACCAGCTTTCGGCAGTCCTGGCAGTGCCAGCTCAGTATGGTAAATAATCCCCCCGCCAGTCCCCTGAGAACAGTCATGGAAGCACAATAAACTGAGATCAGCCACAGAAGAGGTAGGGCACTGGTTGGAAACTCTGCACACTGCCATGCAGAGGGACCTGGGTTTGATTTCCTGCTCCTCAGGGTAGCCAGGGCTGGGGATGCTGCGGAGGTGGTGTTCACAGTTCTGATGGGGTGGAGGGGAGACAGCTCCAGTCACTGCATAATGGAGACACCAAGTGGCCAGGTTCAGGGTCCAGCATTTCAGGGTTCCAGAAGGAATCCTGGTGCCTGGCCCCCAACTGAGGACTTCGCTATAATGACCGCAGCAAAGTAAATTGGGAGGGGATTGTGAGTATCCCTGTTGGAGTAGTGGTCAGTATTTGGGGCTCTCACAGCTAAGGCCTGGTCAGGGAAGATTGGATTCAGTCAGGTGCACCTGCCTAGTAACAGGAGATACTGGGTACAAATCCCAGCAGTACCGTCCTTTACATATCACAGAAAAAGGCACTCAAAAATTCATTTATCTAAGCACAAAAGAAGAGCGGAATCTGCGGGTAACTTTATCTGATGACCTTAAGGTTGCCAAACAGGTGGATAAAGCGACATAAAAGCCAGAAAGATGCTTGGCTGCATAGGGAGAGGAGTGGTCAGCAGAAAAAGGGAGGTGATATTGCCCCTGCATAGGTCCCTGGTGAGACCTCACTGGGAATGAATACGGTGTACAGTTCTGGAGACTTCACCTTCAAAAGGCTATAAACAGCACGGAGTCGGTCCAGAGGGCGGTTACTAAAATGGTCAGTGGTCTTCCTTCTAAAGCATATGGGGATAGACCTAAATATCTAAATATGTAGACCCTAGAGGAAAGGCGAGATATAATAGAGACATTTAAATAAGTCAGAAGTTTCCATTTACAGGAGGCTGGTCTCATTCAATGGAAAGGAGGCTGTAAAACAAGGGATCATGGGATGAAGGTGAAAGAGGGTAGACACATGAATGGTCTTAGGAAATATTTCATTACAGAGAGGGTTTGGATGTGTGGTACAGCCTCCCAGTGGAAGTGCTGGAGACAAAAACAGTATCTGAATTCAAGAAAGAACGGAACAAGCACAGGGGATGTCCAAGGGAGTAGTAGGGATTGTAGAGAAGGGCAGACAGGATGGGCCATATGGTCTTTTCTGCTGTCATCTTTCTATGAAAAATTCCCAGGGAGTTGTGAATGAAGACTCAGGGCTGATCCCAGCTCCAGTTCCAATCAAGCTGGAAGCCCAAAGAGCAGAAGGAAACTACGAGATCCTGAAAATAAAAGAACAGATAGTGCAGCACCAGCTTCCTCTCAACGCCACCCCTAATACCTACAAAATCCTAAAGTGGATAGCACAAGGTCCCCTTACAGACTGCGCTTCCTCTAACTCCACCCCCAACACCCAAAAAACCCTAAAGGGGAAGCACAATCAGCAGTGCAAGGTCCTTACAAACTGCCCTTTCAACCAGGAGCAGGGCTTGCTACGGCTCCTTCTCACTTGTAGAGGTTTGGGACCCCCAGGCACATTGCCATTAAGCCCTGGATAACTCCTTGTTCAGCTAGGTTAGGAAAGTGGGGAGGGCCATTCCTCCCAGCCCCTCCCTCTCTCTCCTGAGAGCCCTGGGGCAGAGTGGTTGAGTTTGGAAGTTTGGAGGAAGGCTGGAGATTTTTGGCCTACCTGTGGTCCTTGGGCCTGGTCAGGGCTCCACCCCTGTATTTTTATGTGCAGGGTAGTCTGTCCTGGGCTGTTTTGGGGAGTTGTCAGTTTTTGTTGTAAGAAGACTGTGAGACCCCAGGGTGTTTGCTTGGGGGGAGGTCGTGGGGAAACCTCTTCTTGGCACTGAGCAGGGATGAACTGCCCCGCTGTGACCTTCTCAGGAAGTAGAAGAATGGTGGTGACCCACTGTAGTGTCTTCTGGTGTTTTGAATCATTTTTTGGGGTACAGGACCTTTTGGTTAAAAGAACTGGAAGAGTTTTGCTGCCCCTTGTCCTGCTCTGACAGTGGTATGTTCTGTGAGGACCCCTTCCATCTTGGGATTTGTGAGAGGGAGCGCAAACGACATTGGCGAGGAGAACCATGAGTAAGAACAAGTTGAGACCTTTTGAGAATACCCAAATGGAGTCTTCAACCTCTGGGGAGAGAAGATTCTTACTCTCTGTGCAAAGACTTTGAGTAACTTTTATTTTTTTTTTTTAACCAGACTTGAAGGGGTTTTTCCTATCCTGACAAGGCTTACTCTGGCCACTCGGGGAGCTCATTTAAAAGCCAAGCCCTGGAGGGTGAGTGTTTCTCAGGTCCTGGCCTGCACAAAGAGACTGTAACCAAGAAAAGATCACCTATGCTGTTGAGGACTTTGTTATTTGTGCCATGTTTCCATCTTTATTTTTGGACACTAAACCAAGGCCTTCCTCGTGCGGATTGCCACTTACAGCCACCAAAGTGGGACGATTCAGTGTAAGTTCCCAGGGAAAAGACAAGCACGCTTGTCACTCCGGGCCCTGAAAGAGGCCCTGGGGAAATGTGCGAGCTAACGTACGTGACCCAGCCCCAAGAGAGACTTCTCATTTTTTTAAGGCCCCATCGGCAGGCAGTCGGCACCCGGGAATAGGGTTACATATAATGCTGCTATCATCTCATTTCTCCTCTTCCCCGCCTCTCTCTGGAATGGATATTGATACCGGATGCCTCCTTCCTCAAAGTAGAAGCATTTACCAGAAATCCAAGTATTCCTCTGCGAAGTACAAGATATAACTATAAACCCTGCCTCTGATATTTCCAAAGGGACTGCAGATAGCAATCCATCTCATCTTATCAATACCCAAATCTCTCATTCTCTGCAAAGACAAGAGCAGGTGGCCATTTCAAACATATTCGGACAAATGACCTCGGCCACACACTGTGGCTAAACAGTCTCACCCACTACTCTCTCTGGCCTCAGATACCAGAATGAAGTCTCCTTTCAGGGTTTTTGGAGTCATTCCAGCTGTTGCTTTGAGATTAGATAAACCTGCCCGGGTTCAGCTAAGGACCTGACTGCAATGGGTCTTAGTGGGAATCTGTTCCTGCTCTTTGGTTATGGCAGAGTCAATTGGCAGAAAAGACTTTGTTCCACATTGAGTTTTCCCCGCTGACCTCTGCAGATTAGAAACAAGACCAGCACAGACTCATGAAGCAATGCTTTAGGGCTAGTGATGATGAAAGGGAGGTTCACGATAAACTGAATAACTAACACAGATCAAAAGAGAAAACAAATAATTGGCACAACCTGTCCAGTCATGGGAAAGAGCAGGAACGCAATCAGCTTCGAGCAAGGTCACCGGGAAGAGTGCAGGGATCCAAGACCTGCCACATGTGACACCCCCCGACACAAGGCCTGCCGCCTGAGACATGCCACAGGAATGCAGGCTGGGGATCAGACGGTGTGGACTGTGGGATTACAACTGCATGGTATGGGCCTGGGATTATAACACCCAGAATCTGGGACTGGGACTGCGTGCTGTGGAACTGAGAATGCGACTTTGGATTTGGGAGTGGCTGGCGTAGACTGTGAACCTGAAACTGCGGGGTGGAATGAAAGACTGGGATTGCAGGCCTGGGACTGCCAGTTTAGAATTGCACAACATGGACTGTGGACCTGAGACTTTGTGACATGGAACTGCACCATTGAAAGTCTGGGATTGCAGGCCTGGGACTGCAGCATCAGTTAGGAGTGTCAGTATAGAATTGCACAGCACAGACTATGGACCTGAGACTCTGTGACATGCAACTGCACCATTGAAAGTCTAGGATTGCAGGCCTGGGACTGCAGCGTCAGTTAGAAGTGTCAGTATAGAATTGCACAGCACAGACTATGGACCTGAGACATCTGTGACATGCAACTGCACCATTGAAAGTCTGGGATTGCAGGCCTGGGACTGCAGCGTCAGTTAGGAGTGTCAGTATAGAATTGCACAGCACAGACTATGGACCTGAGACTCTGTGACATGCAACTGCACCATTGAAAGTCTGGGATTGCAGGCCTGGGACTGCAGCGTCAGTTAGAAGTGTCAGTATAGAATTGCACAGCACAGACTATGGACCTGAGACTCTGTGACATGCAACTGCACCATTGAAAGTCTGGGATTGCAGGCCTGGGACTTCAGCGTCAGTTAGGAGTGTCAGTATAGAATTGCACAGCACAGACTATGGACCTGAGACTCTGTGACATGCAACTGCACCATTGAAAGTCTGGGATTGCAGGCCTGGGTTTGCACCATCTTAGAAACACAAAAATATAGAAATGACAGCAGAAAAGGACCAAATGGTCCATCCAGTCTGCCCAGTAAGCTTATGGTAATATCTGCTGCGCCTTGTAGGTTACCCCATGCTTATCAGTTTCCCATAGCATAAAAGTCAGGGCCCTTGTTGGTTGCTGTTTGAATCCAATTCCCCATTATGCCCTGCTGTTGAAGCAGAAAGCAATGTTTAACTTGCATCAACAGTATCAAGGCTTATTGGTTAAGGGTAGTAACCGCCGCATCAGCAACTCAGTTGGGAGTTGGTTTAGAATTGCCCAACACAGACTGTGCACCTGACACAGTGCATGGTGCCTGCAGGCCTGAGACTACAAAGCATGGACAGTGGGAGGAAGACTGCCTGCCCGTGACTGCATGGTGAGGACTGCGGATCTGCAAATGCACAGAGTGGATCATGGCAGCCCGGAGCTTCCCCGAGGCCCGCACTCTCTCCTGCAGACATTTTCAGTGGGCAAGCATTTTGATGCCAATGACAAATTTCTGTAGGCCTTTGCAGCGAGCGGGTGCAATGCAAGAGATGATCATATTATGGGCAAGTGGAAGAACTGAGGGCAAGCACAACTGCTGCCCCCAAATCAGGAGGACATGAGTGGAAAGAGGATCGAAGAGGCCTAGGGTGGTTCCAATGTGCCTTCTTGCCTCATTCTGACATTTTTAAAAAGATGTCATCAACAAGTCTGCTTGCGCAAAACAACACAGGATTGACTCGGATTCATTTCTGTTATTTTTCCAATTAAAATATAATCTGGATTTTCAATAGTTCAAGTCACGCTTTAAAAAATGTAATACCTTTTTATAATCCATTTGGTAGAGAAGTAATTAGTTATGAAAAGATCACTGCATAGACACAGGGAAACAGGGATATATAGTGATAATGGAGACTCTTGCCCTGGGATCTAGCAGAGAAAAGCCAGCAGTTTTATGCCAATGGGGACCCATTTCATAGTTTGTTTACAAACTGGCATGCACTGTGTATTCCAGGCCCTCAGATCCTTGAATGACCCCCCGAAACTCTGAAGCTGCACATTCCTGAGATTTGTAATGGGACGGGGCCAAGACTTACACGCGTAACTCCGAATTTTAAAGCTGAAAACCACACAGCGCGTCTGCTAGATATCCACGTGACTTTACTGCTGCCCCTGAGGAGAAGCAAGTCTGTAGATCTCAAATTTTAGGGCTTACAGCTCAGGGTGAGCGATCAGGGGAGGACGAAGAACCAGAGGGATCTGAAAGACCTCGATATTAACTGGACAAACTGGTGGACTAATTGTAAAACTGGGAGTGTGCCTCACGCAAGCGTGTTTAAGATTCGTAAACGACAACAAGGTCCTGTGGAAGACACACGCGCACTAGCTGTGCTCAAGTAACCTCTGAAAATTAGGAGCATAGTTATACGTGGTTGGCGCATTTTAAAACATACGCTCATCAGTGCATGCAGGATTAAAAATGCCAGTGTTTCCTCGCTCGCGCACAGAAACGAGCATGTATGGGTGCACATGTGCTCATTTTAAAATGACCTTCTTAGGGCACACTGAATCAAAATAATGCACACTAAATTGAAATAGTGCACACTAAAAGCAATACCAAAATTTTCAAAAAACTCCTCAAAACCTGGCTCTTCAAACAAGCCTATAAGGATGGGATAGGCTAAACCAAACCAATAAAAGGGCAGCACCCCACTTTCGCACACTATCTCCTATCCATCTTTCACCATTACCCCCCGCCGCTCTTCTCAACATTTAACTCTAAGCACCCTCAGCTTCACCCTCCGAATATCCTAAAACCTAGTACCCTCATATGAACGTGTCTCATGTCGTTTAGAGCATCCTATTTTACCTGTTATAGTATTAATCTACCATATAAATGGGATGGGACCGACGTGCCGCAAATGCGCAGTAGAGAGCAGCTCTACCGCGCATGCGAGCACGTCGGCCAGAGTTGGCCTATTTAAAAAAATGGCGCTGGGAGAACCCGTAGCGGCAGCATCGGCGGCGAGGACCCGGACCTGGACCGCCGGCGAGGACCAGGATTTGTAGCGGCAGCGGCGCGCGCGCGCACCATCCGAAGGGGTTGTGAATGAGCTGGGAGAGGAGGGGAGTGACTGAGGGGAGGGGGAGGGAAGAGAGAGTGAGGTGAGAATAGAAGTGGAAGGGAGAGGTGGGAGGGAGAATGGGGGAGGGGGAAGTGGAAGGGAGAGGTGGGAAGGGGGAATGAGGGGGGGTGGGAAGTATGAGGGGGAAGGGAGAGGAGGGAGAATGAGGTGGAAGGGAGAATGAGGGAGGAGGTGGAAGGGAGAATGAAGGGGAGGTGGAAGGGAGAATGAGAGGGAGGTGGAAGGGAGAATGAGAGGAAGGGGAAAGGGAGAATGAGGGGGCGGTGGAGGTGGGAGGGAGAATGAGGGGGAAGGAAATGGACCGAAAATTTTTTTTTTTAATGTAGCCCGTTACGGGCTTAACGGCTAGTACATTATATTATATCATATTGTTATCCCAAAGTTCTTATGTTATTCCCTGTTAAAGCTGCACCTCTGTTTTAATGTATTGACCTCTGTTTTAATGTATCAAGTTGTTCTAAATGTAAACCGGAATGAAGGCCAACACTAATACTTCAGTATAAAAAAACACATAAATAAATTAAATAAATAAATAAATAGTAAAAATGAAAATTAAATAAAAACAAATTTTAAAAAGGAATAGAATAAAAAAAAGAAGACAAACCAAAAAAGCTATTGAATCACTGCTGGCTGCACATCCCTGCTATACATCTGACTCATGTATCTTTCACTGCTCTTTATTCCATCCCCTATTTAATCCCTCCTCTGTTATTCTCGCGTCCCTTCTTTAACATCTCTTCTCCTTGCACACTGAGGCATGCCCATACCTCTTCTATCCTATCACATTCCCAACTGATGTCTCCATATGTCCCGGGGATCATTGCTTAGGATGCAACTGAAGGTATCTGTACTATATTGCTGCTGCTACTATAATTTACCTTGATTGAATTTGCCTGGGGACCATTTTGGGGGGAAAAGGTGGAAGGAATATCAAATGTTTCTAAATAAAAATAAATGCCTGGGGGGAGCGCTGTTGAGCAGCGACCAAGATGGCTGCTTGATCCAGCTGCTCTTCAAGATCCACACTGAAATCGTGTTTCGCCCATCTTTTTTGAGTCCGGTTTTGGGGATTTTTCATTGTTGGAAAGCGAGGTAATGTCTACTGCAAAACCTGGGAAGATTGAGGCTGCTTTTGCAGCTGCTGCTGGCACGAAGCGCTCGAAACAGGACCCAATGTCACCGGGAAAAACTGACGCACACGAAACCGATGGCGTCTGCTGACATGGTTCTTACGGAGCGGAAGCAGCTTTAGAGACATGCTCCAGGTTAATATGGAAACTACATCGGCCATCCAATCAGATTTGTTGACAATGTCCCAGCAATTGGCGTCCTTCCAAAGGCGGCTGAGGGCGTCAAGTCACAGATGTGTTCATTGTTCTTAGCGATGGGCCCTCTCCTGTGCCTTACAAAAAAGGGTGATCGCCTGCACAGGGACTTCGAGGATTTGGCAAACTGGAATCGCAGGAACAACATCCACGTACTCGCTGTTCCAGAAGGCACCAAAGGTTCCGATATGATGAGGCTCCGAGCTGCCTCCAGTTACCTTTTCAGATTGAACGCACCCACTGGATCCCATCTAAGCCTCTTCAGAACTCTCGCTTTCCAAGGCCCATCATTTTTACACTGCTCCGCTCCCCGCAGGTTGTGGAGGTGGCATCTGCTGCTCGCCCATCACATTTCAGGGGCATGCTCTCTTTTTTGTACCTGATCTGGCCAAAAGTACGGCTGCGAAACAAAGCCTGTCTGACCTTCCGACCACGCCTGCAGGCACTGGGAGCTAGATATGGCCTCCTCTATCCGGCGCCGACGAGAGTGACCTGTCACAATCTAACGAGGACCTTGCTGCGTTTCTTACATCATTAGAATCTGTGCAAGAAATGCTGACCTGACTTATTGTTCCATCACCCGTCGCCTTGTTTTTTCTTCATTTCTAAGCTGGTCACATGCCTGGTAGTTCGGTGATCCTCGGATTGCCTGCATTGGTTTGGTTGCTACACATCAGCATCTCCGTGGGGGAACGCTGTTTTTCTTTTTTTTTTTTGAAAGACTCTTTTGGAATTACATTTTTTATATTTCACATTCCCGCTTGGGTGTATTCTCATTTCTTTTTTTGCTCCATTTGGATCTGGTCTGGCCACTGGTACTACCCCGAGGTTCATTTTATTCATGTTGCCAAGTTTTTGGCTCTGGTTTTTTGTCATAACACCACTTTCTGCTTCGTGTTTTTTCCTTTTGTACTGTTTTGGTTTTTTTTACTGGGCTGCCTTGATATTTTTTTTTATTATAATCCATAGTAGGTCTGTGATGTCTGTCTTCTCATTGAGTGTGTTGTCCTCTTTGTTTGCGTGCATTTTAGTATTAAGGCTATTGCTTCTACTTTACAAATAATTTCTCTCAATGTTAACGGTCTTTCACACCCTATCAAACACAAGAAAATATTACCGTATTTACATTCTCTGCATGCTGATGTGGCTCTGCTTCAGGAGACGCATATTTCATCAGCGGAATCGCTTAAATTGATGCAAGCTTGGGTTGGGGAGATTTTCTTCAGCCCTGCACAGCACAAGAAGAACGGGGTAGCTATTTTATTTCATAAACGGCTGGGGGTTCAGGTCACACAACGCTCTGCGGATCTTGAGGGTCGTTGGGTGTCTGTGCCCTGGGTTCTGAGCATTTTACTTTTTTCAGCCTTTATGCTCCAATTCTGATGACCCCGTCTTCTGTCAGGATGTTTTTTCACAGGTTTTGGACGAGGGCTCTTCCTGGCTGGTTATAGGGGGAGACTTTAATCAGCCTTTAGATCTCATTCTTGATAAGCAATCTAATGCTTACATTTCCTACACTAAGGCATATGAACTTCTTCATAGCCCTGGTCTTGCGGATCCGAGGCAGCTGTTACACCCCTCCCCCCCACACACTCTACATACTCTCGTATTGACTATTTTTTGGTTTCTGGTGCCTTGGTCCCTAACATTTCTTCAGCTACCATACATCCCATTTTGGTAGCATATCATGCTGTGATTTCACTTACTGTTTTCTCTTGCTTCCCCCTTGGTGGAAGATCGTATGTGGCGGTTTAATTTGGCACTCTTGGAGGATTCAGCTTGCTCGGTGATACCTCGGATGTGTCTTCTCCAACACTTTGGACTGCTTTCAAAGCCACAATTGGGGGGGGGGGGAAGAGATTATAAGTTACAGTAATAGATCTCGAAAGGCACAAGGTGCTGCACTGTCTTCTTACATAACTCAGTGGCTCAGTTGGAGAAGGACCATGTTTCTTGCCCATCTCACGCCACTTTAATGAGCTTTTAGAAGGCACACTATGAGTATAATAAACTTTTAAGTTTACATGCTGGTAAATCTCCTTTCATTCAGAAAGCTCAGTATTATGCAGAAAATAATAAGTGTGGTCACCTTTCGGCTAATTTTCTGAAAAGGAAAAGGGGAAAGCAACACCTTCAAGCAATCAAATCTCCGTCTGAAGAGGTTATGCTATCTGATGTTGATATACTACAAGCTTTTTGATATTTTTATTATGGATTTATATAAATCTGAATCTTCCTCTTCTGTATCTGATATTAACCAGTGTATTTCACAGTTACCGCATCCCTCTGCAGACCGTCCCATCACTTCAGCTGAGATTCTCTCCGCTCCATCAACTCTGAAAGGCACCTGGACCGGATGGCTTTAATGTAGACTTTTATCAGGCCTTTCAGAAAATGCTTGTTCCTAGATTGTTCACATTTTATTCTGATTTGGTGTCTTCTCGTGCCTCTAATTCTTTTTTCTCAAAGACCTGTATTGTGGTGCTTCCAAAGCCAGGGAGAGATCCCCAATTAGTCTCTAATTTTAGACCTATTTCTTTTTTTAATATAGATTAGAAATTGTTTACTAAGATACTGGCCTCTAGGATGGCAGATGTTATGGGCTCTCATATTCATCCTGACCAATCTGGCTTTACTAAGAATTGGTTTATCTCTAATAATACTCGTCTCTTTATACATGTTTAGGAGTTGGCCAAATCCTTCCCTTCTCCGCTGATTACTCTCTTTCTGGATGCTGAAAAAACATTTGACAGATGAATGGCAATATTTATTTATATATTTATTTAAAGTCTCTTCTATACCGATAGCCGTTCGCACATCGCATCAGTTTACATCAAACAAATAACTTTTGGGCAGGGCCCTTACAAGTAACAGTTGAAGAAAATTAGCTAATGACAAAGTAACTAAATAAGGGGTATCATATGCAAATACAGAAACAATAACTATAGAGAAAACTGATTGGCATAATAGTAAATCAATAAATAAATAAATACACCAACTATAATACAAAAACTATAATGAAGAGTATTTTTACAGCATTCTTAATCATATTCGGCAGAGGAGGTAACAGGTCAGCTATTCGAAATTGTTACTCGCTTGCTGTTGGAGATTTTTATGCGTGGGAGGGGGGGAAATGGGGTAAGCTTGCTGAAACAACCAAGTTTTAAGTTTTTTTTTTAATTTAGGAGTAGAGGTCTCAATGCGTAATTCAGGTGGCAAGGAGTTCCATATAGTGGGGCCAGCTAGGGAAAATGCCCTGCTCATGGTAGATGAGAGTTTGATAGATTTGAAAGATTGATTACAGAGGGTTCCTTGTAGGGCTAGGCGAGTAGGTCTATTAGCAGTACGGGGGAGGAGGGGGGGGGAGGTGAAACCGTGAGGTGGATTGGTTTTGTTTCTTCTTTCTTGGTTTGGATTCAATTAAATTATTATCATCCCTTGGCTTTTCTTTATCTCAATAATAGGCTCTCTCCCCGTTTTGAACTATATAGAGGTACAAGACAGGGTTGCCCCTTATCTCCCTTCCTTTTTAACCTTTACTGTTGATAATACAGAATAATCCTGCTATTGAAGGTGTGGATTTTGGCTCAGATACTTATAAGCCATCGGCCTCTGCTGATGATGTTTTGTTATTTATTGCTAATCCTGTTTCCTCCCTTCCGTACTTGCTTTTTCTCATCTCTGTTTATTCTTCCTTATCTGGGTATCGAATCAACTGGCATAAAACTGAGCTTCTTGCCCTAAATTCTTCTGGGTCTAGGGCAGTCCTATCCACAAATCCGTTTCACAAAGCGGAACAAGGTCTCACAAAGCTGAGGGTTTGATTTTTTGCAGAGCTACCTCTCACCCTCTCTCAGGGGCGGATTTTAAAAGGGCCGTGCACGTAAATCCTTCTGGATTTACGCGCGCAGGGCGCCGGCGCACCTATTTTGCATAGGCCGCCGCGCGCATAAAGCCCCGGGATGCGCGTAAGTCCCGGGGCTTTAGAAAAGGGGCAGAGGGGGCGTGTCCGGGGGAGTCCCCAAAACGACGCGGCGTTTTGGGGGCGTGCTGCGGCGTTTCGGGGGCGGGCCCGGGGGCGTGGCGCCAGCCCGGGGGCGGGGTCGAGGCCTCCAGACTAGCCCCCGGGACCGGAGGACAGAGCGGGCCTGCTTTCAGCAGGCGTAACTTTGCCGACAAAGGTAAGGGGGGGGTTGAGATAGGGCCGGGCGGGTGGGTTAGGTAGGGGAAGGGAGGGGAAGGTGGGGGGAGGGCGAAGAAAAGTTCCCTCCGAGGCCGCTCCAAAATCGGAGCGGCCTCGGAGGGAACAGGCAGCGCGCGCTGGGCTCGGCGTGCGTAGGTTGCACAAATGTGCACTCCCTTGCGCGCGCCGACCCCGGATTTTATAAGATACGTGCGGCTACGCGCATATCTTATAAAATCCATCTTATAAAATCCAGATTTTATAAGATATGCGCGCCTGCTGCGCGAACAAAAGTACGCGCTCGCGTATCTTTTGAAGATCTACCTCTCAATGTGAGACTTCTCTTCTGCATGCTACGGGACTCTACATTACATTGGTCTCCCCTTCATTTAACTTGGTGGGGGAGGCTAGACACTATTAAGATGGTGCTGGTTCCTCGCCTAAATTTTGTATTGTTCATGATCCCTATTTTTTTTTCTGGTGATTTTTATAAGTGGACCTCTTGCTTTCTCGTTTTCTCTTTACTTAACAAAATTGTCACTTGGTTCTAATATTTTAGTTAAGATATTTACTGTAGCCTTACTCAAAATGTATTTATGAAATCAAAAAAATTTTTTTTGGAAGGACGGGGATGGTTTCATATAGTTAATGTCCGGCAACCCCCTCGGTGCCTTTACCGTCTAATCATCAACACACCCTCCAACCTCCGTATTTTTATTTCAAAAAATTATATTTTAAAAACTTTTCAGAGATAGGCGTCAGTAAATTCCATTCTTTGTTCTTTTTTATTATTTATTTTGTCTTTATTTTCTTCGTGCAAACACAGTATCTATTGTTACCCCAAACCGTCAGAAATTGAGTTGCTATACTTAGCTTTGAAATGTCTTAAATTAATCCTGACTTGCGCAAGTTTCGACATCCAATGTCGTCCTCAGGGTTTATCCATATGCATTTTCTTTTCACCAAAAACCAGCGAGGTATTCGCTTATTTTTCCTGACGCCGTCAGGAAGAGCGTTAGGCCGGAGGCTTGTTCGAGCACCGGGAAAGTTAAAAAATAAGAGAATACCTCGCTGGTTTTTGGTGAAAAGAAAATGCATATGGATAAACCCTGAGGAAGACATTGGATGTTGAAACTTGCGCAAGTCGGGATTAATTCAAGACATTTCAATGGTAAGTATAGCAACTCAATTTCTGACGGTTTGGGGTAACAATAGATAAGTAACAAGTTATACTCTTGGTGGGTAATCTCTGTTGTGGAATAGTGTCATTCTCGTTTTCTCAAGCACAATAAATCTCTTCGTAAAGCTCTCTTCAACTTGAAGGCAGATAAGAGTCGAGGGAGGATTAATTTTCCGGATTTTTATAGTTACCATCAAGCATTCATTTTACAACAAGGCTATCACTGGCTCTCTGCGTTGCTTTCTTTGCCTGAGGGCCCTCGGTGGGCGCATCTAGAACGAGAGATACTCTCACCCCTCCCACAAGAGGTTGTTCTGGGAATGTCTCCTATTCGCTCTATTAAATCCCATCCCATCTTAAATTCCTCCCATCGGGCTTTTACTGAATATGATCGCTTGGTGTCCTCCTCGGCTCCTGCCTGGCGATTTTAGAGGCTGGCGCCTTTATGGCATCATCAGTCTATTCTCATTGGGGGAGCTGTCAATTGGAGAGGTTGGCAACCTTGCGGTATTTAGTTCCTTTCCACTCTTATTTGGGATCACTCCCTCCTTCCTTTTTCTGAAATCAGGGATGTCTATTCCTTGCCTAACTCTCAGTTTTATGCTTGGTTGCAACTTCATGACTGTCTCACACCTTCTCAGCTTTCTCAATTTCGTTTTTCTGACTCACTTCATTTATATGTGCTTTACTGGGATTTTGGACCTTTAGGCCATTTGGCCTCTCAGATTTATAAGTCATTGAGTCTTTATTTCCTGTGCAGCCTGGGTTGCAGAATTTATGGCTTTCAGGCATGATGTGGATTGGAGGGATTTCTGGTGTTCCTCCATACCTGTTTCACTGTCTTCCAGATTGACACAATCTTTTTTTGTTTCTCAGAGAGCAGTGTGGACTCCTTAGAAACTTTTTAGGGCAGGCCTATTGTCCTCACATTCCTGTTGGTCCTGCTCTTCTGCTAAGGCTACATTATCTCATGTGTTATATTTCTATCCCACGGTGTTTTCTTTTTGGCAAAAGGTGTAGGGAATTCTTTCCCAGGTATTACATCTGAATGTTCCCCTCACTTACCGTATTGTCATTTTGCCGTTTGATCTTTCTCCTCTACACTGTAAACTATTGGACTTTTTTCTTGTCGTTACCATTCCTTTAATGTCATTCTGGAAGTACAGAGCCTTACTTAAACAGCATTTTTGGTGGAATTCCATCTGCCTCTACTCTAAGTATGAAAAAGCTGTTGCTATTAAGAGTCATCATCTTGCTTTGTGGTCTCAGGTGTGGAAACCGCTTGGTGATTATTTTAACTCCTTTTAATGAGTTAAGCTCCTGCACAACCTGCAGTTTGTAATACTTCACTGTGGCCTTGTACTGTATTTTGTGCTTTGTAGTTTAGCATTTTGTCTTTGTCCTTGTAGTTTTTCTTTGATATTTTCGACTTTGTGATTTGCAATTTTTGTCTGTTTTTCACTATTGTATACTACTTTTACAATAAAGAGATCTGAAATGCCTGGAGCCACTCCTCTGGGTGAAAGGAGAGGAGAATCTCCCAGCTAACAGCCAGAGTCCCTCCTAGTCTGATAAATAAAGTAATGGGAGGGACACATGGAGACTGGAGAATCCAGACACACTGCTTCTTTTGCCAGTGCTGCCAGTGCTGGGCCAGCTTTCAGCTAGTGATAGGTGTGCCCACATTGTACAGAGCCAAGAGAAGGGAACCAGCCCTACTAAGCGCCAGCATATAATGCAAACATTATCTCCAACGCCAGCAAGACCCAGAGGGGAACTGTACATATTTCAAAGTTATTGCAAACCATTCCAGAGCTGTAAGTCCTACTATATCAGCAGCTCAAACCAGCGGCACACCAGGTGTCTTGCAGGAGACATGGCCCCCATTCTTAAGGGCACAGGCTTTTGTTTCCTCAAGCTAGCCAGGGTTGGGAACCTGCCTTCAAAGCCCTGGAGAGACCGACATGTACACTTTACTTATTGTGACATCTGGCAACCAGTCAAGAAGCAGATCAGAGATGCAGCCTGAAGAGAAATGCATCCTCTGCAGGCAGCACTCTGACTGTAGGTCCACGGGTACGTGATAGAAAACAGGGACGAGCACAAAGCTCAGAAGGAAAGGCTGCATACGATGGCTCCCTGATAAGAACCAGATAAGAGAGAGTAAACACAGTAGTGCATTATTTACTTCCTGAGAGTCCTATGAGAGGGAACATCTGTAGGGAGATTCCCTGCTGATGGCGCTATAGGAGGGAGCATGTAGAATGGCCCCCTAACAAGACACCTTACACAGTGCTGTATCCTTGTGAGCAGGCCACTGATATGGGCTGCAAGACGGACAACAGCCCAGGGCACCCAACCAGGGGAGAGGAAAGAGGAGAGAGCTGTCCACCATCCAGCCTCCCTGGATTGGTGGATGTCCTCAGTGGGATGAGGCTGAGGTGATTTGATTTTTTTTTTCTTTTTACTAAGCTGTAACTTGCTTAGAAATTTATAAAGGAAGCGTGCAATATATTGAAAATAAATATAAATGACCACTATCAAAGATGTTCCAAAAAATAAATATATAACTAAGCTCTCCCTACCCCTGGTCCTGTCCCCATGCTGCCTGAACTGGCCAACATGCGGGCGGACGATAGGATCCATGCAGCCAGCCTCAGGCCTTGCCTGAGGTGCTGTGGAGCCTGCTTGTGGGCTCCGTGCTGCGTCCCCCTCATAGACACTGCTCTGAGTGGCACTTCAGCAATGCATTCCTAGCCTGAACAGAATCACTGGCCCAAAAGTCAGATGCAAGCCTTCTGCTTAATTATAAGATTAATGAGATGGCATTAAATAATTAAGGAATTACCCTCTTTGCAAGTTGCACTGGCAGAAACCCTCTAATGTTGCGTATTTCACCTTGAGGTCAGCAATCTTAGCCCTGCTTTGGATGTGATACTTGTGGGGTTGTATGTTCTGTCCTGTGTACCCCGGGGGGGGGGGGGGGGGAGTTTTGACCTTTGCCCGGCCCCTGACTGCCCGCAGGGAACATTGCGGCCCAGAGATGAGGATCCTGCCTGGAGAGCAGCCCTGGATATGTGCTGAGACGGCAGCTGGCGGATGCGCCTCTCTCCACGCCAGGTGCCAGGGGAGCGCGTGCGGCAGGCGTTACCATGGAGACCGGGCCGGGCTGCCTGCCTGCCCTTCAAGTGTGAAAACTGCACGTTTGGTGCTTTCAGTGCACCGCTGAGGCCGTGAGGGAGGGGAGAAACGGATTCACGGGCGGGCAGGACCGATTCATCAGGGTTACAGACATTTCACGTTGAATAAAGCTGTCCAACATAGCCGTCATTCCTTCGAGCCAAGATGCCTCAATTCCATTTGGCTGGAAGAAATATTTCTTTGGATTTTAATGTAAAATTATTCCTGACCCTTACCCTCTGGTCCTGCAGTTCCATCTATCTATCTTACGCAGCCCTTTGCATAAACTTGTATATGACCCTCGGCAATCCCCTTTCTTCCACAGTTCCCGGAATAAACTTCATTCCACCTTTTGCAAAGGTCCCGCGAGAAAGAAAAACGCACTGCAGCGAGGCTTCCTGAAGCCGAGATCCACACAGGATCCTAATGCCTTCTGCAAGGGAGCGCTTATGGAGTTAGGGGCCTAGGGCTGGCAAATTTCCCCAGCTGAGCACCCAAATGTAGGGGCTGGGTTTTTACTGGATGCCTGACTTTAGGTAGCTAAGAAGTGAGAGCAGGGCCAGGTCAGGGGGAAGGAAGTTAGGCCCTCAGCTCCTAACTTGGGAGCATAAGGGCAAATCTAAATTGAGGAACTTAAAGCTGTCTGTGAATATCGACCTCTTCATTTCTCTGACTTCCCATTCAAGCAGGCAGTGTGCCCTGTGATTTGTCTTACAGAGTGCTGTGTACACAAACGGCACCCTAGCTCTAACGATTCTTACACGCAGACCTTTAGGGGAGCAGCCTGGCAGCACACCTGTCACTGTTCTCTGCAGGGGCAGCACAGGCGCAGGCTGCGATTCGTGGCTAAAAGCCATTCCCAAACCCCAGGAAGTTCCGGGAATTTCAAATGTGATTTCCAGGCATCTGATGAATGATGGGAACACGACCCCTAGAGCTTCAGAGGTGTAATCCTAAATTAGTGTGCGCTGTATGATGCCATAGGAGGTCGGTCCCTATGAGAGACCTAGGAGTCCTAATTGATAATCGCCTGAATTTCAAAGCCACCATCAACAAAACCACCAAAGACTGTTTCTACCAATTACAAGTGCTGAAAAGAATTAGACCTCTTTTCCACGCCCAAGACTTCAGAACCATTCTGCAAGCGATCATATTCTCAAAATTAGACTATTGTAACACCATCCTACTTGGTCTTCCCTCTTCTTACACCAAACCGCTTCAGATGGTGCAAAATGCAGCTGCTCGAATACTGACAAATACTAGGAGAAGGGATCACATAACCCCCATCCTAAAGAGCCTCCACTGGTTACCTATCCACTTTAGAATAATATACAAGGCCATTCTTACCGCATACAAAAACATCCACCTACTAGCTCCCATTGACCTACAGATCCCTCTCCGACTACATAAATCGTCAAGACCGACAAGAGATGCACACAAGGGATCGCTACAGGTACCGCCTTCCAAATCTACCAGACACAGCACACTAAGAGACTGGGCCTTCTCTACAGCCAGTCCACCGTTATGGAACTCCATCCCCCCAAATCTCAGACTGGAACCATGCATCTCAACCTTCAAGAAAAGACTAAAGACTTGGATATTCACACAAGCATTCCCGGACTCCAATTGATTTAACACCTCAATGTCATCCCTCATCTCCATTTACACCATTGTTAACCATCTCCATTATCGTTAGCCTTTTTGAATTAATAACCTATCCTTTATCTTCCTTCTTCGCCAAGTTCTAGTCACCCTGTTACATGTAACTGCCTTTTCCGCACCATTGTTCTAGTTTATATTTATTTGCACCCCTGTTTTATGTGAACCAGCATGATGTGACTGCGGTCTCGAATGCCGGTATATAAAAATCCGAAATAAATAAATAAATAAATAACCCAGGACCCCTCCACCCACCGGCTCTGTGCTCCCTCTCTATCACCCTCACTGGAACAGGAAGCCCTTTAGGGTGGAGATCGGCTGCCTCCTGGATCTCTGCCTTTTTGATTTTAGGGCAATAATTTGCATTCATTTAAGCATCTTTCCTTCAAACCAGACCCCAGCAGCTTTGCAATCAGCCCCTGGGGTGGATGGTGAGAAGGCACATCTCTGATGCCCAGATTGTATAAAAACTTCCAAAGGCATGAGTGGGAAAGGATCAATGGTTTTACTACCCAAATACGGCTCCATAAACTCAGGCAGAGGGAGATAAAGTGACTGGTACAAGAGTAAGGGGCAGGGCTGAGATGAGAGCTGAGGCACAAAGAGATAAAAGGACTGGCTGCAGTTCCACAGAAAGTCAGTGGCAGGGCTGGGATTAGAACTCAGGCGCAGGGAGATAAAAGAACTTGTACAGTGCAACTGCAGCATCAATGGCGAGAGAGGGAGGGGGGGAAGGGGAACTGGATTCAGACGACAGCCAACGCTGGGCCCTGGGTACTGATACACAGACATTAGGGGAAAAAGCGCAGGTCTGCTTCTACGGCCAAGTCCAAAAGCACAGCACGTTGAAGCAGCAGCATTGTCTGAATTATCAAGAAGGCTGCTCACCCTGTAAAAACGTTGCTAGCAGTAATTTTGTTATGGGTTTGAAAGTGCTTAATATTACTGCCCTTAACATAAGGCTTGGGGGTAACGTGTACGAGTGGTAGTTACTACCTTAACAGAAACATGGGCGTAATCCGCATGGAGCTGCAGTTACTACCATAAGCAATTTGCTGCGCAGACTGAATGGACTATTTGGTCTCTTTCTGCCATCCTTACTATGTTACAGGATTGCACAGTGTCAGAGGCAGTGGATGGGTGTGTTCTGGAGTGCCTTTTTTTTTTTTGTTAAACAGATTTTATTAATTTTTCTGGAGTGCCTTTTTTTTTTTTTTACATTTTGTACCTCAGAGTTAGTTGAGCAGTAACTCAACTCAACATAACTGCTCCATTACATCCCTGTCACAGAGTTTAGTACCTCGAAACGTTGGACCAATGGTGGGTTTTGGATTATGTGTTGCTGATTTGACATGTGCACTGAGATAAGTACAGTGGATATATTTTATCTGTCATTTCCATTGGAGATTGTTTATTGATGTCATTCTAAGATTTTTATTTGCAATTTTAAAAAGCCTGAAAAAGATGTTTTTATGATTTTGTGACCAGTGATTATATCAATAGACGTATTGCACTACTGTGTGTGACATGTTTTGGCGTCTCGTATGATGGTCTGCATTTATTCTGAGTAAACACTGGAGTAGTGGATTCATTTTTGAGTGGAATTCTGATTAGGAATTGCAAAGCTTCAGTGGCAACTCACAGTGCCAGTGATATCAGAAGCCACAATACTGAAATGTATTTATTATTTATTCTTGGATGGGATTAGCTGCCTTTCCCAAAGAAGAGAGGCAGAATTACAAAAAACTGCTGGTATCAAGCTCTCCTTGAGTACACGAAATACGATCTCATGTGGATTAGATGAGAGGATCACAAAGTGCTTCTGTCTGCACTAACCAATTTAAGACAACATCTCTTCTACAATAAGGTATCACTTGACCATCTATCAGTTCACTATAAAGTACCTATGTTTGATATTCAGGATAAGAACAATCTGACTGCCACTGACCACATCAAGGTGATGCTGAGCAGACAGCAGAGGTAGGAAGTGTGTCAGCCAAGCTAGTGATCTGATTGGCTGAACGCCCCATGGTGTTGGGACCGGTCCTGTTCAATATCTTTGTGAACAACATTGCGGAAGGGATAGAAGGTAAAGTTTGCCTTTTTGTGGATGATACTAAGATCTGCAACAGAATGAACACACCGGAAGGAGCAGAGAGAATGAGACGTGATATAAGGAAGCTTGAACGGTGGGCGAAGACATGGCAGCTGGGATGCAATGCCAAGAAGTGCAGAGTCATGCATCTGGGATGTGGAAATCCAAAAGAGCTGTTTGTGATGGGGGGGTGAAGGGCTGTTGAGCACGGAGCAAGAGAGGGACCGTGGGGTGATAGTGTCTCGCGATCTGAAGTTGGCGAAACAATGTGACAAGGCGATAGCTAAAGCCAGAAGAATGCCGGGCTACGTAGAGAGAGGAATATCGAGTAAGAAAAAGGAGGAGATGATCCCCTTGTACAGGTCCTTGGGTAAGGCCTCACCTGAACTGTGTTCAGTTCTGGAGACCGTATCTCAATAGGGACAGAGACAGGATGGAGGTGGTCCAGAGAAGGGCGACCAAAATGGTGGGGGGTCTCCATCAAATGACTTATGAGGAGAGGTTGAAGGACCTAATTATTATATCCTGGAGGAGAGGAGGTGCAGGGGAGATATGATACAAACCTTCAGATACCTGAAAGGTTTTAATGATGCACATTCAACAAATTCTCCGTTGGAGAGAATTTGCTGGTGTGCCGGTTACTACCCTTAACCAATAAGCCTTTATACTGTTGATGCAACTCCATCATGGCTCTCTGCTTCAAAGGCAGAGGAAAAAGAGGAATTAGATTCAGACAGCAACCAACAAGGACACTGAATTGCACAGTGTGGGAAAACAAACAAGCATGGGAGTAACTTGCTGATGCGGCTGTTACTATCCTTAACCAATAAGCCTTTATACTGTTGATGCAACTCCAACATTGCTCTCTGCTGCAATGGCAAGAAGTAACGGGGAACTGGACTCAGACAGCAACCAACAAGGGCTCTGACTTTGACAGGGTGTGGGAAAATGATAATTGTAAAAGTGGCTGGGCAGACTGGATAGACCATTTGGTCCTTTTCTGCCGATGTTTCTGTGTTTCTATGATTCTGTGTCATTCTGACCAGGAGACTTTGCAGCCTGGCTGGCAGAAATCCTGAGATCAATGACATGAGAGCCCCAGCCCTCCCCCCTGGGGCACTTCCTTGTCAGCGGCTCCCTCCTCCTGGGGCAGGAATGAATTCTTCCTGTCTTACTGCTCCTCCTTGGGCTAGGAAAGGCTGCCCCTCCCCCCACCAGCCACTGCTATTCCGAGGTTTGACTTCTCAGCTCTCAGTGCTTTCTTCCTTTCAACATTTTCAGTGAGAAATCTTTCATCGCAGGCGCTGAGCATAACAAGTATAAACAGCATTTTAAAAAATGATTTCAATATTGTCACTATTGTACATTAAACAGTTCTCTGGGGCCGATGCAATAAATCAGTGCGGAAAACAGGCAATCAGTGTTGGGCTATCGCTCGCCCAGCACCTCTCCCGGGCCTGAGATTGAATATTTAAATGCGGGGTCACGCTGGCAAGGAGGCGCTAGGGACAAATGTGCACCCCCTAGCGACTCCTCGGCAGCAGGCACCCAGGAGAGGTGGCTGTCAGTGGGTTAGGAAAACAGATGCTCAATTTTACAAGCGTCCGTTTTCCTAACCTGTGCACAGTCACGGATTAGAAAAATGGACAATCATTAATTAAGCATCCCTTTTCCTAACCTGACCACCGGCACACTTTTTTTTTTTTTTTTAACTTTTTGGTTCCTCCAACTTAATATCACCATGATATTAAGTCTGAGAATGTATAGAATGTACTAGGGATGTGAATCGTTTTTTGACGATTTAAAATATCGTCCGATATATTTTAAATCGTCAAAAATCGTTAGGGCCACGATACAATACCAATTCCCCCGATTTATCGTTAAAAAATCGTAAATCGGGGGAAGGGGGAGGGCAGGAACTTACTTACTTGCCCTAAACCAATGGCAGGAAAACCGGCACACTAAAACCCACCCCCGACCCTTTAAATTAAATCCCCCACCCTCCCAAAACCCCCCCAAATGCCTTAAATTACCTGGGGGTCCAGCGGCGGTCCGGAACGGGCTCCTGCAATTGAATTGTGTTGTCTTCAGCCGGCGCCATTTTGCAAAATGGCGGCCGCAAAATGGCGGCGGCCATAGACCAACACGATTCGACTGCAGGAGGTCGTTCCGGACCCCCGCTGGACTTTTGGCAAGTCTTGTGGGGGTCAGGAGGCCCCCCAAGCTGGCCAAAAGTCCCTGGGGGTCCAGCGGGGGTCCGGGAGCGATCTCCTGCCGCGAATCGTTTTCCGTACGGAAAATGGCGCCGGCAGGAGATCGACTGCAGGAGGTCGTTCAGCGGGGGTTCCGGACCGCCGCTGAACGACCTCCTGCAGTCGATCTCCTGCCGGCGCCATTTTCCGTACGGAAAACGATTCGCGGCAGGAGATCGCTCCCGGACCCCCGCTGGACCCCCAGGGACTTTTGGCCAGCTTGGGGGAGCCTCCTGACCCCCACAAGACTTGCCAAAAGTCCAGCGGGGGTCCGGAACGACCTCCTGCAGTCGAATCGTGTTGGTCTATGGCCGCCGCCATTTTGCGGCCGCCATTTTGCAAAATGGCGCCGGCTGAAGACAACACAATTCAATTGCAGGAGCCCGTTACGGACCACCGCTGGATCCCCAGGTAATTTAAGGCATTTGGGGGGAGTTCGGGAGGGTGGGGGATTTAATTTAAAGGGTCGGGGGTGGGTTTTAGGGGGTTTTAGTGTGCCGGTTTTCCTGCCATTGGTTTAGGGCAAGTAAGTACTTCCCTCCCAAAGTTGATGAAGTATTAAGGCATTTGGGGTGGGGGATTTAATTTAAAGGGTCGGGGGTGGGTTTTAGGGGGTTTTAGTGTGCCGGCTCACGATTTTAACGATTTTCACGATATTTTAAACACCCAAACGGCAACAATACGATTCCCTCCCCCTCCCAGCCGAAATCGATCATTAAGACGATCGAGGACACGATTCACATCTCTAGAATGTACACTTTTTTAAGCTCTGGGCAGCCGTTAATTTCTGGGCGTAAAAATGTGCGGGTCGGGTGCATTTTTTTTTTGGATCTGGAGAGAATAGCTAATAGCGCTCATGACATGCATTTGCAAAAGCATGTGATGAGCGCTATTAGTTTCACGGGAGGGGGAGGTTGGACATGCATTTTGGACACGCTAAGGGGCAGATCTTAAAACATACACGCGGGCATAGATTTGTTCGCGCAAATCGGCACGAACAAATATATGCCCGATTTTATAACATGTGCGCACTGCCGTGCGCATGTTATAAAATCCGGGGTCGGCACGCACAAGGGGGTGCACACATGTGCACCTTGCGCGCGCCGAGCCCGAAGGGAGCCCCGATGGCTTTCCCCGTTCCCTTCAAGGCCGCTCCGAAATCGGAGCGGCCTTGAAGGGAACTTTTTTTCCAGCCCCACCCTCCCAGCTTCCCCTCCCTTCCCCTATCTAACCCACCCCCCATCCCTAAATAAATCCCCCCCACCTTTGTCGAAAAAGTTACGTCTGCCTGACGCAGGCGTAACTTACGCACACCGGCTGGCTGTTGGCATGCCATTCCCTGGCCCGGAGGTTGCTTCGGAGGCCTCGGCCATGCCTCTGGAACGCCCCCGGGGCAGCACCACACCCACGGCCCCTCCCCCGACACGCCCCCTCAAGCAAAACCCCGGGATTTACACGCGTCCCGGGGCTTTGTGCGTGCCGGCGGCCTATGCAACATAGGCGCGCCGGCGCGCAAGTCCCCTGCGCACATAAATCTGGCTGGATTTACGCGCGCAAGGTTTTTAAAATTTACCCCTAATCCCCTTATAGCATAAGGAGTTGTGGATGTGCAGCGAAAACGCAAGTCCAACCACAGTTATTGCATCGGCCCCTCTGAGTTTTAATTACTTCAATGAATTCTATAATAGTCAAAAACCAAACAAATGCCAAATCTCATATTTGCCCAATCACATATTTCCTACTACACACACAAGGGCTTTCATTCATCTTAGCAAGGCAGTGGCAGAGATCAAACGATACCAATGCCATATGATAAACACACTGTTCAAGCATAAATAAAATTTAGCACCACTTCTGCATCTATTTATGAGTAAAGAGATTCCCATTAGTGCCAGTTCAGAGAACTGGAAACTAGCTCAGACTGGTCCTTTACTCAAACAGCTTATGCCAAAATGTATTAATTGGCAGACACTGAGAAGGCACATGTAAATGTGTCCCTGGCACACTACCCCCCTCCAGATGTCCAATACAGCCTACTTAATACTCTGCATGAAATGTACGTGGAATCACCGTCATATGAAAGGCCAAGAACTTCTCCATCTGTCCTCATTTTATTTTATTTATTTATTTAGATTTTTTCTATACCAGCATTCGTGAAAATATCACATTAAGCCGGTTTACAATAAACAATGGGGTGATAACCGGAACAGAGAACGAGATAATATGTACTAAACATACTATAGATGCAGTTACAATAAAACAAGGAGTCGTACAACTAGGAGCAAGAAGAAGAGAAGATAGTAACTTTAACATAGTATATTAACCCGTCATCATCATCCAAGCCAGTATCCAACCCTCTCTCCCATCAGGACCGCAAGATTATTTTATATATTCCAATTTATCTGTATGACCCTGGGCAAATCACTTCATATCACAGTTTACTCAATAATAAATCAGAGAATAACAGCAATATTCCCTGTTCCCTCCAATATATTTCATGTAGGCAAGCAACAAAATGTAAGACAATCGTATTCATTCAAGAAGTTGCCATGTATATGTTTCTGATGTTTTATTTGTATATTTTTTAAATGTTTGTAAACAGTTGTGACGGCTAGTCTAAACAACGGTATATACAAGCCTAATAAATAAATGTTGATATTACATTTGGATATTTTTCTTTTATCTTACAAATGTAAGTTTGCCTAAAGTACTGCAATGTAACTCAAAGTTTTCTTATTTTCTTTTTTCATTTGTAAAATATATCAAGAAATGTAATAAAGTATAAATTTAAATAAATAAATAAATATTCCAATGTATCAATTATTCAAAAATTCAATAAAAAGTTTAAGATCTCCCACATTAATTTTCCACCAGACATAGGATACCCTGCTTCGATGGAAAGCGATGCTCATGAAAAGGAAGCGGTGGCCTTGCACCAGATTTTTAACCCTCTAACGGGGAAGAATATGCCCATGATGCTGCCTTGGACATGAAATCCAGCATCTCCAGGGACTTAATCTTATCTACATCTGAATGGCTTCAAGCCTGGCGTTGCATGCATTTCCAAAAGTCTTCCCTTGCCAGGCCAAATTCTTTCTGTGAATTTAAATAGGATTTAAGCACCTCATCCTGGAATATTCGTCAAAGAGGCCTAATACCAGGACTGTCTAATCTATCCCAATAAAATGGATTTCTAGACAGAAAGAATCCCAGATTAAAGCCTCTGCTGATTTTCCTGGAAGAACTGCCAGGAACCTGCGCCCCCTATTCCACTTCTCCCAGAGCGCACTCACTACTGAAGCCCCGCATAATGTGAAGGGGGCTCGCCGATTTAATCCCCACACCCGCCTAATTGGGTCTATTCATTCCAATCAGAACATCTCCTAAAATGGAGCCCCAGGCCTCCTCTGTGCCTTGGCAGCTGAAGAAAAGAAAGTGTGTGGCCATTCTGTCTCCATAAGATGTCTAAATAAAGAAGCCCCTGCCCAGCCTCTTCAATCCACCAACCTCATCCCCAATCCCAATGTCTGCGTCCTCCAAAGAAAGAGATGCTGAGGGGGCGGGGCGTGCAGGGGTTTGGGAAGCACAGAATTTGCAGGACCAGCAAATCTCGCCTGGTTTTTTTTCCCATTTTCCTCCCACCCCCATCTCCTGCTGATGGAAGCCAAGTGCTGCAGTTCCACCCTGGAAGCGAGTGTGAAGGACACATCTTATTCAATGTCACCCCGGAGCGGGTGCACCCTCCAGGTGGCTGCCCACAAGCCATTCACTTTAGGGGCAGGCCACTTACCAAGCCTGTACAGGTAAGACAGGGAGAGGACAAGCAAACATCATATTATAGACAAATAATAAAGAGAGGCTGCTCCACTGCAACCCAAATCACCAGATTACTGCCCACACCTAGAGTCCAGTAAAATTATAGAGCAGGCCTTCCCAAACCTGTCCTGTAGGCACACAGACTACATATTACATCATCTAGCGACATCTGATTTTAATAACTCAAAGCTATTAACATTCACATCTAAAGCAGAAGTTAGCTTGACAGTTCTAAACTGATATTCCGGAGGAGACATTAGGGTTAAAGGTTTTCCACAGCTCCTCCACCTTTAAACCAGGGGCGCTGCTGTGCCGATTCTCATCAGAGCCTCATTCAGATATCAAAGGGAAACGGGGGCACAGAGTCAGCAAATGAGATATGGCCCCTATCTCTTATTCAAAGAAGCAATAAACTCCTCAGGAGCTCATGTACTGTGCCAAGAAGAAAGGAAAGCTATGGAGAAACCCCAGAAAAGGGATGAGCTGAATCAAGAAACCAGCAAGCTGATGGTCTTACCGTCCAAATATTAGTTAATCTGTGGCTTTACAGGACTCTCCGATCTGTCTGTGTGCCATTACAGATTTGTGCAAACGCAGTTACTAATGCATTCGTGCATACGATCCGTACGCACCTATCCTCACAGCGCCTGTCTGCGCAGATCTGTGCACAGACCTTTTACTGCTACTGCTTGCCATGTCTACACCGCCTTACACGACCGAGAATACTCAGCCGATTCCGAGGATGTTGCCTTCCAGATGTGGCAGCGGAGGGAAAGCGCAAGGCAAGCGAAAGACTTACAGGAAAAAAACGCCTCCCTTGCAGAGCCGAAATCTTTCCGACGCGTACCGGGGGATCTTGAAAAGCGTCTTCCCAGCTGCCCGTGCAGGTAGCTCCCGGGGCAGTGCTGAGCCAGGTGACGCGGCATCCGAAAAGCCGAGGGATCGGGAACCGGCGGAGAAGACCCACCCCATCCGCTCCCTCCCTCTTCCTTATAAGCCCCAGATCCGGAGCGCTCCCGCATTTCTGCTCGGGCCCTGCGGCCCCGGGACTCCGCCGGGCGCGCGCTGGCAGCCGCGCCGGGACTCGGGATGTTACGGATTTTTCTTTCTTTTCTTCCATGTACGGAAGCCAGAGGAAGGGTTCGACCGTGCAGCATTAATCCGGCTTTGTTTCCGATTGCTGCTGCCGCTGCTGTGTGTGCGTCTCTATCTGAGGAGGGAGAGGAGCGAAGGTGCTGCCGGTCTTCCCCGGCTGCAGAGGGAGCGGGACCGAGGGGCCGGGCCGTCCCTTCCCGCGCTCCCTCTGCGCTGGGCTGGGGCGGCAGGGGCAGTGTGGGCGCGATGACCTGGCCCCGGTGCTTCCCTGCCCTCGTGCAGCTGCTTTCTGAGCTCCTCTCTGGGCCTCCTCCGTTTTGCTTTTGTTTTATGCTAAACTGCCTTCGTGCCTGCCTGCCAGTGATAGCCGAGGCAGGGGCTGCCTACTCCTTCGGAAGCTCTGCGGCAGGCTGGCCGTCTAAAACCTTTCAAGGCCATGTTAAAAACGGTTTTATGTAAGCAGCCACATTAGTGAGATTTGTCTTCTCCTTTAATTTGAGTTTTATACTGCTGCTAGTATTTTATAGGCAGTTTTGTTTTATTGGATATTGAATATTTGTACTAATCCAGTTTTACATTATTGGTAATATTGTATGTAATATATTTGTCTTATTTGTTACTATTTTATGATTGTTAATGTTGTATATTGCTTAGTCCATGGATGTATAAGTGATTTATATATTTTAATAAAGATAAAGAATTATAGAAACATAGAAATGACGGCAGAAGAAGACCAAATGGCCCATCTAGTCTGCCCAGCAAGCTTCACACATATTTTCTCTCATACTTATCTGTTTCTCTTAGCTCTTGGTTCTATTTCCCTTCCACCCCCACCTTTAATGTAGAGAGCAGTGATGGAGCTGCATCCAAGTGAAATATCTAGCTTGATTCGTTAGGGATAGTAGCCGCCGCAATAAGCAAGCTGCACCCATGCTTATTTGTTTTACCCAGACTATGTTATTAGCCCTTATTGGTTGTTTTTCTTCTCCCCTGCCGTTGAAGCAGGGAGCTATGCTGGATATGCGTGACGTATAAGTCTTCTCCCATGCCGTTGAAGCAGAGAGCCATGCTGGATGTGCATCGAAAGTGAAGTATCAGGCACATTTGGTTTGGGGTAGTAACCGCCGTAACAAGCCAGCTACTCCCCGCTTTGTGAGTGCGAACCCTCTTTTCTTCTCCCCTGCCGTTGAAGCAGAGAGCTCTGCTGGATGTGTGAAGTATCAGTTTTTCTTCTCCCCTGCCGTTGAATCAGAGAACTTTGCTGTATATGCATTGAAAGTGAAGTATCAGGCTTATTTGATTTGGGGTAGTAACCGCCGTAACAAGCCAGCTACTCCCCACTAAACACTGCAACAAAAGCTGGTTGTTTGTGTGTAACAGAGAAGCCTTCAGCCACCTCTGCACTTCAACTTGACACTTTAGTACACATATAAAGATTTGCTGTGCTGGAATTAAAAAGTTATCTCCTACTTGTCATACACTTTCAAATGCATGTTGATGGCCCTATTAGTCATTCCCACGCGATACAGTAAGTAAAATGTGCAGCCAAGCCACACATTTTACTTTAAGAAATTAGCTTCTACCCAAAGGTAGGTGTTAATTTCTGCCAGCGCCGGAGAAGTGCACAGAAAAGCAGTAAAAACTGCTTTTCTGTGCACCCTCCGACTTAATATCATGGCGATATTAAGTCGTAGGTCCCAAAAGTTAAAAAAAGTTAAAAATTTTAAAAAAAATTTTAAATCAGCCCGCGGCTCACGGGTTGAAAACCGGACGCTCCGTTTCCAAATCCGTGGCTGTCAGCGGGTTTGAGAACCGACGCCGGCAAAATTGCTCATCGGCTGTCAAACCCGCTGACAGCTGCCGCTCCTGTCCTAAAAGAGCGTCCCTAGCGCCTCTTTTTACCGCGGGCCCTAATTTAAATATTTTGTCTTACTGTATCTCGCGCACAGGACACTGGCCTGTGCGCAAGCCGGGAGAGCGGGCACTCGCCTGCTCTCTCACGAACTTTACTGTATCGGCCTGTTTGCAAGGAATGTGCTTTGTCTGCTTGTTTGCAATAATGTGAGAGATGCTGCGTGGGAAAGCTGAAATGCTTTGCATGACTTATTTATTTATTTATTTATTTAAGGGTTTTTATATACCGCGGCTCGTTAGTAAACATCACCTCGGTTTACAATGAACATAAATTAGCAACAAGCTTTACAATCCAACATTATTAAATAGAGATACATCGCTGATAACATTAAATTATAATTTATGTTGTGTAAGAAACTTTAAATAACATTAAATTATAATTTATGTTGTGTAAGAAACTTTGTTTGCTGTATGACTGACAGAAGACTGATTGGGGACATGATAAAAATGTGTAAAATCACAAGTAGGGTGGAATGGGTAAAAGGATGGTTATTTACCCTTTCAAATAATATTAAGACAAGGGGTCACTCCATGAAACTTAACAGCCAGCAGATTCAAAACAAATAGTAGAAATTAGTTTTTTAGTCAGCGCACTATCAAGCAATAGAATCTGTGAGTCTTTGTGTCTGAGAGGGTGTGAGTATGTGTTTAGAGTCTGAGAGGGTGAGGGTTGTGTGAGTGACAAGGTGAGATTGAGTATATGAGAGTCTGGGTCTAAGAAGATGTGTGTGACAAGAGAGTCTTTGCATCTGAGAGGGGGTGTGTGTATGTGTGTGAGAGAGTCAGTGTCTGAGACAGTGAGTACTTATGTGAATCTGAGAAGGAGTGTGAGTCTGTGTAGCTGAGGGGGCGAGCAAATGTGTGAATCTGTGTCTGAGAGGGTGAGCGCGTGTGTGCATAAGTGTGTCTGAAAAGATGAGAGTATGTGTATGAGAGCTTTTGTGTGTGTGAGTCTGTGTCTAGGTGAGCATAGTAAATGATGGCAGATAAAGACCAAAGCTCCATCCAGTCTGTCCGCTCCATGCAGGTAATCCCCATGCCTTGCCAATGCAATAATCGGCGTGCATTAATGTGCCAATCCACCTCTCCGGGGCGCCCACTGCAAAATGCCCTATGGGGCCTGGACCCATCTTCCTTTTCCTGAGTGGAATTTTTCCAGGGACTACAGACCTTTCTATAGGGTCGCCCATCGGAGTCAACGATAACTTCTAAATTGGGTTTGTGTATTCGAGGTTCCCACTTGTTCGCTACTGTGTGCAAGCACCATGGTGATGTAGTCCTTGATGATGTTCCGGAGGATGGGAATAAGGATATGTCAGATGACTGACAGGGACTTGGGTTTCTCCCCTCTGGAAAAGGGGGAAAGTCCCCCCGGATTTACAGCCATATAAGACTCTGCTCTGTTTCTTTCATAGAGATGAGGTGCCGAGTTTGTTATTTCAGACTCTGGTGTGGCTGGGGATGTCTCTATAGGTGCACAAAAGCATCATGTTTCCCCTCCTGGATGCAAATCATAAATGGAATGCTCCAGAGGCAAACTTTAAAGGGGGGTGCGATTTAACAGGTCTGTACCCCTTGGATCCAAAAGCGAGGGAAAAGTTGTGTTTCCCGAAGATAGATGCACTGGTGTTTTCTGTTACCAAGTGGACCACCATTCTGGTGGAAAGAAGGGCAGCTCTAAAGGATGCTCGGGATAGCAGAATTTAACCTATCCTTAAGCAGGCCTTTGAGGCCATGCAAATTGCTTCGTAGCCCTGGTAGCTCGGGCTAGTCTACATCTCTCTCAGGAGACTGACGGAGCAGGGTCAAATAGCAGAGAGGTAATGAAACCGGGAGCCACCTTCTTAACTGATGTGGGCTGTGATTTTCTTTGCACTGCCACCAGAGGGGTGCCTTCTGTGATAGCAGCTAGGCATCAATTGTGGCTGTGAAATTTGTGGGTGGACACAACCTCCGAGTCCAATATGACAAGGTTACCCTTTAAGGGTTCTCTTCTGTTTGGCAGTGAGCTGGAGAAAATGGCAAATAGAATGGAGGCATCCCAGGTCCCTCATTTGCTGGAGGATAAGAAGCCAGCATAGTGTCTGCTTGGAACAAAGGCTGCGCTAGAAATTACAGGTGTTTTCATCCTTATAAGGGGGCGAATACTCAGACACTTTGTCCCTTCAGTAAATCTCAGTCCTTTCGGCCCGGAAAGCCTCAGAAGGATGCATACTCCAGGAGCGGAGCACCTTGATCTTCACAATGAAGATGTGCAGACTCACCTTCTGGTGCAGGAGATAGACGGGCATCTATCTCGCTTTTATCAGAGGTGGGTCCAGACCACGTCAGACCAATGGGTCCTAGAAGTGATAAGGGAAGTCTATGCTTTAGAGTTTCTTTGCATTCCTCCAGATGCCTTTAGGGTCTTCTCCCTGCAACTCCCTACGGAAGAAGGTGGTAGTGGAGCCTATCTTAAGCAGGCTATTAGACTTTAAAGCGTAATTTCAGTTCCCAAATCTCAAGAAAATATGGGCCACTATTCAATTTATTTTGTCTTACCCAAAAAGGAGGGGTCCTTTCGGCCCATCCTGGATTTCAAAGGAGTCAATCGTAATTTGTGGGTGACTCATTTCCGAATGGAAACTCTGCGCTCCATAATAGCAGCAGTGCAATCAGGGAAATTTCTTACATTTCTGTATCTGATGGAGGCATATCTGTATATTCCCATTCGCCGGGAACATCAACGGTTCCTACAGTTTGCCATTCTGGAATGTCATTATCAGTTTCAGGCCCTGCTCTTCGGGCTAGCCACTGTGCCCAGATCCTTCTCCAAGGTCATGATGGTGGTAGCAGCATTCTTACACAAGGACAGCATCCTGGTTCATCCATATCAGGACAAGTGGTTGATTTGGGCAAGAGCATGGAAGAGAACTACCTGGCTTCTCACAAGATGATCACCTTATTGCAGGAATAAGACAGGGTGGTGAACTTGGTCAAGAGCAACTTACATTTGTTTTGATACAAAGCAGGGCAGAGTGTTTCTGCTGCAGAGTCACATTCTGAAGTTGATTGCTCAAGTTTAGACCCTGAGGAAGACTATTAACCCAAGAGTGTGGTCATATCTACAGGTCCTGGGTTTGATGGCAGCCATGTTAGAGGTTGTCCCCTGGGCAAGGGCGCACATTTGGTCTCTTCAACACATGTTGCTTTCCCGGTGGAGTCCGCAGTCTCAGGACTACCTGGTGAGGCTTCACTTGCCATTAGAGGTGAGCGTCCACTTGCAGTGGTGGTTACATGTGGATCCTCAGGAAGAGAGTTTCCTTGGACACACCAGATTGGTTAGTGTTTACAACAGATGCGAGCCTTCTGTCAGGAGATGGTGGGGCAAGGTCACTGGAGTGCGAGGAATGCCAATGGAGCATCAATCGATTGTAAGCATGTGCTGTTTAGCTGGTGTGCTTGAGGGTCACCGAACATCTAGAGGCTCGGGCAGTTAGGATAATATTGGACAATGCGACGACAGTAGCTTACATCGGTCATCAGGATGGAACCAGACGCCAACAAGTGTCGGAGGAGATAGATATGCTCATTTATTTATTTAGATTTTTATATTCCGCTTTTTCGGCACTTCAAAGTGGATTACATTCACGAACTATAGGTATTTCCCTATTCCCCACAGGGTTTACAATCTAATTTTGTAGATGAGGCAATGGAGGAAAAAGTGACTTGCCCAAGGTCACAAGAAGTGACAGTGGGATTTGAACCCTGGTTTCCCTGGGTTGTAGTCCATTGCTCTAACCACTAGGCAACATCTTCAAGACATCTCCATCTCCTACATTGCCGGAAAGGACAATGTACAGGCCGACTCTCAGCAGGCAGAGCTTAGACCCGGGAGAATGGGGGTTAGCGGATGAAACTTTCAACTCATAGTGGCATGCTGGGGTCACCTCTATCAGGATTTACTGGAGGCAAACAGGATGAACCAGCACCATGGGTGACTATAGCCCATTGGGTTAAAGAAGTCATCACAACCACCTATGTGGATGCCGAGATTCCTTTGCTTAAGCAAGTTAGAGTGCATTCCACTAGGGCTCAGGAGGTATTGTGGGCGGAGCTTCGATTGTCTCCTGTCGAGATTTGCCGAGCAGTGACGTGGTCCTCCTTATACATCTTTTCCAAACATTAAAGTGTGGACTTTCGGGCTCAGGAGGACACTGTCTTCACACATGCGGTGTTGACTGGACCACGGGCAGCCACCCGCTCTGTTTGGGAATAGCTTTGGTATATCCCACTTGTACGGATTGGCCTGTCTAAGTGCAGAGGAAGGAGAAATTACTACTTACCTGATAATTTCCTTTCCTCTAAGGAAGGCAGGCTAATCCACGGTCCACTCTTGACTGCCAACTTGCCTTTAGTTTGTCCTTTAGGTGCGCACAATGCAGTGTGTTTTTCCTGTTATTCGTTGGGAGGACCAGTAAGTGTCATAACCAGCCCCTTAGTTTAATGAATGTTAATCCTTTTGTCTGAACTCAGTGTTCCCAATTGGTTGGAAGCATGAGTGGATGATTGTTGATAGTCATGTTTAAGTATAATCAGTTTGTTCACAGTTGGCTTTTCTGGAGAATACTGGCGGGTTGATGTATTTTATTTATTTTAAACATTTCTAGCCCGCCCTTCCTATGTTCAGGGTGGGTTACAATATCACATTCACAGATTTTTTGTAAAACATGGCAACAAAGTCACATAAAATAAAATTGCATAGCAGAGAGTAGTCAATCAATCATACTGTTATGGGAGAGTCTGTTTAGTGAACCCTTGGCCCGGCTGTCTGAACGATGGGGTCCAGACGGTGGCAAGAGAGCCGGGAGGCGGTATGGATCAGGCGTGGAGTAGAGAGTCTTCGCCCTGGAAACCCGAGACCCCCCCAGGAGGAGCCCGTAGGGGTCCGGGTCGCTGGGACTTAGGAGAACCGGTGTACAAGGCTGGCCGAGGACGAGAAGAGTCGAGCAGAAGTCTGAGGGTCAAGGCTGGTGGCAGACGAGAAGAGTCAAGCAGAAATCCGAGGGTCGAGGCTGGCGGCAGACGAGAAGAGTCAAGCAGGAATCCGAGGGTCAAGGCTGGCGGCAGACGAGAAGAGTCAAGCAGGAATCCGAGGGTCAAGGCTGGCGGCAGACGAGAAGAGTCAAGCAGGAATCCGAGGGTCAAGGCTGGCGGCAGACGAGAAGAGTCAAGCAGGAGTGGATTCAACGGAGCGGGAACTGGAACAAGCAGGAACGGAACAAGGCAAGGATCACAGGAGCAATCACAAGAACAAGCAGGAACAAGCAGTGGAACAAGCAAGCTGAATCCAGGAACGCAACTAAGCACTCAAAAAGAGCGACCTCGTTGCAAGGCAGGGAACCAGAAACTGAGGCTGCCTTAAATAGCCAGCTGAGCTCCGACGTCAGAAAGGGGGCGGTTCAGCACTTCCGGGTGCTGGACCTTCAAGAGCCACCCCTTCGCGCGCGCGCGTACCCAGCAGAGGGGAGGAGTCAGAATCGGGCTCGACGGCGTCTCCACGAGGGAGACGCCGCTGCCACGCGGCCGACCAGGCCCGAAACTGCAGCGGAGCGCGGCGGACCCGGGACCCCCGGCATGGAGGTAAGGGCCCGGTCGCTAGCCTGGCGACCGGGATCGCAACACATACATCTGGATTTAGACATTAAAAGCGAGTTTAAATTTAAAAAAAGTCTTTAAAGCTTTCTTAAAAAATCTAGAATCTTTTAGGTTTCTCAGTTCATTTGGTAACGAGTTCCAAAAGGTTGGAACTTCTATTGAAAGTGCTCATTCCCTAATTTCGTCCAGACACGCGATTTTAGGGGAGGGGATATCCAGAATATCTTTGTGGCTGAGAGGGTGAGCACGTGTGTATGCGAGTCTTCATGTCTGTGTGTGTGTATGCGAGTCTTTGTGTGTGTGTGTGTGTGTGTGTGTGGTGAGGATATACAGAGACTTGGCCTTTTCTTTCAAGTGTGAGGGGGCATTCCCCTCCTACATAAAAGTCATGGAAGCTCCTTGTCTGTGTGAATTCTAGTTTTGTAGCTCTCGATGTATGAAGGTTGGCCAGCCTTGCTATACTGCATGACCAAGATACTAGGCTATGCTCCTTAGCAGGGATCCCAGTGGGGCCCTAGACAATAATAGTTGTGTGTGGAAATGTAAGGACACCATCTGTGAAAATGTTACTTAGCGTATCCACGTGTTTGGAATTTTCACAGTTTGAAAGTTGGCGCCTGGGTGGGGAACAGTATTAGCATGGCTCTTCACCAGAGTATCCAGCCTGCTGAGGTTTGAGCACCAACCCTGGCAAGCTGGGCTCCGGGAGCAGCTGGGTGTCCGGCTGCAGCGTGGCTCAGAGCAATGGCTCCTGCTAGCACTGGCGGCTGTGGAGGCAGAGACCCTGTAGAAGTGCAGCCCCCCACCCCCCCAAGCCCTGAGGAGCTCGACAGGAGAAGATCCCACTGCAGCAGCCACAGCTGGCTCAGTCTGCACCCTACCCTTGCACTCTGTGGACTAGGAGGGGGGATGTGCAGGCACTGGCCAGTGCATCTGGAAGCCCAGGCGTTCGATGGTGCTGACCATGCCCAGAACTCACAGCTTTCACCCCTGAATCTCAGGCCGGTCACATGGGTGCTGTTGGTCCCTGTGGCCCCATGCTTGAGGAGCCACTGCCACAGCTCTTCTCACACAGCGGCAGCCTCCTTTTGCCATCTCATTTTCCCTGAAGGGACTGCAGCTCCGCTCTGTGGGTCTGCTCCCCTCAGGCCCCCCCACCACCATCACTGCTGCAGGGGGCTACAGTGGGGGCAGCCTCCTCTCACGTGACACCGGCCCTGCTGTTCTGGCTGGAGGCAGCTCTCTGCTTCTTGTTTCAGCCTCTTACCGCCCCCAGGCAGCGCGCAGAGAACCGCAGGGGATGAGCCAGAAGCAGGCAGAGCTGATCCAAGAGGCACTCGGCTTCCCAGGCCAGGTCCTTCCTTCTTGCCGTTCAGAGACAGGAGGAGAGAGGATGAGGACGGAGCCAACAGCAGAAACCCTCATAATAAAAGGTGCAGAGCAAAATATGAGGCTGCCCCTGTCTATTCACCGTATGTGACATACAAAAAAGAATATTCATATTCTAGTGTTACCTCAATAACAGCAACACAAACTCCTGTGAAGTAAACAACCAAACCGAAAGGTCTACTCCATGTACTAACACACAAAAGGACACAACAGAGAAAGAATCTATTCAGGCTTATTACTTGCACTAATTGCCTATGGCATAACTCTTTGAAACTGGTATCATATAGGGTGCTCATCTAAACACATTCGCTAAATCTCACCAATTATAATCATGTACCAGCATTTTAAGCAATTGTGTTTCAGCAGTTCAATGTTCAAGACTTGAGTCCAACAATTTTTTAGTTTTTAGAAATGCACTTAAAACGACACTTACCTTGCATCATGCTAGAGAGCAAAATTGCCACAATGGGGTATGAGCCACAGCTGGTCAGCTGACTGCTTTCATCTGTTTAATGCAAAAATGCCAAGACGTTATTAGGAAAATGCTAGCTGCAGTGTTTCGGCGTCTCCACACCTACGTCAGGGACAACATTCTCACTTCTAAATTAGCTAAAAATACAAAAAAATCAACCATAACTATTTTACCCAAGAACCAAGAGTCTATAAAACTCACTAACTTAGGGGCCGATGCAATAATCTTCGCGGAAAGTGGGCGCTGACTTTTCAGCGTCCGCTTTCTTAATGCACGCATGGCGCCCGCAAGGAGGTCGCACTAGGAAGGAGGTGCTGGGTTCGCTTGCACGACCTTACAGCCTCCTTGCTAACGCAACCTGCCGCGGCTGCTGGTTATGAAGACCGACGCCAGTAAACTCGACCTCCGTTTTCATAACCTGCCTGTTGGCCAGTAATGAAAACGGCTGTCGAGTTTATCGGTGGCCATTTTCATTAATAGCAGATGGCCGGTTATGAAAACCGACGCAGAGTTTACTGGCGTCGGTCTTCATAACTTGGCGGTCTGCCAAGTTATTTTTTTTTTTTTACTTTAAAAGTACAGAAAAGCAGTTTTTTTTGCTTTTCTGTACTTCTTTTACACGCGCTCAGCTATTAACGCCTGCTCCAGGCAGGCGTTAATACCTGAGCGATAAATGTGCGTCCCTGAGATGCACGTTTATTTTTTTGCATTTGGAGTGAATGAGTAATATCCTCATTCACATGCATTTGCATGTGATGAGCGCTATCTCATTCACTCTGCGTTGGATGCATGTTAAACAGGCGCTAATCCCCCTATTGCATTAGGGGGTGGATTAGCGCCTATTTATCCCGCATCCGACTGCGGGTTAGACAGTGCACTCAGCTGAGCGCTCTGCATTTATTTAACGTTTTTTTTATACCAAGGTATAGCTAGCTGCCTTCACTCTGGTTTACGTCATAAACAACCATTACATTTAACAATATCTGAACTCAAAAACTGGAAAACAAAAATTTCTTATTACAATTAAAAAAGAACAAACATTACAAAGTAAGTCAGTGCAAAACAACAGGTTCAAGGGGGATCGAACCTGGGTGGGGATCAATGTTTTTTGGGTTTTTTTGTGTTTATTGACAAGTCTAGTGGGAAATGTTCATAGTCATAGATTTATGATAGATCTTGCATACCTGAAAACGGTATTGATCAGATTTGTTGTGTGATGTTAGCCAATGCCATCCTTGAATGTACTGCATTGGCCCCTTACTTCACAGCTCACTACTCAATTCAAAAATGGCAGTCACACGTCAGTGTTACTCTCTTCTAATTTAAATGTTTCAGCCAATCATCTGCTATATTCTTAAAATCCATCATCGATGAAGCCCCAAGGCTATGAAAACTGGTTAATTAAAGGCAGCCCAATCCACGTGGTGCCACAGGGGCCATCTGTAAATGTTACTTTGCTCTTTCTGTAGGAAGCAATGTGCAAAATCTCCTCCCCGTGATTGTAATGCAGATCTCTCTAAAAGTGCAAAACCTAACTCTTCCAGTGTGTGTTTCCTGCAGATGTTCCTGGATTTGGATCCTACTCACTCGGGTAGATTTCCCGATTTATAATTGCTAGCACAGATGCCACACTATGAAAATCACCCCTCATGTTACCCTTTTGGGGTTCTTCTGCTTTGTCCTGTTCCTGAGGCCATGGGTTCGGTGGCAGTGTGTAATAAAGGAGGGGGTCGAACACATTTTATTTTGTACACACGTGGCGCTCCTATGCCACAGAATGTATAGGAGTTGACGTTTTCATCACGTGCTGTAGTTAGAGTGAACTTTTCCCCTTCTGAAAAGTCACAGCTGCCAGAGTTGTTAGAGGAAGTGAAAATGTTCTAGCAGAGAAAGATCATCTTTTGGTCCGAAGAGCTACATGCACAGGGGCGGATTGCAGGAAAACATCAGCCCAGGGGATTTTTTTTTCAAAACCAGCCCATGGGGTCTCCGATGCCCTCATGCACTTTCCCTGCAGTACATGTCAACAACTCCCAAAAAGCACGCCAAGTCGACCCTGGAACCCAGCAGAATTGAGCCAAAATCTCTTTCCTAAATAACTAAGAAGTTGAGCACATTCTAGACCAGGGGTGAGCAGAGCTGAAGCCTCCGTTTCACCCATTCAAACTGCTTGGGCCCCCCTACACATCTGGCTCTTGAACCAGTTGCAAGTCGTGACACTGCCAGCCAGTGTCAGATAAACGCTCACTCAGTCACAAACAGACTTTTAGATTGTAGAAACTTTATTGGCACATTCACACTAACAGCCACAAAGACACACTCTTTTTCAGACCCAAAGACACACTCATTCATAGAGCAGGTGTGTGTGTGTGTGTCTGTGCCAGAGAGGAAGACACTCCCCACACACACACACACACACACACGCTCTCTCACAAACGGGCCAATTCAGTAAAGTCCACAGGAGAACGCCTGCTCTCCCAGTGCACGCACAGGCCACTCGCCTGTGCGCGCGATACAGTATTCAAATGAGGCCCGGCGGTAGAAACAGGCAAAAAGAGGCGCTAGGGACACTAGCGCGTTCCTAGCGCCTCCTTTTTGACAGCGCCGGCTGTCAGCGGGTTTGATAGCCGACGCTCAATTTTGCTGGCATTGGATCTCGAGCCCGCTGACAGCCTCGGGCTCGGAAACTGGACGCCGGCAAAATTGAGCATCCGGTTTTCAACCCGACAGCCGCCGGCCGAATTGAAATTTTTTTTTTTTTTTTTTTACCCTTCGGGACCTCTGACTTAATATCGCCATGATATTAAGTCGGAGGGTGCACAGAAAAGCAGTTTTTACTGCTTTTCTGTGCACTTTCCTGGGGCCCGAAGAAATTAGCTCCTACCTTTGGGTAGGCGCTAATTTCTGAAAGTAAAATGTGCGGCTTGGCTGCACATTTTACTTTCTGTATCTCGCGCACATACCTAATAGGGCCATCAACATGCATTTGCATGTTGAGGGCGCTAATAGGTTCGGCGGGTTGGGCGTGCGTTTTCGGCCCCTTACTGAATAAGGGGTAAGGAAAATGTGCATCCAATGGCAGGTAAACAGTGCGCTCCGTTGGAGCGCACTGTACTGTATCGGCCTGAAAGTGTGTATGGGTGTGTCTCCCTCACTCTCTCTGACATTCACAGACATGCTGCTGTTGTACTGCTGCTTATGTGCTCACACAGTGATTGCCCCCAGTCCAGCACTGCCTCACCATGATGTAAAGCTCTTGCTTGCTGCCAGCCCTTCCTCATTCTGCAGCAGCCCCCCCCCCTCCTTTTCACAATCCCATTCTCTATACCAGTGGTTCTCGACCTTTTTTCGGCCGGGACACACCTGAGAAATGGTTCTCACATGCGTGACACACTGAACATGTGACCATCACAGGGCTAAATGTAAACATGCACTCTGCATCCACAGGAACCCCCTCAACCCCCAGCAATGAGTGCAGAGCACAACCAGGGCATTACCCTGTACAACTCACCATACAAAAAGATATTCTGGTTCTGATGACATCTCAGTAACAGCAACTCAAACTCCCTTTACTACCAGGCACAATAGCCTTCCTTATGAAAAGACAGTAATTTACCACTAATGCATGTCCTATTGAGAAACCACAACAAATAAGATTGATACAAATGCCCACATGCTAGTAAAATACAACATCTCGGTCACACACCCAGAACTGACCTTCACCAAGTACAGAAAAAACACAAATTATAAATATGGAGACAAACTGGAATGAAAAACCAAAAAAGCCACTCTGCATGCAGTGCGAACCTGGAGAAATGGAAAGAGAAATATAGCACCTAGCACAGTCCCAGGATCTGCAATAATGCACACAAACTAATCCACACAAAGTTACACCTGTATTATGGAACACACTCAAACAGTAACAACCCTATCTAAGAAATACAACTATTAAACCAGGCCCTAAACACCAATACACCTCTTATTAGGAAAACAGAATAAGCCAAGCTGCTATAGAGCCCCACACAGAAATAATTGTAAAATTATACTAATAAATGTTATAAAACAGCTGATGAACAGAATAACATCCAAGAATTAAAAACTCATAAAAATTATTTAAAATTCTACAAATATCAATAAAATTTCTCAAAACAGCAGACATCACATAATACCCAATAATTAAAATGGCCATCAATCAAGAAAAATAAACTTAAAAAGCCACCTTTACTTACCCTCTCCAGCAACTCTCCAACTCCTTTCCCTTCCAGGCCAATAGCACTCACCAGAAGCAGCAAGGGCTGCTGAAACTCTGTCCTCACAGTCCTCTTCCTTAGGGCCCACAAACAGTCAGTCACAAACAGTCTCTCTTCCTCACACACACACACATCCCTATCCAGTCTCTATCTCTCTCACACACACAGTCACCTCGCAGACCAGTCTCTGATTCTCACACACATTCCAGTCACCTTGCTGACCAGTCTCTGTCTCTCTCACACACACACCAGTCACCTCCCTGAACAGTCTGTCTCTCTCACACAGACACACACACACATACACACCAGTCATCTTCCTGATCAGTCTCTCTCTCATTCACACACATGCTCTCACATACAAGCTCTCAATCACACACAAATGCTCTTGCTCCCATTCTACCACAACCCCACAAAGCTGCTACTCACACACCCATTCTACCACACACACACACACACACAAAGCTGCCACTCATGCACCCAGGTACCCATTCTACCACACACACACACACACACACACAAAGCTGCCACTTACGCATCCATTCTACCACAGGCACACAAAGCTGCCACTCATACAAAAGTAAAAAGTGTGCAAGAGGCATGGTTTTGTTAAAAAATACCATTCTAGAAGCACAGTCCAGATGTACTTCACACATTAAAAAAGGTGGAAAGAAGGCAAAACGATTACCGGCATGGTTAAAAGGGGAGGTGAAAGAAACTATTTTAGCCAAAAGATCTTCATTCAAAAATTGGAAGAAGGATCCAACAGAAGAAAATAGGATAAAGCATAAACGTTGGCAAGTTAAATATAAGACCCTGATAAGACAGGCTAAGAGAGAATTTGAAAAGAAGTTGGCCGTAGAGGCAAAAACTCACAGTAAAAACCTTTTTTAAATATATCCGAAGCAGAAAGCCTGTGAGGGAGTCAGTTGGACCGTTAGATGATCAAGGGGTTAAAGGGGCACTTAGAGAAGACAAGGCCATCGCGGAAAGATTAAATGATTTCTTTGCTTCGGTGTTTACTGAAGAGGGTGTTGGGGAGGTACCCGTAATGGAGAAGGTTTTCATGGGTAATGATTCAGATGGACTGAATCAAATCACGGTGAACCTAGAAGATGTGGTAGACCTGATTGACAAACTGAAGAGTAGTAAAATCACCTGGACCGGATGGTATACACCCCAGAGTTCTGAAGGAACTAAAAAATGAAATTTCAGACATATTAGTAAAAATTTGTAACCTATCATTAAAATCATCCATTGTACCTGAAGACTGGAGAATAGCAAATGTAACCCCAATGTTTAAAAAAGGCTCCAGGGGCGATCCGGGAAACTACAGACCGGTTAGCCTGACTTCAATGCCAGGAAAAATAGTGGAAAGTGTTCTAAACATCAAAATCACAGAACATATAGAAAGACATGGTTTAATGGAACAAAGTCAGCATGGCTTTACCCAAGGCAAGTCTTGCCTAACAAATCTGCTTCACTTTTTTGAAGGAGTTAATAAACATGTGGATAAAGGTGAACCGGTGGATTTTCAGAAGGCGTTTGACAAAGTTCCTCATGAGAGGCTTCTAGGAAAAGTAAAAAGTCATGGGATAGATGGCGATGTCCTTTCGTGGATTGCAAACTGGCTAAAAGATAGGAAACAGAGAGTAGGATTAAATGGACAATTTTCTCAGTGGAAGGGAGTGGGCAGTGGAGTGCCTCAGGGATCTGTATTAGGACCCTTACTTTTCAATATATTTATAAATGATCTGGAAAGAAATACGACGAGTGAGATAATCAAATTTGCAGATGATACAAAATTGTTCAGAGTAGTTAAATCACAAGCAGATTGTGATAAATTGCAGGAAGACCTTGTAAGACTGGAAAATTGGGCATCAAAATAGCAGATGAAATTTAATGTGAATAAGTGCAAGGTGATGCATATAGGGAAAAATAACCCTATATGCTATAATAATGCTATAATTACACAATGTTAGGTTCCATATTAAGCGCTACAACCCAAGAAAGAGATCTAGGTGTCATAGTGGATAACACATTGAAATCGTCGGTTCAGTGTGCTGTGGCAGTCAAAAAAGCAAACAGAATTTTGGGAATTATTAGGAAGGAAATGGTGAATAAAATGGAAAATGTCATAATGCCTCTGTATCGCTCCATGGTGAGACCGCACCTTGAATACTGTGTACAATTCTGGTCGCCGCATCTCAAAAAAGATATAATTGCGATGGAGAAGCTACAGTGAAGGGCTACCAAAATGATAAAGGGGAAAGACTAAAGAGGTTAGGACTTTTCAGCTTGGAGAAGAGACGGCTGAGGGGGGATATGATAGAGGTGTTTAAAATCATGAGAGGTCTAGAACGGGTAGATGTGAATCGGTTATTTACTCACAGGGTCTCTCCGCTCTTCAGCCCCACCCCTGGGGAGAAGGAAAGCTCAAGTGGGGCAGTGGGACACTGGGAGCCATGACACACCTGTCGATGCTTGGCGACACACCGGTTCAGAATCACTGCCCTAGGAGACTCGCTGGTTCCACATCCAGCTGCTTCTCTCAGAGCTCAGTACAGTCACCTCAGACAGAAGCCTTTTCAACACTGCATAGGCACTTCCTTCCTGTGCCTGTAGCTTGCCTCCACTTCTCAATAACCCTCCCACCACTCTAGTGTATTCCCATTGACTACAGGCAACAAAGTCTGCTGCTTTTATGGTTCCCCAGGTTCTGCTCTACCTACCAACTCCAGGGGAGGGAGGACAAGTGACTGATACTGTTTCCTGGGCTTATAAAAAGAGAAAATTAAGCCCTGGCTGAGACTGGGGAGAGCCACTAACCCAAAGTAGCACAGCACCAGATGGAATCCTGGTTTCTCTTGTGGAGCCAGGGCTGGTGCAAGGGTATTAGGTATCGTAGGTGAATCTTACAGCCTTGTACACACTCCTGGCCCCACCTTCCCACAAACAATTAAAAATTATGAATTTATAGTAACAGACTTTACATGAAAAAGAATATTCAGTCTTCTAAGGTAAAAATATCATAACGTGTATTATTTACGTGCACTGCAATGGTACCAACCAGAACATTTTGCAAAAAAGTCACCTGCAGCCATATGGTATTAGGACTATTGTAAAGCATGTCGGCCTTCAGGAAGCTTTGAGTAAACTGAATTGCAATATAGTAAACCTCCCATACAAAACAGCACTGACTGCCAGCACTCAGACAGTAACAACACTTCATATGAAAAGGTAACATTGCAAATATTACACCAGGCCCTAAAACACCAATATGCCTGATATTAGGATAATAGAACAAGCCAAGCTGTTATTGATCCCTACACAGAAACTACATACTAATGTTAATTTATTTATATACTGTCAATCTGAAATACAATCTTGGCGGTTCACAATAAAATCAAAATTACAAATACATAAAAATCTAATTATACATAAATCTAAAAATCACAGAATACCTCAACTCAGTCACACATGCAGAACACACAAACCCTCACCAAATAAAGAATAAAGAGACAATAAAGTTTAACTAGAAACATTTAAACAAAAACTAAATTGGAAACCATTAACAAAATTTCTCCTCTCTCTTATATACTCACACAAACTCCCTTATATTCTCTCTCACATACATGCTGATTGGCTCACAACTCTGGCTCACACACATGCTCACTGGTTTAAATAGTCCTGTTGCTCACACAAATGCTCATTGGCTCGCTCGTTCACTCTCGCTCAAACACATGCTCACTGGCTCGTTCACTCTCACTCACACACAGGCTCACTGGCTCGTTCACTCTCACATCAATGCTCACTGGCTCACTCACTCTCGCTCACACACATGCTCACTGGCTCGTTCACTCTCACTCACATCCATGCTCACTGGCTCACTCTCGCTCACACACATGCTCACTGGCTCGTTCACTCTCACTCACATCCATGCTCACTGGCTTGTTCACTCTCACTCACACACACGTGCTGGAAAACATTGCAAGCCTGATTATGCAGTGCAACAATGGAAAAACAAAAACATCATTCCTCATAAAACATTAAGCAATCAAGTCAAGAGATATGTTCTTCCATCTTGGGAGAGTGACCTCATTGCTCCCCAAGGCTGGGAAGGGGACCCCCAGGTAGAATAGGGGTTACACACACACTTTGACAACAGCAGTGCTGCAGGCAGAGTCTGCTTGCTCACAGTGTCCCCAGACGAGAGTGCTTTAGTTTTGTGTTGCACTGCTGCAGCCCTGGGATGCTTGCTCAGCTCAGCTCAGACAACAGGGGCTGGCTCCACAGCACTCCCGATGACTTCTAGCAGTGCTCGGGCACAGAAACTGGCAGGCACCGTTGGTTACCAGTGGCCCTACATAGGCACAGCTGCCACGCCTGCTCCTGTTAATCGCTGGGCCTCCCAGCCTCTCCTCCGGGGTGTTTTTCCTCCCAGCAGGGACCTCTCCTCTAAAGAGTCCCAGCCACCTTCCTGTAGAGCTTTAGGCTCTCCTGCCTCTGACTAACATTAACTATTCCTTTGGACAGTAAACTAACAATACAGCAATCTCAATGATAACACTCACATTTCTATGTCTCTCTCTCTTGGTTTCTTGGGTTTCTCTGGGAGTCCTGGTGGCCACACCCTCCCAGCAGGCCCTCCTCTCCTCCCATTGGCTGTCTCCCCTGTCCTCTATCTACGGTACATGCACCCACCGGCAGGGAGCTAAGAGACAGGCCATAGGTGCTAGGGGTATTGCTCTTTGCCTGCAATACTTTATGTATTTATTTCCAAGCTTTTTTATATGGCACATGCATCATAAACTGATCAGAGAAGCAATAGGAAGGAGGGGAGGAGTGGAACAGAGCAGCAGCTGCAAAATGGCCCAGGTTTACAATACCCCCCCTTCTGCTGAGCTGAGTTCCTTCAGCACATTGCATATCCCCAACATGTAACGGTCTACATCAGTGGTTCTCAACCTTTTTTCGGCCAGGACACACCTGAGAAATGGTTCTCACATGCGTGACACACTGAACATGTGACCATCACAGGGCTAAATGTAAACATGCCCTCTGCATCCACAGGAACCTCCTCAACCCCCAGCAATGTGTGCAGAGCAGAACTAGGGCATTACCCTGTACAACTCACCATACAAAAAAGATATTCTGATTCTGATGACATCTCAGTAACAGCAACTCAAACTCCTTTTACTACCAGGCACAATAGCCTTCCTTATGAAAAGACAGTAATTTACCACTAATGCATGTCCTATTGAGAAAACACAAAAATAAGATTGATACAAAAGCCTCCATGCTAGTAAAATACCACATCTCGGTCACACACCCAGAACTGACCTTCACCAAGTACAGAAAGCCTGCAAATTATAAATATGGAGACAGAAACTGGAATGAAAACCCAAAAAAGCCACTCTGCATGCAGTGCAAACCTGGAGAAATGGAAAGAGAAATATAGCACCTAGCACAGTCCCAGGATCTGCAATAATGCACAGAAACTAACCCGCACAAAGTTACACCTGTAGTATGGAACACACTCAAACAGTAACAACCCTATCTAAGCAACACATCTATTAAACCAGGCCCTAAACACTAATACATTTCCTATTGGGAAAACAGAATAAGCCAAGCTGCTACAGAGCCCCACACAGAAATAATTGTGAAGCTCTACTAAAATGTTACAAAACAGCTGCTGAACAGAATAACATCCAACAATTAAAAATTCATAAAAATTATTAAAACATGTCCAAATATCAATAAAATATTTCAAAACAGCAGACATCACATAATACCCAATAATTAAAATGGCAGTCAATCAAGAAAAATAAACTTAAAAAACCATCGTTACTTACTGTCTCCAGCAACTCTCCTACTCCTTTCCCTTCCAGGACAAAATAACACACCAGATGCAGCAAAGGCTGCTGAAGCTCTGTCCTCACAGTTCTCTTCCATAGGGCCCATGCCCAGTCTCTCGCTCTCTCACACACACACCCCAATTAGACCCCACAACCAGGCTCTGTCTCTCACACACACACACACCAGTAACCTCCCTAACCAGTCTCTCTCTCACAGAAACACATCACCTCCTTGACCAGTCTCTCTCTCAATCACAAACATGTTCTCTCGCTTACATCAAGCTCTCAATCACACACAAATGTTCTCGCTCCCATTCTACCACACACACAAACTCTCACGCCCAAACTCACGCAGCCAGGCTCCCATTCTCACATGCATGCACTGGGCCTCATTGCTACACTTCTTCCTTCACTGCAGGTATGGGCTCCAGTTTCGCTGCGGCTGTTCTCCTGAGGGCCTTCTTTTTTGCCACCATGGGGATAGGCTCCAGTGGCGGCCTTGCTTTGTCAAGGTCAGGTTTGCTCTTCACCGCCAAGGGGCTGAGCTCCCTTTGTCGGGGTCGGGTGTCTTCGCCGCCACAGGGATGAGCTCCCATGGCGACCTTGGTTCGGCGAGGTCGGGCTTTTTCACTGCCTGGACACTGCCACTCCTCCCAGGCCCCCTCAAACCATCCCACCCCCGAGCTACATGATGCCCCTTCTTCCTGCCCCACCGGCCAATCAGAGGCTTCCTCCCTTCTTTCTACTCCCACTGGCAGGAAGAAGGGAGGGGGGGCTTCCGATTGGCCTGCGAGGGGACAGGAAGAAGGGAGGAGGCTTCTCATTGGGCAGTGGGGGCAGGAAAAAGGGAGAAGAGAAGCACAACTGGACACCGGGAGCCGTGACACACCTGCTGGTGCTTGGCGACACACTGGTGTGTCGTGACACGCTGGTTGAGAATCACTGGTCTAGATCAATACAACTTACATAACAATGTCAACAGTATATTTTCAAACTTTTTCAGAACTCACAGTTCACAATCTCCTTCTGTGCTTTAGTCACAGATGTGGGGTTGGAACTCCTAGTCCCTGTCCTGGGGAGCCAGAAAAGACTACCAGGTTCTTATGGCCTGGATTGGTCACTGTTGGAGACAGGATGCTGGGCTTGACCCAGTATGGCAATTTCTTATGTTCCTACCTGACTTCCAGATGGCTCCTGGGGATTATTCTGCCCCATTAGGGGTGCCCACCTTGAACTAGGGGTTTTCCCACTAGTGAACTGGCAGGATCACAGTGCATTCCACCTGGGTCCCAGTTTACAAGACACTGATGCAGAGTCTGGATCGGCCCTCTGTGCAGAAGCTATGTCTTCCAGAGAGGAGGTTACTGCGGTTTCTTTTGTGTCCAGAGTCTCCCCGGAGCTCACAGTTCCTTCTCTAACTCCTACTTCTGAAATTCCAATGCGGTGAACTGCCAGACGTACCACATCACCCCTGTCTTCATCAAGATGTGACCACTGTTGGTGTAGCCTGTGTCATTGAAAGCAACCTCTGCAGGGCAGGGCCTCAGGATCCCTTCCTGCTTGATAAGTCACAGGTGCTGGTGCTCTCTTCCTTTCTGGATTGGGCAGCTGCATTGTGATGTTTTAGCTCTGGCAGATATTCAGTAATAAAAACATACTAACTAAGAGAAAGATCTTAAAAGCCTTGCACAGGCAAAAACGGCCACATGTGTGCGTAAGTTACATGAATTTTAAATAGGTGGGAAGGATGTCTGGAAAAAGGGTGTTCCAGAGGTGGGGCCGGCGCAACCCCTCATTTCCTCAGCCAGTGTGCATCTGCTGCTGGTGTAACTTTGCTACAGCTCCTTGGTGGATGTAGGAGTCCAGAGAGAGTCTCTTTATAAGGCTCAACCTGAAACTTAATGTATGGACCACTGGAAGGGAACACTTTGATTCGGGGTAGTGTTACAGACACATTCAGAGGTATCCATTGTAAAGCTGACATTATTAAAGAATTTTAGCCCTTATAAGTGATGAAAAGGAGTTGATTTGTACAATGCAGCTAACAGAGGCTGCAGGGTAAAATCAACTCCTCTTGTTAGAATTTCCATCACTTATAGTTTCTAGCATTCCCCCAGGGTCATGGGGTCTTGACTCACGACTTCCTAGGTGCCTACTGATTTTTTCAGGCCCTTGAGGAAGGCTGATCTTGCATCTCGAGGTCTACTCCAGGGTTGGCTCTGCTGACGAGGCGGTGTTACCTCTTCGGGAAATCCTACCCGGTCTTTTTGTTCTTTTGGAGCTCCCCCACGTCGAGTGGTGGGTAGGGGCAGTTCAAGGCAAACTGCTGCCTGAGGCGAGAGAGGTGGTGCTCAACTGCCCTCCCCCCCCCCCACACAACCGAGGTGATGTGCCACACGTGCCGTGGTATATAAAAAAAATCTTTAAATAAATAAATAAAATAAGGTGTGGCATGACACAGATCAAATCATCGAGATGGCAAGGTGGTGGTGACCCCTTTGGATCCCTTTCAATGATTTGAAATGCCGGAAAAGTGGGCAGGCAGGGGTCAGCGTTCCCAGAGGTGTGGCAGATTAGAGTATTAGTGATATTTCTAGGAAGCTGGAAATCCTGCCACACTCCTTGGAACCCTACCATCTACTTTCCACCCTTCCTTGGCATTTGCACCCCGGAGGAAGTGGGCAATAGTTGATTGGTGAGGGTCTGTGTGTGGCGCACTCTCTTAGTGCCAGTGCAAGGGTATAAAGCACTCTGTGAACCTTACAGCCTTGCACCCCCATATTCAATTACAAAGTATGCAGATTTTATATGAAAAACATTCAAAGTACAGTTTTCTAATGTAAAAATATCACTTACAACAACATGTATATTATATTTACATGCACTGTTGTGATGCCAATAAGGAAATCCTGCAAAAGAGACACTTGGAGCCCATGGGTATTGGGCTTATTGTAAAGTGTGTATCATTTGAGCTTAGCCCTCAGAAAGCCATAAATAAACTGAACTACAATTACAATATAGTAAACCTCCCAAACTAAACCTGCACTAATTGCCAGGGCTCAAACAGTAAGAACCCTACCCATGAAAATGCAACATTGCAAATATTACACTAGGCCAGGGGTGGGCAATTCCAGTCCTCGAGGGCCACAAACCTGTCGAGGTTTTAGGATATCCTAATGAATATGCATGAAATAGATTTGCATACAACGGAGGCAGAGTGCATGCAAATCTCTCTCATGCATATTCATTAGGGATATCCTGAAAACCAGACTGGTTTGTGGCCCTCGAGGACCGGAACTGCCCACCCCTGCACTAGGCCCTAAAATACCAATTCATCCCCTGAAGAAGAAGAAAACAGAACTAGACAAACTGTTATAGGTCCCTACACAAAAAACGTCATAATAGCAGAACACCTCACTTCCATCATACACTAGAACACAGATAGACCCTGACCAAATACAGAATCGAGTGACCATAAAGTATAAACAGAAACGTGCAGACAAAAACTGAACTGGAAATTGCAAAAAGCTAGACTGTATGAAGTGAAACAATGGAAAAACAGAAATATCACCATAAAAACATTAAAATTTGGAAATATAAAACATCAGTCATAATGGTAAAAAAAAAAAAAACAAATAAAAAAATAAATATTTCAAGACTGCTGACAAACAGAATAAAATTCCACAATTAAAGCCACAACAATTTTTTTCAAAAGTTCCCAAAAAACAATGAAAAACCAAACATCGAATAATAATTAAAACTAATAAGGATAAAAAAATATCCAACTTTCCATACCTGGGAACTTTTGATTTCCAGTCACCCTGAAATTGTCCTGGATTACAGAGGGAAGGAGTAGGGCTATACACACTTTTCCCCACTGTCTGTTATACACATACTTTCTAACACACACATGCTCGCTCCCACGCTCATATTCCCACATGCTGTCACACACACATGCTTACACTTTCATATGATTTCACACACACATGCTGTCTCACTGAAATGCTCTCACACTCTCTCACCCACATGCTAACAAACATGCACACACACACATTCCCCTGCTTTGAGGGAGAGACGCAGGGGATTTCTGCTCGTTTGTTTTGATCAAGATCTGGGGACGTGTGAATTTTAAAAAGAGTTAAAATGGGATGGTACTGAAAAAAAGGTTGGAGTGCACTGGCTAGGGGGATCATGGTGGGGCAGTACATTGATGTTCCCACTGCAGATGCAAGCAGCTCCTGTCCCCTGTCACCTTGTCTTCTCTCTCCTCTTTACCCATCCTGAAGTGGAATAGTTGCTTTGCAAGGGCCAGGCTAGGCCCATCTGTTAAATCCTTCCGGTAACTAATTGAGTGGGATTAGGGGGAAGGCGGAGGTGAGAGAGCTCTGTAATCTCAGACTGGCCTGCAAGGGATTCCAGCTGGTAATACACTTTAAGGAGGAAAGAAATGGAAATCCGCTACATAGCCTGTCGGAGTGAGTAATATCTGGATACTCACCCCCCCCCTCCAAAAAAAAAAAAAAAGAAAACCCAAAACATTGGGAATTTCAGAAGACATGGCTTGATTCTGGCAGGAGTTTTTCACTGAGTGCTACTACCGCAGAGCAGAGCCTGCAGCTTGCTTACTTATGCTGTCCACAGGTGTCTGCTCCTGTTCTGTTCTCCTCAGCCAGTGCCCGAGGAAACCCTCCCGACCCTGGTCAGTGTCCCCAGGCTGGGTTAGCCTGCTTCCAGTGACTGAGTCTGAAAAAATAAAGGCAAAAGCTCCTCTATTCCTAACTTTTAGCAAACTTAAAAGGGACAGACTCATGCTCAGGGGGACGGCCATTCCAGACGCCTCCAAGAGAGGGGCTGCATTAGAATGGTACCTCCCGCTAAAACAAACCGAAGGGCTCACCCAGGTCTTACTGGTGACCTGACCATTACTAGAAGTGACTTGCCCAAAGTTGCAAGGATCTGAACTTTGGCTTCCGCTGCTCTATCCTCCATGCATTTGGATGGATGACTTGCCTTTATTGGGCTAGGAGTCTAACTTTATGTTCTGGGCAATCAAGCCCCCTTAGCATATTGTATTTTTGCTTCCAGTTGCACTCTATGGTTTTATCAGCGGCCTCTCACATTGTTTCCTCTAAGCTGTGCGCGGCTGGTGACCCCTAGCCCTCAGGAAAGACCCTTTGACTCCCAAGACATGCTGCTGATGTTATCTGCATTATGCTGGTTTGTAGCACACAACCAGCCTATAGCCAGTGGTTCACAACCTTGTCCTGGGGACCCCCCAGCCAGTCGGGTTTTCAGGATATTCACAATGAATATGCATGAGAGAACAATTCTCAGAATAGGGAAACACATCCCCAGAGCTTAAAGAACCTGGATCATTCCCAAATCCACTCACACCTCTGTTCAAAAATACTTATAGTCCCTTTTTTTTTTTTTTTTAAAGGATACATGTGCAAGAACTTTCTTTTGTGTAACTGTCTATAGCAGTGGTTCCCAACCCTGTCCTGGGGATCCCCCAGCCAGTCGGGTTCTCAAGATGAATGACAACTGGCTCGGGGGGGGGGGGGGTCCCCAGGACAGGGTTGGGAACCACTGCTATAGACAGTTACACAAAAGAAAGTTCTTGCATATGTATCCTTAAAAAAAAAAAAAGGGGGGGAGGGGGCGCTCTAGCCGCGGAACAAAATGGCTGCCTGAACTGGAGCTCCCGCCGATCCCGGACCATAAACTGCAAAAAAAACACTGTGACCGAGGACTCAAGTGCGACGCAGAAGCTGGCGAATCGAAAGCTAAACCGAAAATAATGGCACAAAAGAAAAAAGGGCCCAATTTTCACCAGTTCTCTTATGAAAGATCAGCGTTCTCCGATGAAGGGCCTGCTGATGACGAGGAAGCCCCGGCCTCAGGTGCGCACAAGGACACTGATGGAGGCGACTCAGGGGGAGGGGCGACCCCGACAGACACTATGCCGTCCAGAGCAGAATTTCGCCAACGGCTTGGTGAAATCAGAAAGGAGATGAAGGAACATAAAAAAGAACTGCTGAATCACATGGACACGTGGCGAGAAGAAATGGCTGAGAGTAGATGACTGTGATATCCGCCTGGAAGCGCAGGCAGAGAAAATTGTAAACCTTCAAACTTCAGTCTCTCAACATAAAATTGTGAATGAAGAAATATTAGCTAAACTGGAGGACCTAGAAAACAGGAGCAGGCGTAATAATTTGCGATTTCGGGGGATTCCTGAAACCGATGCCTATGCTGACTGCAGTTAGACTATTAAAAAAGTATGCGGGTTTCTTTTACTGCAAGGTCTCACCCCTGGGGCAGACATGGATATGCCAGTGGTGGAGCTGGAGCTTGCTCACAGAACCCTGGGTCCTAAGGTGCCTGGCAAGCCACGAGATATTGTGGTTTGCTTCTCTAAATATTCAGTAAAAGAGCAAGTATATGCAGTAGATAGGAGACGGCAGACCTGGGACTGGGAGTCCAATAATATCATGATTTTTGCAGCTCTCTCTCCAATCACATTAAAAAGAAGAATGAAGTTCAAAGATATCACTCACGCCTTGAGGAAAGAAAATATTCACTACCGCTGGCTTTTTCCATTTGGTAAAGCCGTGACCATTCAAGGCAGTACTTCCAAAGCACATAATTTGGAGGAAGCAGCGAATATCCTGAAAGAAGCAGGACACGTGGTACAAATCACGAGAGAAAAGAAGAATATTCCCTACTCAGCACCGGCAGATACCCCGAGATGGCAACGAGTCACCAAGGGTGGGAAAAGGCTCCGCAGAAATTCAGGGGACAGCCGATCTGAACACAACAAAAGATCAGGATGAAGGACTTCCCCAAGAATATTAACGGAGACAGATTGGCTCAAATTTGGAAGGCATAGCAGTTCTGTTAAAAAAGATCTCCTTCAAAGTATTCAAGGTTTTATACATGCTTTTTTTCATAATTGAGGTTTTATTACTGTTGGTCCGGGAGAGGGGGGGGCAGGTTCCGTGGTGGGACTCGCCTCCATTAGCTCAAGCAGCTATGACTGAGAGTCAGGGCTGTGGGGTTTTGCAAGCTCGGGGAGAGGGGAGGGAGGGTCAGGACGGGGGGGGGGGGGGGGGGGGTCAAAGGGTACCGAAAGGATGGCATATTACTGGGTTTTTCCAAAATGACGGTCGCAGCACTTATTTTGTGGGGCAAATCACAACAAAGGCATACAGTTGGCTAGGGGGATGGGCCTCGGTGATGTGGAGGTCGCGGCATGGCACTTTAGATTGCAGTATGTCAGCCCATTTGCAGAATGATGTCGATCAAAACATTATCCCTTAATGTTAAGGGACTTAATAGCCCACAGAAATGGCACCTGCTGAGAAATGAGGCCCAAACCTCTAAGGCGGATATTTTATTTCTACAAAAAAACTCACTTGAAACGTAGGTATGAGCGATTGCTTCAATGGCCCCTTTTCTCACGCCAGTTTCATGCTGCGGCCTCCGAGGAGGCACGATATGCAGGAGTAAGCATCTTACTACACAAAGATCTCCAATGCCAGGTTACAAAAATTATGAGGGATCCTAATGGCAGATATTGCATATTGAACTGAACCATGTTTATGCCCCCAACTCTGAACATACTGGTTTTTTTTTAATAGCTCGCAACACGTGTTGGATGAGGTGGATGTGGGGCAGTTAGTTATGGCTGGGGATTTTAATATCACCAATCAGCCACGCCTAGATAATTCAACTGGTGGTGGTGGGGGGGGGGGGGGGGGGGGGCAGGCGCCAGCCTCAGAAAGTTTATTAAGGACAGGGGTTTACAAGACGTCTGGCGGTGTTGAAATCCTGAGGTCAGAGACTACACCTTTTTTTCCCACCCACATCATTTTTATTCTAGAATAGATTTCTTTTTGATAGACAGAGTTCTTAGCGTGCGGGTGCAAGAGATAGATATAGGCACCATTAAAAGGTCAGACCATGCACCGGTCTGTTTGAGAATTAACTTACAGACTAAACCCACAGGAATTAGATACTGGAGGCTCAATGACACCTTATTAGAGGATGACGCTTTCTGCCAGTCCATCCGAGTTGCCATTAACGAATACCAGAGGTATAATGGGGAAACTACCACATCCAAAAACCTGTTTTAGGAATGTTTGAAATCGGTTCTAAGGGGAAATTTTATATCACAAGCTTCCCATCAGAAAAAGGTGAAATTAGAGAGAGTTACGAAATTGACTGCTGAAATCGCCTTACTGGGCAAACAGCACAAAGTGTCTCTCTCTCCTATACTTCATGCTCAATTACAAAAAGCCAGAACTTCCTTAAGGGAGGTGCAGGCAGGAGAGTATGCGTTTATTCTTCAACGGGCGAAACAGGAACATTTCGAGTGGGGAAATAAGGCAGGACGGCTTTTAGCACGTAAACTAAAAAAGCATGTTGAACACCACCTCATCACAAACATTAAGGCAGAGGATGGTACCATTCTTAATACACCCACAGACAACCAATAGTGTTTTCAACGGTTTTATGGAGCCCTGTACACTGCGGATCCCAATATTAATGCAGATAGTATAACCGCCTATCTTGCTACCGTTCAGCTGCCCCAAATTACAGAAGAGGAGAAGCAGATGTTTGAAACAGAAATATCCCCTCTGGAGATTCAACAAGCAATTAGTGAGCTTAAAGTCATTAAGACTCCAGGACTCGATGGGTATACAGGTTCCTTTTATAAGAAATTCTGTGATCAAGTAGCTCCACACCTCCTGGCAGTCTACAATGCCCTATTGACTGGTGATTCGCTTGCAGCAGGTGCAAACGTGGCGGGAATCACTATTTTAGCAAAGCCAGGTCGAGATCCTATGGAATGCAGCTCATACCGTCCCATCTCTTTAATTAATATTGACATAAAGATTTTAGTGAAAATTCTGGCCAACAGCCTGAATAAGGTGATGGCAAAGCTGACCCATCCGGATCAGGCGGGATTTATCCCTGGCTGAAAAGCCGCAGATAACGTCAAAACCATTGATCTTCTGTGGTGGGCTAAACAACATCAAACTCCTGCAGTATTATTTGCAGTTGACGCAGAGAAGGTCTTTGACATGGTCCACTGGCCTTTTCTTTCCAAACTTTGACAAAAATGAATTTTGGAGACCGAACTTTGCAGCTGGTTGGCTAAATTATATGAGAGGCCAGAAGCCTGTGTCAAAGTGAATGGGGTGTACTCGGAACCATTTCCCATCTGGTAGGGGCACGAGACAGGGATGCCCGCGGTCGCCTTTGTTGTTTGCGTTATTTTTAGAACCCTTTAGCCACAAGTGTAAGAGATGATCCCCTTATTGCGGGCATACAGGTGGGAGAAATAGATTATAAAATGTCTCTGTTCGCAGATGATGTGCTGTTTACTTATCAAAGCCCAAAATATCTTTGGAAAGGGTGGTCGAATTACTGAGAGTCTTTAGCTCAGTGTCTGGATTCAAGCTAAATCTGGATACATCGGAAATGCTCAACATCTCTGCTTCCTGACCAAATGGCTGATTTGCAACTTAAATTTCCATTCAAATGGGCAATGAAACATATTAAATACCTGGGCATACTACTCAGCAGTCAATTAGACGAGTTGTACAAATTGAACTATATTCCCCTAACAGCCAAGATCTTTAAGATCTCGACAATTGGATGAATCATTCGATTGCAATGGACAGGGCGCATCACCACAATTAAAATGAATGTACTTCCCAAATTAAATTATCTATTTCAGTCTTTACCAATTCTATTCCAACAAAGATTTTAAAGGGCTTGAGGAAGAGTATTGTTTGCCTTCATATGGAAGAGGAGACCTCCACGGGTAGCTCAGTCTGTGCTACACACTCAGACTACGGGGAGGCATGGGGGTCCCCAAACTCCAGGGATATTACGCTGCGGCGCAACTTAGTGCTATTATAGCCTGGCATAGAGGGAGGGAACCACAAAGATGGGTAGCCATTGAACAAATAACGTTGGGAACTATGCCTCTAAGGGCTCTCACTTGGCAGCCACATGAGACCTGGACTTTGACCTTGTCCTTACAAACTACACTCCAAGTCTGGTCACAGTGGAAGCACGCTCTCATTGGAGCTAGAAATTAGTTTCATAATACTCACCTGTTTCATAATAAGCACTTCTCTCCGGGATGGGACACTGTGTCATACAGGAAATGGAAAAACCAGGGTCTCACCATCATGGGTCAAATGTGGGGTCGGGATGGAATCCTGACATTCACTCAGCTTAGGGATACTTACCAACTCCAGCAATCGCACTTTTACCCCTATTACCAATTACGCCATTTTATGAGACAGGAAGCCATAGATGGGGAGTTATCACGGGGCAAGGTGCAGTTTGAAGTGTGGTGTGAGGCAGCGGACAGACTCAAGGGAGGTTTGTCCAAGATATATGGTCTTTTACAGAACACAACAGTCGATCGTATGAAATATATTAAGGCGTGGGAACAGGATTTAAATAAATCTTTCACTAAAGAAGAATGGGATACGATATTCTTACATACCAAGGGCTGTTCTGTATCCGCTACTCTTACAGAGAATGGCCTAAAAGTACTGTTTCGCTGGCACTTTACTCCTTATAGGCTATATCGAGCGAAACTTAGATCTAATGATTTGTGTTGGAAGGGATGTGGATTATCGGGAACGTTTTGCCATATGTGGTGGACATGTCCAAATGTAAGTAGATTGTGGGGAGATGTTTCCAACATTATGCAAAGTATTATGGGGACACCTATTGAGTTGACTCCTGAAGGTGCGTTACTAAATGCTCCTATGGTGAATAAATGAACTTATCACAACTACAGACTATAACTAAGTTAAACGTAAAACAGAACAGTAAATAACTAACATTTGATTCCCCTATGTTTAACAACAGTTTGAACCTTTTTTGAAACTCTGTTTTATCCTTAACATGGTAACCTTCATATTTGATGAATTCGAATGACGGTATATAAAACCAATAAATATATACTCTAATATGTTATTAACTCAGGTATCCTCCAGGGAACTAGATGTGTTGTGACGACCACTTGGAAGCAGGTCTGCTTACCACCTGTGGAGGAGGGTACTCACAAATTGGACGATATGTGTTTCCTGTACCAGATGACAACACAAAAACACGATAATATACTTCGTTTCAACCAAGTATGGACACCATATCGAGACTGGAGACGACGCACTTTGGACGGACAGAAGTCATCACCGAGGATGGACAATAAAGACACTTAGCCGAAGTTGATTTAAATGGGATAATGCCACTGTTTATTTGATTACTTATTGCAATATTCATGCTTAGATGTTTGTCAATCGCAATTCGTTTTTCATATCTGTTATATTCTAATGTTGTTTACTTATAACATGCCCAATAAAAATTCAAATTAAAAAAAAAAAGGGGACTATAAGTATTTATTTTTAAACAGAGGTGTGAGTGGATTTGGGAATGATCCAAGGTTCTTTCAGCTCTGGGCTTTGGGGATGTGTTCCCCTACTCTGAGAATTTTCTCCTTCTTGTTCCAACAGCGCCTCCCTGTGGCAGATACCTTCTTCCTGCTGTTGTGGCCCAGCTCAATGAGGGTAATTGGTGTTGGTCTTGCAAGGTCTCCAGTTGCAACCTCACAGGGTGTACTGTTTGATGCCTCTCCTATCCCCAACCGGAAAAGGGGTCCTGAACCCACCCAACAAGGCGGCCGGGGGTAGGGAGGAGGAGCAGGGATAAATTTAGGGACCACATCCTGAGCACTTCTGAAAGAACAACGCCCAAGTAACAATTGTATTTTACTGAAAGAAGAGTTTGTAGGGAGTTATCTTACATTAACAATAGAGGTATTCCCAGTTGTTTAGCATGTATTTTAGGACAATACTTCAAAAAATGTTTGCTAACAGTAGACAACTTAAAACTGTAAATGCTTTCAAACTGCATTTTTTTTTTTTTTTACAAGTGCAGTACTAAAGCAATATTAAGCAATTCTATTCTCTTGCCTACAGGAACCTTATGCTAGATTCAGTTCAAAGTCAGACAAGTCTTACTCTTTTTCTCTTTATGCTTCTCCTGACTACTGTCTCAAACTTGTGTCCCACCTTCAAATTGTAACTAAGAAATTGAATCTTTGTGGGATTCTTCTTCTGGAATCAAGTGATTCCTTTTTTATGCTAAGTATCCCTTGTCTTTCTTTGCTGTATGTGTTTGTCTTTTTCTGTGTTCTTCCTGACGTTTCTGTTTTTTTGTGTTGCTTTCGCTACTGGGTTCAGTATTTGTATGAGATGCTAGTCTGGCCAAGCCTAGAGTGTGGGGTGTTTTTTGTAGATGTGTGCACACACTTATCTGGGATCCCTGGGTCTTGGCCCAAGCTCTGGCCGATAGACTCTGGTATGGCAACTGTCTCCTCTGGCGATGGGCCCTGAGGTCACTGGAATTGGGCCTTCCTTCATGGGCGTCCGCCTCCAGGAGCATACCTACTACTTGACAATACGCAATCAATAACACAAACTGCCTCCCCAGCACCAAATATCTTCCGCCAGCTTTCTAGTGAGGAGGTCCGGCAGCTTGATGAACCTGTTTTGCTTAGCTAAGGAAAATAAATGGTAAGCAATAATTCCTTGTCTTTTTTTTTCTTTTTTCAAGAGAACAGCATTCACTTTTCACAATCTTCTCAAAATTCACACGCCCCTCTAATAAGAACAGGTTAAAGTAATCCACAGTCTGTTCACTTCTTTAGCAGTAGAAAGAGGAGAGGAAGGTGCACCCTACATACCTTTATCCAGCAGCTTCCGGGGAAAAGAACTCAAGGTCACGGTGAACTATCCAGGGCTTTCAGTCTCTGAGGCCCTGCACCCCTTGCGCAGCCCTGGCACAGGACTCCAGAGCTCATTGCAAACAATTCAGGGTTTCAATCTCCATCACCCCAAGCTCCAGATGCCCCACCCCCAACCCTTGCAGCAGAAGAGGACTGGAAGGCTCATCTGCATACCTTGCCCAGCAGCCCCAGAAGAGGACTCCAGAGGTCACTGTGAATGATCCAGGCTTTCAGTCTTCAAGGCCTGCACCCCTTGCAATCAGAAAAGGACCCAAAGGCTTGTCTGCATACCTTGCCCAGCAGCGCCCCAGGAAAGGTCACCGTGAACTATTCAGGCTTTCAGTCTCCATAGCCCAACTTCCAGAGGCCCCACACCCCCTTGCAGCAGAAGAGGAGTGGAAGGTTAATCTGTGTCCCTTACCCAGCAGCCCCCAACCAAGCCTGCAGAGGTCAGCTGCCTATGGAGGAACCTGCTGGAGAGTGAAGGGATAGAAGAAGGAACCGAGAGTGGAACAGAGAAGGACGTATTAAGGGGAAATGGAGAGCAGAGCAGCTAAGAGGATGCAGGAAGTAGCGCGACAGCGGGCTATTAATCCCACTGCCCCCAATATAAAAGTCAAAAGTATGCAGGAAGGGGAGAAATTATAAGTTCAGAGAAGTAAGGAGGGGAAGGGGAAAATCAGATAAGATGGGGAGAAATTAGGAGAATGTGAGAAAAAAGGGAAGGATAAGGGAGAAGTGATTGGAACAGGCAAGGGTATAAGGGGGAGAAAATCTGGTGTGGATTGAGCTGGGGGATGAATGGAGACAAGACTGGTGGGGAAGAATGGAGAGGAGAATGGTGGGGAAGAGCTGGGGATGAATGGAGAGGAGACTGGGTGGGGAAGAGCTGGGGGGATGAATGGAAAGGAGACTGATGGGGGGAAAGAGCTGGGATGAATGGAGAGGAGACTGGTGGGGAAGAGCTGGGATGATGAGAGGAGACTGGTGGGGAAGAGCTGGGGATGGGGAGAATGACTGGTGAGACTAGGCGTGCTTCTCTGGCTTTGTTTTAGGACACAGGAGACTCCCCATGTCTGCACTACCTGCTTTCTTCTCTGGCTATTTACATTCAGGCTGCTCCGTCACACTCACGACCCATTATGGTTTGTCTTTTTTTCTTTTTTTTTACTGGGGAAAGGGGGCTGTCATTTGTATTGTGATCAGTACCCCTAATCATTTTCAAACGTTGCCTCCTATGGCTCTAGCCCAGGGCTTCCTAAACTGTGGATTGTGACCCCGCAAAGGAGGTTACAAAACCTACAGCCGAGATCACAAGTGCCCCAAATAAGCACTCTTTGGACCCAAAAGGGCGGTAGAATTAGTAAGTGGGCAGGCAGCATGAACACAGGCACCCTTGCATAAATTACTGTGGAAACAGGAAACCCTGTGTGAGGAGGGAGTGGAGCTGTTGCAGGGCCCGTGAACTTGACTGAGGGGAGGGAGGGCTGAGGGTTCACAGGCCAGTGAAGGTGCCATAGTTCCTCTCGCCTCACCCACCTCTGGACCTACCCAAGAGAAAAATGTTGCCCCTGCCATCAGCTTGCCCTCTCTTCTTACCAGTTGCCATTCCATCTTTGGCCTGAGGCCCAAAGGGAAATTTCCGCTGCATCTGGCTCAGGGATGTTAAAAGAAAGGGCAGTTTGAGAGGAGGTATCAGATGTGGGGAGGGGGTTGAGGGATTGGGATTGCCTGTGGAGGGCTAGAGATGAAGAATGAAAAGAATATTGACTGGAGGATATAAGAAGAGCCGGAGGGGGGAGATGCAGCTGGGGGGATTGAGGGAGGGTTGGAGAGGAGGTGGAGAGGCTGGGGATGGGGTAAGAGGGAGGGGGTGAACAGGATCAGTGGGGGTCTTAGAAAGGTTTGGGGTGAGAATATCTCCTGGGAGGATGCAAAAAGGGCTGAAGGGGTTAGAGAGAAGTGGTGAGCTGGGGGATGTCAGAGGGGGAATCAGCTGGAAGGATTAAGGATAAAGAGAAGGTGGTTGAGAGGGGAGGATTAATTAAGTGGGTGGAGGCTGGCGAGAGAGGATCAGGATCAGAAGTCATTACCTGCTATTAAGTTGACTTAGAAAATAGCCACTGCTATTACTAGAGCAATGGTAACATGGAATAGACTTAGTTTTTGGGTACTTGCCAGGTTCTTATGGCCTGGATTGGCCTCTGTTGGAAACAGGATGCTGAGGCTTGATGGACCCTTGGTCTGACCCAGTATGGCATTTTCCTTATGTTCTTAGGTGTAGTGATTGTTGGGGGGACTGAATTTTTGTCGTCCTCTAGGGTCATGTGAATTTTCAAATACTAAAATTGGTCACCATTGACTAAAAGGTTTGAGAAGTCCTGCTCAGAGCCATCTAAAACAAGAAGGGAGATTGAGAATTCTATCCCTTTAAGTTGTTTTTACAGTTGCAGAGAATCCCTAAGTCATTACCACACGGCCCTAGATTCCTGCCCTGGAGGTAAGAGCTAGGAGGGAGAAAACCATTCCCTACCTTTGCTGCGGTGGGTTTAAATCGCTGCGTAGAAACAAGACTCATCTGTGAAAACTGTACGGTTCTCAAAATGGAGGTGCCCTTATTCACCCAGTAATTGTGTTCTCCCCTTACATTCCTGCCTCAAGAACATAAAAAAGGCATGTGATCTTCTGTGAGGCCTGTGAGAAGTCTTTTATCCCAGTCTCAATTTCGGTTGGAAGATTCCATTGGTGAAAGGGGGTCAATTTGTGTGTTTCGGGATGTTCATTATGTGAAAATGGGCTTTGCATACGGACATTTCGCCATCCCCAATTAAAACACCCCTTTGTTTTACCGGTTGGGACACATCACACTGCTGGTGTTCTATATGTTATAGTGTGTTGTGTGATTTAATATATATAGGACAGACGAGAGGTGAGATAACATTGTGAATTATTGAACATAAAAGTTGTTTACTTTGGGAAGAGCGGTGGCACCCTCTTGTTAAACATTGGAAAAGTTGTGTCCATTCGGTTGAGGATGTTACATTTTTTTGTGGTTCAGTAAGTCCGGAGGGATATCGGAGGGAATTTTATTTGCCATTTTTTGACAGAATGACAAAGCATTCATTTATAGTTGGAATATTTTGGCCCCACTATGGACTGAATACAGAGATAAAACGAGGGGCTTTCTTTTGAGAATATGTTTTCTTTCAAGTTTTTCAAATGTCAGTTTTATTGAGGTGCATTTGTTTATAAGATTTCTTTTAAAATTGTTTGGCGCGCTCCCTTGTGATTAGTCTCCTTTCTTGTTTGACTAGTGCTATTTGTGATTTGGGTGGTTGGGTTCCCTATAATGGGGGTAGGTTAGTTTTTGATTGGATGGCACGGTTATTAAATGGAGGGATGGACGACAGTTTCAGATAACTGTTGACACTGGTGAAGGTGCGCGAAGATGGTTTGGGTGTTGGAAAATGGTGATTAGCAGGTCAGATATATACTTTTAATGTTTTGTGTAATGATCTCTTATTCCTTAATGGAATTGGTTTGAGAGACGAAATATCGGAGGAAGATTGAGTTTTGTGTTATTTATTAAGGAGTCTTTGTATGCCGTACTACGGCGGCAATTCATACTATATGCTTGTAATATTTACAGGTGCACATGAGTTGCCACGTTCAGATATAATGTGTAGTTCATCGTTGTGAAGTCACGGAGGTTTGGAAGTTATGATGAACAGCCACTGGATGGGAGTTCATGAAAATTGCTTGGGGAAATACTACTATTTATTTATTTGAGAGTTATTCCATTCATTTTAGTTTTATGGTATGAAGTTGGGTTATTTAAATAGGGGTGGGAATGAGTTATTTATAGTTTGTTATATTATTTAGAGCAATCGGGATTGAAGTGTCTTCCCCCTGAAGAGGCCCAGATTGGGTGAAACAAGGGACCTTTGTCGGGATATACTTGTGTGCAACAAACTTAGTGATGTCTGATGACGCTCAGGATATGAGTGTATAGAAGACGCTTCATTGAATATTTAGGATTTATATTTGATATTTTCTGTTGCTCATGAAGGTTTTTATATTTAGGCCTAGTTTTACGAAAGGGATGTGTGATGGTGGGGGGGGGGGGGGGGGGGGGTTGCTGAGTGATCAGGACTTGTAAGTGAAGATATGTGAGTGATTTTTATAATATTTGGAAAGAATTTTAAAAAGTGTTTTTGGGGGGTTTTTTTTGTGTGCCTGTAACAAATGTTGTATAATTGCTATGCATTTTGCACTTTATGATAAATATATAAAAATGAGTATTCCCTCTATATTGCTTTGTATTACATTTTTTAGGGGAAGCTGTAACTTCTGTATTTTTACCTTATAAAGTAATGCATTCTGCCACTGATGGCACAATGCGGGACAATTTCTTTTGCTGGCACAGAAGTAAATTTTAAAAGGTGAGCACGTGCACCCATACACCTGAGTTATGGGCACGTCGAGCAAACTACGCTGAATTTTATATTGTGCATACAAGTAGCATGTACCATTTACAATATCCCTACTGCGCGTGTGTGTTGATTGTGCATACTCACAAGTGACTGGACTGGCTGGGAGAGAGGGCCAATCTGTAAGGGGGCACGTTCAACTCAGGGTGGGCTTTGGGGGGGGGCGATCTACTGACCCTTGTGCCCTAGGCAGGACCAATGTAACATCGCCCCCACCCTGAGTTTAAAGTGCCTCCCCTTACAGAGGTGTGTATATATATATATATATATATATATATATAGACAGAGTCAGATCGGCCCTTTAAAGTGTGCAGTTACAGTTGGATTTAATACAGATAATGGTGTCTCTTGGGGGGGTGTCCGTTACTTCAGCAATCAGCAGAGCTTCCCATGGGGATGAAAATGTGCACAAAAGCTCTCCCAACCGCTTATAGGGAACCCTATAAAAAGGGATCCCCTTATAACACAGAAAACCAACAGCCCTACTTCAGATCATTCCCAAACCACCCAGCCCTGTGACCCTGGTCCCATATAGGTAGAGATCCAGTTGGGGGTCTCCAGATCTTACTTGTCCCCTTTAGTTGGTTTTAAAAGGTAAATCCTTGTGTTGAAAAGCAGGCCTGGCACCACCAGGTTTTGCAAACTTTGCAATTGCACAGGAGGGCACACCTGGTGGCCTGGCGTTGGGAGCAGGGAAAGGCCTGCGAGGCCCTGGTGGACCCCATCCCACCGGTGGCCGAAGAAAGAAGGGAGCCCATTCTACTCCTTCTGGGTGCCAGCGTTCACTGTCCAAAACACGTGCAGCTGGCACGTTTTCTATGCTGATCTTGTGATGCACAAGATCAGCACAGAGGAAGTGCTAGGCTCGCGTGGTTTGATTAGAGCACGGGCCAGCGCACGAGGAGGAGCGGCAGAATGGCTCCCAGTGGTGTGTGTATGAATGAATGAATGAATGAGAGCCTTACTGGGGTGTGGTGTGTATGAATGAGAATCTTATTGGAGTATGGGGATGTGGTGTGTTTGAATGGGAGCCTGACTAGAGAGTTGTGTGTGAGTAAACAGGAATCTGTCGGGGTGTGTGTGCATGTGAGAGGGAAAAGGAACCTGTCAGGGGTGCATGTGTGAGTTTGTGCATGTGTGTATGGGAGCCTGTCGTGTGTGTGTGTGAAGAAAATTTGTGCTGCTTCACTAATCCATGCCTTACTCAGGATGACTGGAAATAAAAAGTTTTCAGGTATGGAGAGCGGTAAATTTTCCATCTTTATTAGTTTTACTTATTGGATGTCTGTGTCTGCCATTGTTTGGGAAATTTTTAAAATTTTGTATAAGCTCTTAATTATTGGATGTTATTCTGTTGCTTAGATCATTGGAAATATTCTAAGTATGGTTTTACTAATATGATTGAATTACATTCCTTGATTTTATTGTTTGATGAATGATTTATGAGTACTTGTGATGTTTCTATTTCTCCATTGCTGCATTGCATACAGAGTCTGGCTTGTTGCAGTTTCTGGTTCAGTTTCTGTTTATAGTCTCTTTATTCTGAATTTGGTGAGAGTGAGTTTGTGTTCTGCATGTTTAATTGAGGTGGGGTATTCTGTGTTAAACAAAAAAAAGAAAAAACGAGCTCAGTAATTGTTTGCCACAGGCAGCAAAAATGCTAGCACCAGCCCTGTTGAAAAGTCTTTAGGATCAGGAACACCTGCTTTACCAGCCTGACTCCCAGTCAGAAGGGGTGTTTAAAAAAAACTCTCCTCACAACCAAAAAGAGGAAATCCTTCCTTAATTCCAAAATCTTGCTTAAGAACATAAAACGTTGCCCTACTGAGTCAGACCAAGGGTCCATCAAACCTGGCATCCTGTTTCCAGCAGTGACCAATCCAGGCTACAAAATCCCATGCTACGGATGCCAGTAATAGCAGTGGCTATTCCCTAAGTAAACTTGATTAATAGCAGTTAATTGACTTCTCTCCAAGAACTTATCCAAACCTTTTTGAACCCAGCTATACTAATTGCACTAACCACATCCTCTGGCAACAAATTCCAGAGCTTTATTGTGCATTGAATGAAAAAGAATTTTCTCTGATTTGTTTTAAATGTGCTAATTTGCTAACTTCATGGAGTGGCAGAACGCATACTTTATAAGGTAAAAATACAGAAGTTACAGCTTCCCTCAAAAATGTAAAATACAAAAGCAATATAAGAGGGAATACCATAAACAATATCAAAATCTGAAAGAGTAAATAACCGATTCACATTTACCCATTCTAGACCTCTCATGATTTTAAACACCTCTATCATATTCCCCCTCAGCCGTCTCTTCTCCAAGCTGGACAGTCCTAACCTCTTTAGCTTTCCTCATAGGGGAGCTGTTCCATCCCCTTTATCATTTTGGTCATCCTCTATCTTCTCCATTGCAACTATATCTTTTTTGAGATGTGGCGACCGGAATTGTACACAGTATTCAAGGTGCGGTCTCACCATGGAGCAATATAGAGGCATTATGACATTTTCCGTTTTATTAACCGTTCCCTTCCTAATAATTCCTAACATTCTGTTTGCTTTTTTTGATTGCCATAGCACACTGAGCCGATGATTTCATGATGCCTAGATATTTTTCCTGGGTAGTAGCGCCTCATATAAAACCTAACATTGTGTAACTACTACAAGGGTTATTTTTCCCTATATGCATCACTTTGCACTTGTCCACATTAAATTTTATCTGCCATTTGGATGCCCAATCTTCCAGTCTCACAAGGTCCTCCTGCAATTCATCACAATCCGCTTGTGATTTAACTACTCTGAATAATTTTTGTATGTTCTGCTGTCACAGGTGCTTGCCACATTTCTGGAGTGAATGAGCTCACTGATCTTCAGCCCCGTGTCTCTGTGTCCAGACAGCGAGGATGACCTTCCCAGAGGAGCAAGGTTTAAACACAGTCTCTTTCTAAAAAGAGGTTTCTTCTGGCCATCATATGTTTCATGCTGCCAAGCCCGTCACAGGTGCTTGCCAATTCAGGGAGCGAATGGGCTCACTGGTCTTCAGTTCTGGAATGGGAGTCCCAAAAAGGGTTCGGCAAAAAGAGAGTTTCCTTACTGCAACTAATAGTAGAGAGACCCTCTGGCAGGGAGTGCACAAAATAGGTCCACTTCAAAAAGCAAAAGCCTGATGAGCCTCACCAGGAGGGAGAAATCAGACATCCGGGCTGCTTTGTGTCTGAATCACAAAATGGCTGGGTTGGGAAGGCAAGGGCAACTAATCCCAGCTCTCCAAGGTGGGAGGAGGGAAAGGGGGGTGGAAGGCTCCTGAGAGGACCTAGGGACATCTAGTGGCGGACTGGAGGGTCCAGCCACAGGTCACCTCTGATCCAGTCCTCTCTGTGAAGACTGGACAGCAATGGAATTATTCCCTACCGCCCATCTAACCTCACTGGCAGCTACTCCAAACTCCTGCAGCCAGGACTCTCACAAGGAGTCCTCAAAATGGCAAACATCTCAATCAAAATATAGAACCAGCACAGAGGCAGGCACTGGTTCCCTTCCCACTAGGGTATTTGCCCAGGCTGTGAAGCCCAGTACCCAAGCAAGGGTGTTCCTTTGCTCAACAGACACACTCCTGCTCTCTCTAACTCCTAACCAAAATGCCGCACTTTTAAGCAGCAGGCGGCTGGCCATTCAGGCAAACTTAGCAGAGGGGCTAGTCAGCAATGGAGCCCCCTCCCCTGCTACTTAAACCTCTTTATCCCAGCTGGAAGGGTTGAAGAACTAGGGCCCTGGTTAGTAGTGAATCCCAAAGGCAAATCCCTGCAGCACTGGGTCAGAGCACTCAAAGGCCGGCAGGCAGACTGTTCCTACAGCCAGGGGAACTGGCACAGGTGCACCAAGGGCTTCCCTCCCATTGTATTGGGTGTTTGAGAAGAGTTCTGTGATGAATCAAGTCTTAACTGCTTCATTAAAAACTGCATTTAATATATTTAATGACCACCATTAGACAGGTAATTAAACGGTGACCGATATGCAGCTATGCTGAAAGGAAATGTCAGCATGTTGTACTGATTATATTTAAGCAGTAAAAGGCTGTGTAACTTCTCTGAAGCAGGAACAGTCTGTCATTGTGCCTTTATCTCTGAGATGTTAAGTTAATCAGTAACTGCCACAGATAACTTCTTACTAGGTTTAATCTTTCACCAGGCTGCATTCAGTTCAATCAGGTCCTGATTTACGTTTCAGGCAAAACACCACAAGTCAGTCTGCTTGTACAATTTTGAAATAGCGTGTCTTTTTTTTTCTGAAAGAGTTAATTATCAGAAGCTTGAAAAAGGAAAAAACATCTGCAGCAAAACCAAAAAACAATACACAAACAAAAACTTCTGGAAAAGCACTGTGGAATTGTTCACCAGATTCTTAAATGGTGCAAAATAAGGTAGAAAGCTTGGGAAAAAAATGTTAACACACAGATATATACAGTATATATACATGTACAAAGACTGGGAGATAAGCACATCATTAAAAAAAAGGAAACTCAGATGGCAACTAGACAGCGAATGGGACCTCCATGCTCTAATGCAGTGGTTCCCAACCTTTTTTCCGTCATGACATACCTGACAGATGATGCTCACGTGCGTGACACATTACACACTACATTTAACAGCTGTCCTAAAAAAAAATAATCCTAGATATTTTATTGTTGAAAATGATGCAGGAGAAAAATAACATTCTTTAATTTCAATAACTGCTTATAAAATATCATTATTAAATGTTATTTTTTCACAAAAAAATGTAATCTTTGCTTTCTGCATCAGTGAGAAATCTGGGACTGATATGCATATGCAGAACACAGTTTTTCAGTACAGACAAACTCTCGTGCATTTCACTGTCAACCTCAGAAAGTTCTGACCTCTTCTGGAGTTTATTTAGAGCAGAGTTAGGAAATTTCCCCTTTCAACTCATCATACAAAAAATATATTCAAATTCTGTATCCCCATAATAATAATACTTCAAAATCCCTTCCCTGCCAGCCATTTTGTGAAATAACATGAAAACCTGCTAAAAAGACATGTAGAAATTATACAGCCTACCAGCCATACCATAAGAATACTAACACCCAGGACATGAACAGCAACAATCTTACCTGTGAAAAACTAGACTCCAAATATAGAACCCAGTATACTTACTATTGGAAAACAAAGCAAACCAGACTGCTCTAGATTCCTACCCAGAATCTACATCCTAGTTAGCAGAATCCCTCATCTCTATCAAACATGCAGAATGCTGACTTTTATCTAATACAGACTAAAAGACCATAAGTTATAAACAAGCATGCAGTGAAAAACTGAAACTCCAAGGAGGGGGAGGATACAGCATGCCTGCAACATTTCTGGCTTGGATTGGTGGTGGCCGTGATTGCCAGGGTTGAGGGAAAAGCAGCAATAGGGAGCGGTGAAGAGGAATTTTAAGTAGCTGCTCCTTACTCTGCACTCTCCTCAAGCAGCAAGCACCTGTGGCTATTATAGAAAGCATAGGCTTGCTATGTCAAATTTCTGGTGACACTTCCGACCCTTGGTGACACACTGGTTGAGAACCACTGCTCTAATGCACTGTTTCCCAACCCTTTCCTAGAGGCACACCTAATCAGTTAGATTTTCAGAATTGCCACGATGAATATGCATGAGATAGATTTGCATGCAATGGAGACCCAGTGGTCTCCGACTGTCTAGGTATGCCTCCTGGAGAGCGTTGGGAAACACTGCTCTAAAGAGGTCCACAGGTGGGCCTGGGTGGGCTGTGGCCCACCCACTTTGGGCTCAGGCTCACCCAATCACGGCTGCCCCACACCAAACGAGCCCTGAAGAATAGCTACTGCCGATTCCAACATCTTGGTGGCTGAAGGCAAGAGCCCACAGAAGCAAGGCCACTACGGGAGCCCATCCCTGTGGCGGTGAAGAATTAATCCCAAAGCAAGGCCACCACGGGAGCCCATCCCTGTGGCAGTGAAGAATTAATCCCAAAGCAAGGCCACCACGGGAGCCCATCCCCATGGTGTCGAAGAATTAGTCCCGTCAAAGTAAGGCCGCCAAGGGGGCCCATCCCTATGGCGTCAAAGAATTTGTCCCGCTGAAGCCAGGCCGCTACAGGAGCCCATCTCTGAGGCGGCAAAGAATTAGTTCCACTAAAGCAAAACTGCCACAGGAGCCCATCCTCGTGGCGTCGAAGAACTAGTCCCTCCGAAGCAAGGCCGCCATGGGAGCCCATCCTCGCAGCAGTGAAAGATGGCCTGCCGAAGCAAGGCTGCCACAGGAGCCCATTCCCGCGGTGGCAGAAGAAGGGGTTTGGTGGTGAGGTCCATTTGATATTCCATGTTTTCCAATGTTGGTCTTAAAGGAGATTACAATATCATTTAAATGAACAGAGCCATTGAGTAGCTTACAATCATCCAGAGTGTGCATTCGGAGAAGTGATGGAAAACCCATTTGGGAAGAGTTTAATTTCCATTTGAATCCGGTTGTGTATAACAGTCCTTGACGAGAGTTCTGGGCTGCAAGTAGTGACACTTAGAGGAGACCTGGATAAAAGAACCAAGCCTTTGCTTTTTTTTTTCTGCATTTATGGTAAAATGGTTCCAGGTTCAGAGTAAGGGATAGTTTTCTCTACATTTTTGGTGCATAGCAACTGAAGGTGTGGATTCTCATGCAGGACAATCTGGTGGCGGTCAGCAGAGGAGAGGAAAGGAGAGCGATTTTGAGGATCAGAATTCATCTGGGGGGTTTGGAAGGGTAGAGAAGTTGGGAGAGGTATTCAGGGGCGTATCCATTCAAGCATTGGAAGACAATGCAAAGACTTGAATTTGATCCTGCTTTTCACGGGAAGCCAGTCGAGTTGATGTAGAATACACTTGATATGAACAGTAAGGGAGGGGTTTTTTTGTTTTTATTTTCTGCTTTTCCAGCATTTCAAAGTGGATTTCATTCAGTTACTGTTGCTTTGGCACCTTTGAAAAATCTCGATGCAGAACTTTGAAGGAGCTGGAATCGCTTCATTCTGTATAGTTGCGGTCCGAAGATAGTGGTATAATCTCTACTGCTCACAGACAGTTACAGATTTCCTTTATTTTTATTTAACTAACATATACCACTTGTCAATGCCTCCAAGCAGTGTACATGTTACTATCTATAAATTATGAGTGTAACATAAAAGTAATAAAACCATAAAACATAAGACACTATTAATCCATACCAAACATAAAATCAGCAAACTACTAAAAGAAACAGATAAAATCACATTCCCACTGCAGCACTTGACCAGTCTGAGTGTAGGAGTAGCCTAGTGATTAGAGCAGCAGGCTGTAAACCAGGTTCAAATCCCACTGCTGCTCCTTGTGACCTTGAGCAAAGCACTTTACCTTCCACTGCGTTGGATACTTTGGTTTCCTAACTAACAGGAGTGCATCAACCAACTGGGGAGGTTTAGGCAGAAATTAGTAAAGAGAGGTTTGAATCTTACTCCCCCACAGGGGAGGTGGAGATGGTGTGTCCTAGCTGTTTATCATCTCCAAGCACCATTTATCTTCATGGATTTTAGTTTGGATTTTGTTGAAGCAGGAGCTCTCTGCCTCCTGTCTTATGTTTTTGTTACTTAATGACGTGAGGAGCTAAAGGGATCTCCGTGGAGGTCAGCCTGCATGCTGAACTTCCTTTCTGCTTACTTTTAAACTCTTTTAATACATTTTTTGGATACATTCCTGCGAGAGCCTGCTGCCTCTTGTTGGATTGGGGCATCCCCGTGTTCAAGGCTGGATCAAGAGTTAGGGGAGATACGCAGGGTGCTATTTCTCCTTCAGACGATGGACCTGACAGTGACCTGATGCAGAGGCATTGAAACTTTATCATAACTATTTCCTCGGTTGTGAAGCAAAGAAGTTTTTCCCACCCTTCCGGTCTTTTGCTCAGTTTTTCCCTCTTTGCTTTCAGAGACTATTTTTGTTGCACTGGGAGTTGATGGACTTTGGTACCTGGGATTCAGTAACCAAACCCTTGAGAGAGTGGCATTTTCTCAACTGAAAGAATGGGGCACAATCCAGCTGGAAGCAGTGGCACAGAGGGAAGGAAACTAGAGGATGTAAAGGGGGAAGAAACTGGAGATCTTCACTTTGAGAACCAGGAATGCTGCTGAAGTAAAGGAGAAGGAAGGGCCCATCAGGTGGTAACCAGAAGAGCTCAGGTATTTAAGAATCCAAGGAAAGCTATGGAAACCGGGACTGTGTTCTCTGTCTTATCATTTATGGACTTTAAATTGAAATCAGAATTGAAGCTCTAAATATTATTCATTCATCAAATCAACTATCAATAAAAGAAGTTGGAAACCACCCTCCTTTTCATTGCATTTTGGGCCAGCTTTTAAGAATTACGCGCGGGCGTAGATTTGTGCGCGCAACCCGGCATGCACAAATCTACGCCCGATTTTATAACATGCACGTGCAGCTGCCCGCATGTTATAAAATCCGGGGTCGGCGCGCACAAGAGGGTGCACACTTGTGCACCTCGCGCACGCCAAGCCCTAGAGGAGCCCCGATGGCTTTCCCTGTTCCCTCCGAGGCCGCTCCGAAATTCCCCTCAGCTGATTCTTAATGAGCCAATTGGCCCACAATTACCTCCCTCAATACGCGCTTAAATCCCCAGAGGATCTTTCAAGACCTCCACCACCTTCTAAAGTGGCAATGTATCCCAAAAGTGTTAAAAAAAAAAAAATAAAATAAAATGTAATGAGCGTGCTATTTGAGAGGCCCTGCAGCTGTGGCTTGAACTTACTAGGCCCACGCAGACAGCTGGCGAATGCGCCCTGAAGTGGGACAGATTGGAGCTTCACCAATATCAGTCACCTCCTTTTTAGGTTGAGTCCTTAGGATCTAGTGACCAAGAGGACTTAGGTGGGTCCCGAGCAGGGTCTGGTAAGCAAGAGTCCAGGAACAGGCCAGGGGGGGGGGGGGGGGGGGGGGAGGTTAGTAAGGGCTGGCAGAGACAAGGAATAATGGGAGACAGGTCAGAGGTCAGGGTAGCCAGCAGACAAGGCAACATCTGAATCCAAAGTAGTCAGGTCCAGGCAGCAAACAGGAAGAGGTGAAGGTCCAAGGCAAGTGTCAATACCAGGCCGGACAAGGCAGCAATGAGGAGCAGGGAGACCCGCTGCTGAGGCATTTGCATGGAGCGTGGCTGGGATTTAAATACTGAGCCATGCTGATGTCATTATCGAGTGCTCAAGCTGCTGTTCCCGCCGCAGGACCTATCAGTTACAGTGCACGTGCATCTACGGAGGACTGAAAGGAAGGCAGCATGGAGGTGATGTTCCGGGCCTCTGGGGGCTGCCATGTCCGGTAAACGTAACAAAAAGAATAAAGGTTCATGGGGTGATACCCTGTGTCCTACCCTAACCCCTCTCCTTTTACAAAAATGACCACCCTCATTTCATGTAACCATTCACCTCTTTCCCCCCCTTTACTAAAACTCAACATCCCTAGGGGTCTAACTGATCCCTCTCTCCCAACCAAAAAACCATGGTTGTGTAGGTGGACCCCAAACCCCCACCCATACCTCAAAGTATCAGCATTGGTATTCAGTGGGTGCCTGGAGCGCCCCCTTGCTCTGGGCTTAGTGAACACCATTTTGAAAAATGGCATCAACAGGACCCTTACCCCATCACATGACAGGGGCAAAGGCTGAGGAATGGACTTTGTATCACATAATCAAAGTCCAGGGCCCCGGACTCTGTCCCATCATGTGATAAGGGCAAAGTCATTTCAACACCATTTTTCATTATGGCATGGACTGGGGCCGGAGCTTGGGAGTGATTTGAGCCCCCATTGAACACCAACGCTGATAATTTGAGGTAAGTGGTGGTGGTGGTGGTGGGGGGGGGGGGTTGTGGTCTAGGGGTCCACTAGATCACCATGATTTCTGGTTTTGGTTGGGGGAGGGAGGGGCCACTAGACTCCAGCGATGCTGATTTTTGGCAAATGGGATGGGGGTGTGGGTTACTTGAAAAGAGGTTTTTACTCGCTCAGGGAGTCATTTTTGTAAAAAAAGGGGGGGATTAGGGTAGGGTGCTGGGCATCACCACACAAATTTTATTTTTTAAACACTTTTGGGGATCGCCACTGCCTCTGAAGGCTTTGTGTGTGTGTGTGTGGGGGGGGGGGGGGGGGGGGGGGGGGGGGGGAGGGGCAGCAAAGGTCTCAAAATACCCTTGGGGAAGATTTAAGCACATATTGGGGGGGGGGGGGAGGTAGTTTTAGGATGATTTGCCCTTTAAAACAATGGCAGCCAGGAATACAGTGGACCATTATGCGTTTTCAGTCACATTTCTCCTGCACTTCCCCAATATCGCACAGAGCGATAGCCTCGATATTTTGTCGAGGAAGGGTAAATATCACAGAAATATTCCGACATATTTGCCCCTCCCTCGATAATTATTGCAACTTGATAAGTCAAACTGTAAGCCCCCTGGGGATAGGGAACTACATATGGTACCTGCATGTAATCCGCTTTGAAGAGCCAAAAGGTGGAATGTAAATCAAATAATAAATACATTGTGAGATGTATAGGGAGTTGCAGTAATCGAGTCTGCTGGTGATTAGTGTGGGGATCACAGTAGCTAGATTGTATCTAACAAGCAAATGGTGGAGTTGGCGGATCTCACGCAGATATATAAAGGAGGCCCTTAGCACTTTAGGGATATGTGGTTCCATCGTGAGGGTTTGGTTGAGTTGGATCCTTCGGACGTAAAGTGGTATCTGCTAGAGAAGGAAGAGGTAGTAGGAGGTGACCTTGGTAATTGAGCCACAGAAGTTCCAATTTTGATGGGTTTAGGACGAGTTTGTGTATTCTAAGCCATTCTGCTACTGCTGTAAGGCATTGAGATTGATAATGAACGAAGTCTGATCAGATCCTATTTTGATGCAGGATGTACATTATCCACAAATAGGTGACATTCAATGCTGAAGAATTGGATGAGGTTGCAGATAGGATACACATAGATTTTAAATAAGATGAGGGAAAAGGACTGGGTCCTAAGCCACGCACAGGTGAGCTCTCTAAGGATGGATGGTTTGTTGACCCATGTAACTGTTATTATTTATTGAACTTTATATAGTGCCTATAGAAAGTCATCCAAGTGGATAGTAAGGGATAATTCAAACTATTTCAGGGCCACTGACACAGATGTCCTTTAGGCATTGAGGCAGGAGTTGGTGATCAACTGTATCAAAGACGGCTGAGAGATCAAGTAGAACAATGAAGTAGTCACCACCTTGATCCACATGAAAGTGGATACTGGTTGCAATGCAAACCAGGACAGATTCTATCCTGTGACCTTTCCTAAAGCCTGATTGTTATTAAGAACATAAGAAATTGGCATGCTGGGTCAGACCAAGGGTCCATCAAGCCCAGCATCCTGTTTCCAACAGAGGCCAAACCAGGCTACACTAATTGCACTAACCACATCCTCTGACAACAAATTCCAGAGCTTTGCTAATCGGAGAAAATTCTTTCACTCAACGCACAATAAAGCTCTGGAATTTGTTGCCAGAGGATGTGGTTAGTGCAATTAGTGTAGCTGGGTTCAAAAAAGGTTTGGATAAGTTCTTGGAGGAGAAGTCCATTAATGGCTATTAATCAAGTTTACTTAGGGAATAGCCACTGCTATTAATTGCATCAGTAGCATGGGATCTTCTTAGTGTTTGGATAATTGCCAGGTTCTTGTGGCCTGGTTTGGCCTCTGTTGGAAACAGGATGCTGGGCTTGATGGACCCTTGGTCTGACCCAGCATGGCAATTTCTTATGTTCTTAATAACAATCAGGCTTTAGGAAAGGTCACAGGACGCACTTCATGGAGTGCCCCCTAGTCCTTCTATTATCCGAAAGTATAAATAACCGAGTCACATCTATTCTTTCAAGACCTCTCATGATCTTAAAGACCTCTATCATATCCCCACCTCAGCCGTCTCTGTAATTAGTGAAGGTGCTCATTGTTGCTGGGGTTTGTAGGTTACTGGACAGGGAGTTGCTGCTTTTTTCATTGTTTCCTCTAAGCTGGAGCCAGAAGCTGATTTAGTAGTTGGTTTATCCTTAATAGTTATTCAAAAAGGGTAGGCACCAGGTTTGCCTATCTATTTTGCTGCAGAAAAATGTGAGGAGTTGATTAGTCTGGAATTTTCCCAGTGCATTGTTATGAGCCTGTGCAGACATCTAGGAGGCCACTTACAATGAGGAACAGCACTTTGATAGGTTTTTGCACTATATATGGCATTAGAATAGTCATCCTCCTTAGCCTTGTTAACGCCCAGTCTACCCCATCCTCCAGTTTCCCGGATTATTTCCATTTTTTTCCTGCTTTTGGCAGATCTTGTTTAGTGGTCTCACAGGCTCTGTAAACCATGGCATAGAAGAGCTGGAGTGAGTTGCTTTCTCTCTCAGCGGTGCTGCTTGGTCCAGAGCTGACGTACAGGAGTCGTTCCAGTGGTTAACTAAATTATCTACTGAGGCTTCTGAGAGATTTTCTAACTTGATGCTCAGATTTTCACTAAATTGGAGAGCATCAGTCTTTTTCCTGGTCTTCAGGATTTGTTTCTATGATAGTGAATCTTGAGAACATTAGTGAGGCCTGCAGTAATGGACAGGAGGATCTGTCGCCTGATACAGGCAAGGTATCAGGCGGCCGTTCTTGCAGTCCACTACTCTTCTGGGTGCTCCGGGTGTTTCATCCCAAGTAGCTGTTCCTGCATACACCTCCTTCCTGTCTACCCTACAATTAGATGTTCCAAACAGTTGCTGGATTCTTTTTTTCAGCAATCACTGTGGGCCTGAATTCTGGATCTGAAGTGATTAAAAAGGGATCAGCTGGTTGCAGGAGTAGCTGATCATGGGGGCCGGAAGGAAGCATGGAGAGGTAGTGAGAGCAGACCACTAGCCACTCAGATGGCAGTAGAGGCGAGGGTGTTGGGGTACACAAAATGTTTGTTGCCACTATGGGATGGAGCATATGGCGTTGCTGTGAGCTGAAAGAAAGATGCTCCTGGCTTGGTTGTGGCCTATGGGCAATAGCTTGCTCATCCCCGACCTAAAGCTGTGGAGTAGAGGAGTAGCCTAGTGGTTAGAGCAGTGGGCTATGAACCAGGAGAGCAGGGTTCAAGTCCCACTGTCGCTCCTTATGACCTTGGGCAAGTCACTTTACCCTCCATTGCCTCAGGTACAAAAACTTAGATTGTAAGCCCTCTGGGGATAGGGAAATACCTATAAGTACCTGAATGTAATCCACTTTGCTGCAAAAAGTGGAATATAAATAAAGCTTAGGTCTCCTCCTAATACCATCCCACCTCGTGATGTCAGACTCTGCATGCTCTGTCTTGAGGCATCGTATGCCTGGAACAGCCTGCCTGAGTTGGTCTTGCTTCATCTCTAGCAGTGTTCAAGTTCTGCTTAAAGGCCGACCTCTTTGAGTCTGCTTTTAAATCCAAAATCTTCCTAACTTAGCCTTCTCATGTTTTACTGTAATAATCTTCCCTGTGTCTCTTAGCTAGAGCATAAGCTCTATTGAGCAGGCATACACCTAGCAGCAGCATAGGAATGCTAAGTAGTAGTAAGGTGTTCTTAGAAAACAGTGCAAATGTATGAGAGAGAAAATAAGTGAATGAGACAAGATTAAGAAGTGTGCAACAGACTGTGAGAAATTGTGGGTGGTTCAGAGAAGAAAGGGACCTCCATTAATCTGCTAAGAGAAATTAGGGAAGCTAACCAAACTGGTAGTGCAGTAATAATGAGAGACTTCAATTACCCCAATATTGACTGGGTAAATGTATCATTGGGTCACGCTAGAGAGATAACGTTCCTGGATGGAATAAATGATAGCTTTATGGAGCAATTGGTTCAGGAACTGACGAGAGAGGGAGCAATTTTAGATCTAATTCTCAGTGGAGCACAGGACTTGGTGAGAGAGGTAAAGGTGGTGGGGCCGCATGGCAATAGTGATCATAATATGATCAAATTTGATTTAATGACTGGAAGAGGAACAGTGTGCAAATCCAAGGCTCTCGTGCTAAACTTTCAAAAGGGAAACTTTGATAAAATGAGAAAAATTGTTAGAAAAAAATTGAAAGGAGCAGCTACAAAAGTAAAAAATGTCCAAGAGGCGTGGTCATTGTTAAAAAATACCATTCTAGAAGCACAGTCCAGATGTATTCCACACATTAAGAAAGGTGGAAAGAAGGCAAAACGATTACCAGCATGGTTAAAAGGGGAGGTGAAAGAAGCTATTTTAGCCAAAAGATCTTCATTCAAAAATTGGAAGAAGGATCCAAGAGAAGAAAATAGGATAAAGCATAAACATTGGCAAGTTAAATGTAAGATATTGATAAGACAGGCTAAGAGAGAATTTGAAATGAAGTTGGCTGTAGAGGCAAAAACTCACAGTAAAAACTTTTTAAAATATATCCGAAGCAGAAAGCCTGTGAGGGAGTCAGTTGGACCGTTAGATGATCGAGGGGCTAAAGGGGCACTTAGAGAAGATAAGGCCATCGCGGAAAGATTAAATGATTTCTTTGCTTCGGTGTTTACTGAAGAGGATGTTGGGGAGGTACCCATAATGGAGAAGGTTTTCATGGGTAATGATTCAGATGGACTGAATCAAATCACGGTGAACCTAGAAGATATGGTAGGCCTGATTGACAAACTGAAGAGTAGTAAATCACCCGGACCGGATGGTATACACCCCAGAGTTTTGAAGGAACTAAAAAATGAAATTTCAGACCTATTAGTAAAAATTTGTAACTTATCATTAAAATCATCCATTGTACCTGAAGACTGGAGGATAGCAAATGTAACCCCAATATTTAAAAAGAGCTCCAGGGGCGATCTGGGAAACTACAGACCGGTTAGCCTAACTTCAGTGCCAGGAAAAATAGTGGAAAGTGTTCTAAACATCAAAATCACAGAACATATAGAAAGACATGGTTTAATGGAACAAAGTCAGCATGGCTTTACCCAGGGCAAGTCTTGCCTCACAAATCTGCTTCACTTTTTTGAAGGAGTTAATAAACATGTGGATAAAGGTGAACCGGTAGATATAGTATACTTGGATTTTCAAAAGGCATTTGACAAAGTTCCTCATGAGAGGCTTCTAGGAAAAGTAAAAAGTCATGGGATAGGTGGCGATGTCCTTTCATGGATTGCAAACTGGCTAAAAGACAGGAAACAGAGAGTAGGATTAAATGGACAATTTTCTCAGTGGAAGGGAGTGGACAGTGGAGTGCCTCAGGGATCTGTATTGGGACCCTTACTTTTCAATATATTTATAAATGATCTGGAAAGAAATACGACAAGTGAGATAATCAAATTTGCAGATGACACAAAATTGTTCAGAGTAGTTAAATCACAAGCAGATTGTGATAAATTGCAGGAAGACCTTGTGAGACTGGAAAATTGGGCATCCAAATGGCAGATGAAATTTAATGTGGATAAGTGCAAGGTGATGCATATAGGGAAAAATAACCCATGCTATAATTACACAATGTTGGGTTCTATATTAGGTGCTACAACCCAAGAAAGAGATCTAGGCGTCATAGTGGATGACACATTGAAATAGTCGGTTCAGTGTGCTGCGGCAGTCAAAAAAACAAACAGAATGTTGGGAATTATTAGAAAGGGAATGGTGAATAAAACGGAAAATGTCATAATGCCTCTGTATCGCTCCATGGTGAGACCGCACCTTGAATACTGTGTACAATTCTGGTCGCCGCATCTCTAAAAAGATATAATTGTGATGAAGAAGGTACAGAGAAGGACTACCAAAATGATAAGGGGAATGGAACAACTCCCCTATGAGGAAAGACTAAAGCGGTTAGGATTTTTTAGCTTGGAGAAGAGACGACTGCAGGGGGGATATGATAGAGGTGTTTAAAATCATGATAGGTCTAGAACGGGTAGATGTGAATCTGTTATTTACTCTTTCGGATAATAGAAAGACTAGGGGGCACTCCATGAAGTTAGCATGGGGCACATTTAAAACTAATCGGAGAAAGTTCTTTTTTACTCAACGCACAATTAAACTCTGGAATTTGTTGCCAGAGGAAGTGGTTAGTGCAGTTAGTATAGCTGTGTTTAAAAAAGGATTGGATAAGTTCTTGGAGGAGAAGTCCATTACCTGCTATTAAGTTCACTTAGAGAATAGCCACTGCCATTAGCAATGGTAACATGGAATAGACTTAGTTTTTGGGTACTTGCCAGGTTCTTATGGCCTGGACTGGCCACTGTTGGAAAAAGGATGCTGGGCTTGATGGACCCTTGGTTTGACCCAGTATGGCATGTTCTTATGTTCTTATGCTGCCAGACTGTTAAACGCAGGAGGTGCCTACTAGTCTCTGATCCCCCCAGGACACGCTGCACCGCCCGCAAGGTTTCCCCCAATCTCTGATCCCCCCAGGACACGCTGCAGTGCCCGCAAGGTTCCCCCCAATCTCTGATCCCCCCATTACACGCTGCAGCGCCCGCAAGGTTCCCCCCAATCTCTGATCCCCCCAGGACACGCTGCAGCGCCCGCAAGGTTCCCCCCAATCTCTGATCCCCCCAGGACACGCTGCAGCGCCCGCAAGGTTCCCCCCAATCTCTGATCCCCCCAGGACACGCTGCAGCGCCCGCAAGGTTCCCCCCAATCTCTGATCCCCCCAGGACACGCTGCAGCGCCTGCAAGGTTCCCCCCAATCTCTGATCCGCCCAGGACACGCTGCACTGCCTGCAAGGTTCCCCCCAATCTCTGATCAGCCCAGGACACGCTGCACTGCCTGCAAGGTTCCCCCCAATCTCTGATCCCCCCAGGACACGCTGCAGCGCCTGCAAGGTTCCCCCCAATCTCTGATCCGCCCAGGACACGCTGCAGCGCCTGCAAGGTTCCCCCCAATCTCTGATCCCCCAGGACACGCTGCAGCGCCTGCAAGGTTCCCCCCAATCTCTGATCCCCCCAGGACACGCTGCAGTGCCTGTGCAGTGCTTGCCCTTCACAGATGCCACACCCAGGACAGGCTCTACTACCCACAAGCTGCCTGCTAATTCACTGCAGGAATCTAGCATCTCTCTCTCACAGCAATCACACTTAATACACTTTCATGACAAAGTATGCAAGAACAGGAAGCTCCCAGAGGGGCCGATCCAATATCATGTGCTGAGGCTAGCACACAAGTTAACCTGCGGTCAGATGCGCGGTTTGGGTGTGCTAGGCTATACCCGATGCAGAAAGGGGATTAGCACGTCCAAACTTGCTCATAGCTAATAGCACTCATTGCATGTAACTGCCACATAGATGAGACTATTAGCTACTACCCCTCGATGCAAAAAATCCCCGCTTGCCTAATGCGCCCTTGTTAATGCCAAAAATTTAATGCCAACCCGGAAACTGGCATTAAGCCTTACAGCGTGAATCGGGCTAAATTGTGCTTACCATGGTTTATCCTACTTAGATTCATCACGATATTAAGTAGGAGGAACCGCAGAAAGCAGCGCCATGCTAAATTTAAAATGCTTTCCTGAAACAAAGAAAGCTCTGTGGGCACAATATACACGTTCCAGGCCGTGTTTATTGTGCCGGTCAATTAGCTGCCGCAGAATAGAACGAGTGCTCGTAAACTTGAGCGTCTGTTTTGGTAACTCGCACAGCCACGTCCCCTGGGTGCCCGTTGCCAAGGACAGGCTAGGGACACGGTTTATCCCTAGCGCGGCAGGTCACTTACATATTGCATCGGGCGCCCAAGAGAGGTGAATGTGTGCGCATTAAAAAGCGGGCGTCCAGTCTGGATGCCTGTTTGTTTACACACATTTTATTGCATCGGCCTCAGAGTTGCTTGTTGGAGGTGTGAATACACTTTGTAATGTTATCACCGGTGGCCTCTGATCCTGCAGCAGGTCCTGCAGCAGGTCACAGCTCACCTGCACCAAAAGGGACAGACTACCCCAAAATTACTATCTGTGGGGATAAAGGAGCGTGGGAGTAAGAATTTACCAAAACAGTTTGCATGGGGGAGGGAGAGAACACTCTATATTGTCAGAAGTGTGGGGAGGGCCTGTTACACAGGCACCAAAATATTTTAAAGGGTAAGAAAGAAGTAACATCTTGTAACTAGAATCATTTCTTTTTATTTACAAGACCTTTTTTTAAATAATTACAAAATAAGTACAAAAGCTCCACCTAGTCACAAACGTGTACTACACACCATGCTGAGTCTCCAAAGGGCCGGTGCCCGCCCCCTCCTGGGGCTGCAGAGAGCCCTAGAGCCCACCCCCATCATCCCGGGCAGTCCGTATGCCATAGGAGAAATCCCCTTCCCTCCAGTCATGCAACACCCAGGGTGAAGACATCCACACAATTATATTAAATATCCAGAACACTGCAGGCTCCCAAAGTCCAGGAGCAAAGCCTGAGAAAAGGCAAACTGTACAGCTGCTTCCCTTCCCTGTGACAGTAACATCACTCAGTGCAGGCCGGCTGGGCTGTGGGCACCATCCACTGTAACAGATTTATATTCAAAAGCCCACGAGAGCTGGGAAGCTTTCCATGCTGCATCTCCTGTCCTAGGCCAGGGCTGCCGGCATTTGGTCAAGCCCAAGCCCAATGCTCCCGCCGGGCCTGCTTTGTTGGAGAAGCAGATCTGGTGATCCGCTTCAGTTCCACTTCCTCTGTTAGAGGGTGTAACTATAAACTACCGTCAGACGCTATCTTAGGATCTTGTATGAATAATTCTCTTGGGTAACTGGGAGAGAGATGTTGGGTTTTGCCTTGACAACAGATCTCTCATTAGTAATTTAAGAAAGGAAGTGTACCAAGAGGTGACGACGGGCTTCCTTCGGCCTTGCTGCTCTTTCCTCTCCGGCGGCAGGGAGGTACTCTGTGCTGTTGTAATAAAACCTAATAGAAACATTTTTTTAAAGTTTGGTTACGCCATTTTCTTTGTTCTGCACTTTGCCTAAAATCTGATGCCACCACTCGGTTATATCCTGGGCAGAAAAGTCATAACAGAAAGTGCAAAGCTAGGACATGAAAGACAACCTGCTTGCAACAGCTTAGGGAGCACCCACCCGAGAAAGGCTGGAGGAGACGGGGCAGGCCCAGGGAGCTTAGCTTCACAGTAGATTTGAAGTAGCAGAATGGTTCAGGGAGGAGAAGACATGCATAAGGCACAGAAGATTGAGTACAGAACAAAACAGAGTGGGGCAGTAGGGACAGGAGGATGCGGAGGGTAAAGCTTTTACAGAAGATTTTAGAGGAAGGAATAGAAAGTTGCTGAGATGGAGAACTGAGAAGGTTGCAGAGGGAAGGGCGGAGTCAATGATAAAGGTTATGGAGAGAGATCGAGAATGTTAGGAGGGAGAGAGGGTTGTGGAAGGATTATGAAGGAAGCAAGAGGAAGAAAAATAGAGGTGAGTTATGGGAAGGAGAGAGGAAAGGTAGAGTAAGGGAAGGAGAATCGACAGGGACAATAAAACAAGAACAAGAGAGAGGAAGTGATTAAAGACAAAAGAAAAAGATCAGACAGAACAGGGTTAAAAATTAAAGAGATGCAGAACTGTTAGAAAACAAAAAATTATTCATTCCCTCGGGTCTTAAAATTGCTACAAAAACCTTTGGCTGTAAATATTCCTTGGTTGTGAGGTGGGGATTCCCTTCAGGTGGAGCTCGGCAGACAGCAGAATCTTAGTCACTGAGATGTTAGAATTACGGAGAACAGGAAGGTTGATATTCACTTTTAAGTCAGACAAACCCAAGATTTGATATTCCCACACCTCTCACCAGTGAAATCATTACCCAGCTCTTCTTTAGCTAGATAAAGAGTGGCAGGGCTGGGTAGTATGGGTGCCAGATGAACGTAGCTGGGTAAGCCAGCTTGCAAAAATGGTTGCCCTAAAGTTGCCAGGTATATTCAGGAGCAGACTGCTCCGACTAACGTTCCCACTCAGCATCAACCTCGGGCTGTTCCGATAACACTTCCTCAAGACTTAGGGGCTTAGGAATTTTAAACTTTAGCTGGATATAACAGAGTTGCTTACCTGTAATAGGTGTTCTCCTAGGACAGCAGAATGGTAGTCCTCACACATGGATATCATCATCGGATGGAGCCCCGGATAGAAAACTTATGTCAAAGTTTCCAGAACTCTGACTGGCTACACTGAGCTTGCCCAGCATGCCCTATACCACATGTTCATGCGGGGGTCCCTTTTCAGTCTAGTAACATAGAATTACAATAAAAATAAAATAAAAAATAGGAGCACCCCAACTTTGTGGGGTGGCAGGCAGGTTTTATGAGGACTACATCCTGCTGTCCTAGGAGAACACCTGTTACAGGTAAGCAACTCTGCTTTCTTCTAGGACAAGCAGGATGATAGTTCTCACACATGGGTGAATCCCTAGCTACAGGCTGCTCCCCAACACAAAAGGGGACCAACAGACACCAATCAGGTGCCAACGGGCACAACAACAGTGCTGTTGGTAACAAGAGGAGGAGACAGCCTGAACCCAAACAAACAGGCCCTAGGCAGAGAGAGTTGGGTTCTACACCTTAAAGAGATTACGGAGGACAGTCTGGCCAAACCTATTGTCACATCATCCATCCCTATCCAAACAGTAGTGTGATGTGGAGTTCTCTCCACACATTCATGTCGCAGCCTTGAGGATCTCCTCCATGGGAACTGCTCGCAAGTAGGCCACTGACGTTGCCATGGCTCTGACAGAATAAGCCTTGACATGACCCCCAAGATGCAGTCCCACCTGGGCATAACAGGAGGAGATGCAGTCTGCTAGCCAAGTGGATAGTGTCTGTCTGGCAATGGTAACTCCCAATTTATTTCTTCAAAAGAAATGAAAAGATGGATGGACTGTCTATGGGTTTCTGACCGCTTCAGGTAGAAGGCTAAGGCTCTCTTGCAATCCAAACTGTGCACTGCTTGTTCACCTTGGTGCATATGGGGCCTGCGAAAGAATGCTGGCAGGACGATTAACTGGTTAAGATGGAAATCTGTTACCATGTTAGACAGGAACTTGGGGTGTGTGCGCAAGACCATCCTGTCATGGTAAAACTTGGTATAAGGTGGCTAAGTCACTAAGGCCTGGAGCTCACTGACCCTGCGCAGTGAGGTGACTGGCACCAAAAATATGACCTTTCAGGTCAGGTACTTCAGGTCACAGGTGAGCAGCGGCTCAAAAGGAGATTTTATCAGCTGAGCTAACACCACATTGAGGTCCAAGACACAGAGGGAGGCTTCAATTGAAGCAGGCCCCGCATGAAGCGTACAAGTATAGGCTGTACAGAGATGTGTGTAACAGCTACACCTTGTTGGTATGCTCTAATTGAACTAAGATGAACTCTAACAGAGCTGGGTTTTAGGCAAGTCTCCAATAGGTGGAGAAATAAGTCAAACAGTTTTTGTGTGGGGCAGGAGAAAGGATTTAGGGCTTTTTGCTCACACCATATGGAAAACCTCCTCCACTTCAGTCCGTAGGACTTTCTAGAGGAAGGCTTTCTAGAAGCTACGAGATCTTCGGAGAGATCAAGTGGCCACAGAATCAGCCTCTCAACATCCAGGCTGTGTGTGTGACAGGGCCTGGAGGTTGGGATGCCCTAGCCTTCCCTGTTCCTGCGTGATGAGATCTGGGGAAGCCCCCAGACTGATCGGTTCCCAGAGGGACAACTCCCGAAGGAGTGGAAACCAGATCTGTCTCGACCAACAAGGGGCTAAAAGAATTATAGTCCCCCGGGTCTTCTCGAAGCTTCAGGAGAGTCTTTGTTACTAGAGGAAGCGGAGGATATGCATACAGAAGACCCTTCCATGTCTGGGTTTCCCCAGAAGTGGAATATCCGATTCAGCACACCCTGGTCCAGTGACCACTCGTAGGGGTCTGAAGGCTCGACTAAGTCTGACTGCTATCACGTTCTCCATTCCGGCCAGATACATGGCCCAGAGCACCATTCCGTGGGACAGAGCCCAGGACCAGATCTGGACCTCTTCCTGACACAGGATGTACACACCCCATGCCTCCCTGCTTGTTGACATACCACATTGCTACTTGGTTGTCTGTCTGGATCAGGACAACTTTGTTGGACAGCCGATCTCTGAAAGCCCATAGAACATACCTGATCACCCAAGCTCCAGGAAGTTGATCTACCATCGTGCTTCCTGGGCGGACCACAGACCTTGACTGCAGAGCCAGTCTACATGAGCACCCCACCCCTCAGGGTGGGCGCATCTGTGGTAAGGACAATTTGAGTAGGGGGAGTTTGGAAATATATTCCCTGCTCCAAATTTGAGAGAACCTGCCACCAGGACAGTGAGTCCCAGAGAGACGGAGTGATGCGGATGCGAACCTGGAGGTCCTGAGTGGCCTGGTGCTACTGCAACCTCAAGATCCATTCGGCTTCTACACATGTGTAAACGTGCCAAGGGAGTGACATGGGCAGTTGCGGCCATGTGGCCCAACAGCCTAAACATGTGCCGAGCTGATATCTGCTGGCTCTGTTGAATCACCTCTGCAATGGATGCCAAAGTGAGCGCCCTGGATTGTGGCAGAAAGGCCTTTGCCTGAGCAGTGTCTAGCAGGGCACCTATGAAGTCCAACTGAGGTGCCATGCTGAGATGGGACTTTGGATAGTTGATGACGAACCCTAGTGACTTAAACACCTGAATGATCAAGCTCAAGGACTGATCTGCCCCGTCTGAGAGGTGCTCTTGACCAGCCAATCATCCAGATAGGGGAAACCATGCACTCCCAGTCTGCGGAGGTGCGCCCCCACCATGGCCAGGCATTGTGTAAAGATGTGGGGCAGATGCTAGCCCAAACAGCAACACTCTGCTCTGGAAGTGCTGTTTTCCTTAATTATTGATGATACTGAATTCCTGCTGACCGCTAGGAAGCATTTATCCCAATCTTTACCCTCCAGGTCTTGCTCCCAAGCAATTTGATACGCCATTTTCTTTTGGGGATCCCGATTTAGTAAGGTGTAGATCTTAGGGATAGGTTTAGTAAGTTTGTCAGCCTGAGTACATTAACTTTCAAAGAGACCTGCCCTGCTTAAGCTCCTGACCCACCTTTGATGAGGTGAAAAAGTGAACAATCTGGTTATAAGCAAAAAGGATCAAATCAGAGACCGGGTAGGATTGCCGCAAGTCTGTAAACGGCAATAACTTCTGGCCATTCCACAATTTGTCCCATTTAAACAAAGCCTTCCCCCTCCATCCTTCTATCCCCCTCTGCTCAGTCCCTGGAGGGAAGTAGCTATCAAAGAGATAAGACGTCAAGTGATACACCTGTTTAACACCTACTAATATGGGTTTCCACTTTGCCCAAACCTTATCAATTAATTTAGAAAAAGGTGATAAACCATAAAGATTAAACCCTGCCTTTTGCCAAGCTCTAATGTGCAGGGGATCCCCAGCCCCCTGTGATACTATAGGAGCCCAAGGTTTCAGCTCACCATCCCTACGCCAACGCAGAAACACACTCAGCTGGGATGCAGCAAAGAACCTCTCCAAGTGCGCTACCTGCAGACCCTCTCTCAATTTGTCCAGAAACAGAACAGTTTTAGTGACTTTAGGTGGTCCTCATTTCCAGATAAAGCGAAGGAGCTTGTGTTGCTATTGCTTCAAAAGAGAATCAGGTACAGAGATGGGAAGTGTTTGAAAAAAAAAACCACAACAACAACGTCGTGGCAGCACATTCATTTTAATAATAGCTACCTTCCCCAACCAAGAGAAAGCCATCCTGTCCTGTCCAAATCTTTTTGAAAATTAGATAATAGAGGAGTATAGTTGAGCTCAAATAGCTCCTTTATATCTGGTCCAGTTTTTCCCCTAGATATTTCACCCACCCTTTTGCTGCTTGGAAGGGGAGACGATCTGTAATTCAATGAAAGAAAATCGGTAGAAACTGAGATATTTAATAGCTCTGATTTATCTTCATTAATTTTAAAGCCCGAGACTGCCACAGGAGCTCACTCTTTGTGGTCGGGCGCGAGGGGCAGGAGGATAGTACTTCCTCTGGTGGTAGAAAGACTTCCTCTGAGCCTGTCTTGCAAGCCTCCTGGCTGAGGAGGGTGGGTCCGAAGTGCTGGCGGAGAGATGCTGGGGTTATCACTCAGGAAAAAGATCTAGGCATCATAGTGGATAATATATTGAAATAGTCAGCTCAGTGTGCTGCGGAAGTCAAAAAAGCAAACAAATGTTAGGAATTATTAGGAAAGGAATGGTGAATAAAATGGAAAATGTCATAATGCCTCTGTCGATCCATGGTGAGACTGCATCTTGAGTACTGTGTAAACTTCCGATCATCGCATCTCAAAAAAAAGATATAGTTGCACTGGAGAAGGTACAGAGAAGGGAGACCAAAATGATAAAGGAATGGCTCCCCTATGAGGAAAGACTAAAGAGGTTAGGACTTTTCAGCTTGGAGAAGAGACGGCTGAGGGGGGGATATGATAGAGGTCTTTAAAATCATGAGATGTCTAAAACAGGTAGATGTGAATCTATTACTTACTTTTTCAGATAATAGAAGGACTAGGGGGGCACGCCATGAAGTTAGCAAGTAGCACATTTAAAACTAAGTGGAGAAAATTATTTTCCACTCAATGCACAATTAAACTCTGGAATTTGTTGTCAGAGGATGTGGTTAGTGCAGTTAGTGTAGCTGGGTTTAAAAAAGGTTTGGATAAGTTCTTGGAAGAAAAGTCCATTAACTGCTATTAATTAAGTTGACTTAGGAAATAGCCACTGCTATTATTGGCATCAGTAGCATGGGATCTACTTAGTGTTTGGGTACTTGCCAGGTACTTGTAGCCTGGATTGGCCACTGTTGGAAACAGGTTACTGGGTTTGATGGATCCTTGGTCTGACCCAGTATGGCAATTTCTTATGTTCTTATTCTCCCACAACTGGGCCACCACGTCCCTCACTTTGTCTCTGAAGAGATTCTCTCCTGTACATGGCAGGTCAGCAAGTCTTTCCTGTACCTCCGGTCGGAAATCAGAGGCCCGCAGCCATGCCATTCTACAGGCACAGATTCCCGCTGCTGTCTCAAAAACATCATAGGTGGAACGCACCTCATGTTTTCCGCACTCCAGGCTCCGATGCACCAGCGACAGAAAGATGTCTTGCTGCTGTTGAGGCAGCCCCTCGGTCACCTCCTGCACATTCTTCCAGAAGTTGCGAGAGTACTGGCTCATGTAGAGCTGGTAGGAAGTGATGCAGGCAATAAGCACTGCCCCTTGAAAGACCTTCATCCCAAGAACATCCAGTGCTCTGTGGTCCTTCCTCGAGGGCGCAGAGGCATGGCTCCGAGAACATCTGGCCTTCTTGAGAGTGGATTTGACCACTACAGATTGGTGTGCCAGCTGATGCTTTTCGAATCTGGTAGCCTGTTGGACAAAGTAAACCCTGTCAGCCTTCCTATTTACAGAAGAAACCGAGAGGGGGCTCTCCCAAATCCTCAACAGCAGCTCCTTACAGATCTCATGCACCAGGACCACCATGATCGCTTTAGGAGCCTCCACAAACTGGAGGATTTCCAGCATCTTGTGCCTGGTGTCCTCCTCAGTCGTCAACTGAAATGGGATGGCCTCAGCCATTGCCCTTACAAAACCTGCATCGGTTAAGTCCTCAGGCGGAGATAGTTCAGAGGGGAGACCTTCCGAATCCTCTGATGGGGATTCTGCAGTGCCCTCCCCCCAAGAATTATATGGGGCCTCACCCTCACTGAAATCTACAGGGGACGGGGCCCTGGGTGCTCGGCCTTCATCCAGAGGCCTGGGCACCATTGTTGGCAAAGCTGGATAGGGGGGCTTCAGGCTGCAGTGTCAGCACTGACATTGATGGCGCTTCCTCCTCAGAGGAACGGCAAGAAGCACCGCATTGAATGGAGAGAGCATTGGTGCCTTGCCAGGCATCGATGGCCCCCCTGGGAACTGGGACTAGCTGGATTGGTAAAACCCCAATGAGCATATTGAGATGCTCCAGTAGTGGTTCCAACAGGGAGAGCGTGAGCATCGGTCCCGTTAGTGTCACCAGTTTGATGCCCAACAGAGCTCGATCAAACGCCAGCTGGACTCTGTACTCCAACTTGTCCTCAAAGTTGCCAATACCAAAACAAACTGGGAGGCAGAAAGGGTGGCCAGGTCTTCCTCAGAGCCCAGAGGTGGATCAGCGACTGACACCAGGACCGTTGTAAACCATCGCAGACCCCTGGCATCGATGAAGGATAGGTACTCCTCACCATAGGGTTGCTTTGGGAGCATCACAGCAAGCGCTGGCACTGACCCAAGCCCAGTACTGTGCATCGAAGGCGACTGGTGCCAATGCTTCCTGGGCTTCCCTCGATGCTTGGAGCGGCCTTTCCCCGGTGCCAAGGTCGAAGACGATGAACCTGATGTGCTCGTCCTGGAGGAGACAGACAGACGGGCCACTCCCCAGTGCCATCAACGGAGCAGACAGCCCCTGCTGATGATGTCTACGAGAGCTGACTTCCTTATGCATAAGAAATAAATAAGAAATAAGAAATAAAGGCTATTATTCATAAGAAATACACTGTCTATGTTGTCCTCTGTGTCCTTGGTAAACTTTTTTTTTATTGCAGATGGTGCATTGGCCGGGAATCAAAGAAGGGAGTGCTGGCCTGGCCTGAGCCGGGGGAGAGGACGCCTGGAACAGGACATGCACAGCCATTCCCTCTCGATTTGAACAGAATACAGGACACAGGATCCCTGAAGGTATTTTTAATCTTTTTCTCTTTGTTTTTTTGTGCTGTACCATTTGTATTGCACTAATATTGAGACCTTTAAGGGAAATGTGTTTACTCATTATTTTTGCACTGTTAAGTGACTTGTGTGTTCTATGAATAACAAAGCGTTCAGTATTACAAAGGTACCTGATAAAGCCAGTAGCTTAATTGATAGGGCACTGGGTTGTGGCAGCCTGCTGCTTAACGGATAAGGGCGCAGGGCTCCAGCCGGCAACTTAAGAAAAAGACAAACCTGCTGCTTACATGACAGGGCGCAGTGCAGTAAAGCCAGCTGCTAACAAACAGGGCGCTAGGCTTCTGGATAAAAATACCGGGCCCGGTGAACTATAGGGAAGTAAAATCCCTAGATTTACAGCCTAAGGTTAATAGGCTGGGACAGTCTGGGCAATCCACATTCAGGGAGACAAATTCTCTGGGATTGTCTAGGGCTGGGATACAGGGTAGTGAATTCCCTGGGTATTTAGCCTTGAAAACGGCTAGGATAAGTATGGGAAGTGCACCCCTGCTTATGAAAAATAAACAAAAAAAACCCAGTGTGTGGAAAAAGGGGATAGCAAAAAGAACCTTGATTTCTTGGGAACACTTGCATACATGGAGTATTTGTGATACAAGAGGAGAGTGTCTGTAATCCGACAAAGGATTGCTACTTGAGAAAAAAAATGGGAGATTTACCCAGCAAAGAAATACCAGAACCAAGGGTCCCTTACAATTCATTTTTACCGAGCACTGTAACAATCTAGAGGGGTTTTTTTTCTATTAGATGGTTTGTTTATCTCTGCATTAGCTACAACTCCTGCATACAGGGAAACAGTGTCTTATGATGCAGGCTATTTTTGAGAACTGCCTATATATCTATTAGGAAAAGTGTTACATAGAAACATAGAAATGACGGCAGAAGAAGACCAATCGGTCCATCCAGTCTGCCCAGCAAGCTTCACACTTCTTTTCTCTCATACTTATCTGTTTCTCTTGGCTCTTAGTAACCTTAGGTTCTATTTCCCTTTCACCCCCACTATTAATGTAGAGAGCAGTGATGGAGCTGCTACCAAGTAAAATATTAAGTTTGATTAGTTGGGTAAGCGGCAGCATAGCTCTCTGCCGTTGAAGCAGAGAGCAATGCTGGATATGCGTGAAGTATTAGTTTTTCTTCTCCCCTGCTGTTGAAGCAGGGAGCTATGCTGGATATGCATTGAAAGTGAAGTATGCCTTGAAAGTCACATTAACTATCATCAAATATTGAAGAGCCTAATAATTGGTAACTGAATAAGCCTAATAATTGGTAATACCTATAGCCCATGAACCCATCCCTGTTTTTTTTGGTTTGTTTTTTTTTCTTTTTTTAATTGGGAGATGGCAGCCCTCCATCCTTCCGCTCCGTGAAGGTGGAACACCAACCACTGGCCACTGGCATCCCGCTCCGTGAATGCCTCTGTGGCTACTGCCGCTCCGTGCAGTGTTTTGCTGCCTGCTCTTTATACGCATCCTCTAGACCTGATGGATCCACAGTGTTTGTCCCACGCCCCTTTGAAGTGCTTCACAGTTTTGGACTTCACCACTTCCTCCGGAAGGGCATTCCAGGCATCCACCACTCTCTCCGTGAAGAAATACTTCCTGACATTGGTTCTTAGTCTTCCTCCTTGGAGCCTCAGCTCGTGACCTCTGGTTCTGCTGATTTTTTTCTGACGGAAAAGGTTTGTCGTTGTCTTTGGATCGTTAAAGTTTTTCAAGTATCTGAAAGTATGAATCATATCACCCCTGCTCCTCCTTTCCTCCAGGGTGTACATATTTAGATTCTTCAATCTCTCCTCGTATGACATCCGATGAAGACCCTCCACGTTTCTGGTCGCCCTTCTCTGTACCACTTCAATCTTTTTTTTTTTTTTTTCCATTTAAAGTTTTATTAACAAGAAGTCAGATACAAAGACAAACTGTTTAAACAACTTTGATGCTCTTTATGATTCCCCCCCACTTCCCCCCCTCCCTCCCCCGAAATTGGATGTTCGGCTAGAAAGCAAGAGTCATTCCTGTCCACATCAGATATGTCAAATTAATAACGAAAAACATTAAATGTCCCTTCTTGGCTACAGAAGCCCAATAAAGAGTCATGGTGGGACTGATCCGTAAGTGTATCCTTGTGAGTCGAAATCATTGCGTGCCTGCAAGCAGAACTGCGTGTTGGAGTGTTGTACATTGAAGAGTGGACGTTCATGTCTTCTGGTGAATGAGCCAGGTCAGGTGAGGTTGCCAAGTTTTCTGGAAACGTTGAATGGTATGGTGTTTTGCTGCTGTTAATCTACTCAGGGTACAGACATGATCAAGTCTTGCCAACACTGCTGCCAAGGTTGGGCCTCGGCGTGCCCTCCAGTCCTTTGCTATTTCCAGCCTCACAGCAATACAGGTCTGTACTACCAGTGCACGATGAGCAGGTTGGTGGCCACTATCTGACGCATTCAGAAGTGCTGTGGCTAGTTGTAATCGGAGCGGTGTATGCAATATCTGAGTTAAATGGTCTTCAACCTGCCTCCACAACGGCATTATACAATCCCCCGACCACCACATATGAATGTAGGTTCCGACGGATGCACACCCTCGCCAACATAGAGGAGAAATAGTCTGTGAGATTTTGGCCAGTCGCTCAGGCGTGAGATACCATCGGTACAATTGTTTATATCCGTTTTCGACCAAAGCCGATGATACAGAGGCTTTACTCAAAGAGTCAAAAAGGGCCTCCCAATCCGAGTCCATATATTCTCTGGGTAAGTCTTTCTTCCATGCCCGGATATGTGCGGTATCGTCTAGTAGTTTTGCATTCAATAGTTTATATACTTTTGCAATAAGACCTTTATATTGGCTAGGAACAGAGCAATAACCTTCAAACAACGACTTTCCCTTCGTTAAGCACACCTTAACCCGCTCCCCATAGCAAAACCACTTCAATCTTGTCTCTGTCTCTTTGAAGATACGGTCTCCAGAACTGAACACAGTACTCCAGGTGAGGCCTCACCAAGGACCTGTACAAGGGGATAATCACTTCCCTTTTCTTACTCGATATTCCTCTCTCTTTGCAGCCCAGCATTCTTCTGGCTTTTGCTATCGCCTTGTCGCATTGTTTCGCAGACTTCATATCATTAGACACTATAACCCCAAGGTCTCTCTCCTGCTCCGTGCACATCAGCCTTCCCCCCCCCCCCCCCATCGAATACAGTTCATTCGGATTTCCACTCCCCATATGAATGACTTTGCACTTCTTGGCATTGAATCTCAGCTGCCATATCTTCGACCACTCTTCCGGTTTCCTTAAATCCCGTCTCATTCTCTCCACTCCTTCCGGCGTGTCCACTATGTTGCAGATCTTAGTGTCGTCCGCAAAAAGACAAATATTACCTTAATATCCCGTCCGCAATGTCGCTCACAAAGATATTGAACAGGACCAGTCCCAACACCGATCCTTGCGGTACACCACTTAAAACCGCTCTCTCTTCAGAGAAAGTTCCATTTACCATCACACATTGTCTTCTGTCCGTCAACCAGTTTGCAATCCAGGTCACCAACTTGGCACTCACTCCTAAGCTTCTCGTTTTATTCACCAGTCTCCTATGCGGAACCGTATCAAAAGCTAAGTAGATGACATTGAGCGCTCTTCCTCGATCCAATTCCTTGGTTACCCAGTCAAAAAAGTAAATCAGATTTGTCTGACAGGATCTTCCCCTGGTGAATCCATGCTGCCTCAGGTCCAGTAATTCTCCGGACTGTAGATAGTTCACTATTCTCACTTTCAACAGTGACTCCATTACTTTTCCCACCGCCGAAGTGAGGCTAACCGGTCTGTAGTTACCAGCCTCCTCTCTGTTCCCACTCTTGTGAAGTGGAACCACCACCGCTCTTCTCCAATCACTCGGCACCACTCCTGTTTCTAGGGATCTATTGAACAGGTCACACATCAGACCCGCCAGCACATCTCTGAGCTCCCTCAGTATCCTTGGATGAATCCCATCAGGCTTTGTCCACTTTCAGATTCTTTAGCTCTTCCCATACATTTTCTACTGTAAAAGGGTTTTCGTCTGTTCCACTTCCTTCCAGTTTCTTGTTGTGTAGAGATGGTCCTTCTCCAGGGTCTTCTTTAGTGAACACAGAACTGAAGTATTCGTTTAATATATCTGCCATTTCTTCGTGTTATGCAAGTGTTGCTGCCTATTAGCCAAACTTCAAATCTCTGCTATGGTAGATTGGTTTGAAAGATTTATTTTTGGTCAAATGCACTATTTCTTTTTATCTACTTTGGAGACGCCCATTGCAGACTATTTTTACTTAAGGAGAACTTATTAAAAGTGATTGTGAATTATTTATCTGTATATTTGTTAATAAATGTGTACTGGAAAAAAACAAAACTATACAAGGAAAATTAACAACAGTGCCAGTTAGCCTATGGTTTAAAACCCTTGCCCTGCTGGCGAGGCTGAGAGAGGAACATAAAAAAGGGAAAATGTAGTTTAATCGAGATACTTACATTGCACCTACAGCTGTCTCTCTCACCCACTCGAACCCATATGCCCTACCCCTGCGCACCAAACAGGCAGGGTAGTGCTTTCAACCAGAGGGTGCCACACCCTGGGCAAACTGCACCGATACAATGACTGTCACCTACAAGAAGGGTTACTATTGTGTGGTGAAGTATCATCTGTCTGCACGGTGGAACTTTGTACATGAATGTTTTGACCATGAACTAAACATGACTGCTCACCTATATAAGGTTTACAACAAGATGGCGGCTCTCCCCGGGGCGCATCCTTCATACTGCGTGGACTATAAGCATCCTCCATGCTTTAACAAGACTCTACCTTGTTGTGACCACAGCAAGAGCAGCCAGTCAGTCTATGAGATTCACAAACTGTGCCCTATGGAAGTTGAAAAAGATTCAAGGAACCTGTCCTACTGGTTATGACGCAACCTCAGGTGTACTGGGAACTATATTCATGATGAGTACACCCCTTCACCCATGCTTCTGCTTGCCAAGGCTTATATTGAAGAGCAAGGCTGCTCTGTGCTGGGTCTTCCTGTTGTAACTGGAAGGGAACATATCAAAAATCTACTTCACCACCTCTGAGGTAAAAGTGAATGACAGCAGACTATCAGTTTATAGTACTTCAGGACTATGGTTCTTTGCACCATGGGGAGCAGTAAAGACTATTTCCTTCAATACTACTGCTCAGTTTTCCTTTGGATACATTATACCAGTGTCTTCTTTCAACAGAACTGATTTGCCCCTAAGAAAAGGCGCAGGTCACCTACTCGATTTCCAGATGGACTGTGATACTTTCATCGTATTTTGAGGACTATTTTTCCTGGTTTAGGTGTTTTTGAACTTGAAAGTGCTTTAAAAAGAAAATCTTTCTGCCACTGTAGAAGTCACTATGAATGAGACAATGAAGATTATGGGACTAATGCAACAAGAAATTAAATCTCTTAAGGAAGTAGTTTTAGATAATGGCGCTAGATGTTTTTGGCTTAGGCAGGATGCTAGGACTTTGGGGATTCTTATAACCATTATAGTGTTTTTTATTTTATGTGTATCTGTTCAATGCATTGTTGTGTTATGCAAGAAAAGCATTCCTAAAATACTGGTCTCTAAAACACTTGTAGTACCACAGAACGAATCTCCGGATGAAGAATTTAGCAGATTATGCACTATGGGTGAAAGTATAACTAATTTTTAAGACAAGCAGCATGCCCCTGGACAAAAAAAAAGGAGGGACTGTGATTATAAAATATATTTGGGCCATCTGTTTAGTGGAAATACACCAAAAGGGATCCAGGAGGCACTGCTTGCTTGTAAATTAAGGGCACTGCTGTTCTTTAAACTGTCTCTGAAGCTGTCTCACACTTAGATAAAAGAATGACACATGTAGATGGCTTGGTGTCCATTGGTGCGGCTCTATGGTCCTTTGGCGTCAATACTGATAGCTTGGACTTTCTTGCCCTGCAGAGATTCTCTATCTTGTCTAGGCGAGTGTGACATCCCTTTGGGGTCATCTGGTCGTAAAGGTTGTCATGTGATGCCCCCAGGCAGAGGATGCATACATCATGCAGGTCCATAATGGACATAGTCCTTGGGCATTGACGAAAACTCAGCAAGGCCATGACAATATGAACTGAAGGGGCAAAAAACAACAATGGATGTGGCAGGCAACCGAAGCTGGCGGGCACCGAGGCACCGCCACCATGGGGGATGGAAGCGAAAGAAAACTTACCGAACTGTTGAAAAACCTGACTAAGTACAGGGTAACCGAGAGGGACCCACGGGGGGGGGGGGGGGGGGGGGGGGGAATCAGAAAACAAACGCTGCAAAGTTTTCCAAATACTTTTACTGAAGTAAAGAACACGAGCTCAGTAACTGCGATGTGAAAGCGCCGCAGAAAAAGAGAACCTGAAGAGGGATCCCGCATGGACACATGCTCAGTGTACCCAGCATGGACACATGCTCAGTGTACCCAGTCGAGGTTCCAGAAACTCTGACATATTTTCCATGTCAGGCTACATCCGATGAGGTCACCATCCTGCTCATCCTAGGAGAAATTTCGTTTTCCTGTTCGCTCTCTCCCCTGGGCTATTTCTTGCTTTGGATGAGGGACACTGCACCTCCAGCTGAATGATCCTAGGCCTGTAGGTGGGGTGGGAATTCCCTCACCATTCTCTAGCTAGAAGAGCTTCTTCCTTACAGCCTTGCCGACCCATAGAGGTCTGGAAAGCTCTTGTAGAAGAACAGTTTTTTTACTCATGTCTTTGGGGAGCAATTTTCAAGCTGCCCCCTCTTTGCTCTGTAGGTTTTGCACCAAAATTCAAAGCTACCTGTATCCTTTTAGTTTGAAAATTACGTCAGGGACAAAGAACCCGAGGGACTACTGCAGAGATCTGAAAGTTCAACCCAAGCTTGATATTTTTGGGACCTGCCCAACCCCCACCCCAGGAATGCCACCCCCCAATCCAGCTAAACGTACAAGCACCGTGGAACTCTTCCCCCCTTCAGCCGGATTAAAGAAGATCAATTGTAAAAGCAAGTCCTAGATAAACTGGCTCGTCTGAAGGTCGCGCTCCCTGTGTCGTCATCACAACCCTACAGAGATTCAAGGTGGTTTCTCAAGGCTCGATGCAGCTACTACAGCTCTACCCTTAAAATAAACTAAAATCTTTAAATACATCAATAAAACTAAGCGTAAAGCTTGCAGATCCAGTGCCCCTGGCGGTCGGATCGGTCACTAAGGTCTCACTGCCAGTTTGCTGGGACACCAGCCACTAACAGCAGAGCAGCTTTCGGTGGCCGACAAAATTACAAAGCTGTAAAAACCAGCTACCGCCCAAATTAACCTGAAATTTAGGAGTTAATGCTGTCATTCTATTTCATAAATAAGATATTGAATGGTGCCCCCCCTGGTTTTACTCAACAGTTCTGGCCTGTCCGGAATATCAAGTGCTGGCAAAGGCCATGGCTATTTTAGGGAGAATAAACCTAAACATGTTTTGTCAAGATGTTTAACCCCCCTACACATGTATCTGTGTATCCATTTCTCACTGTTCCACCTGGGCTATAATTGAGTCACCTCCAGCAGAGACCCTTATTCCCTCTGGCTATATATGAGAGCCCTCAGACAGGCCGCAGAATTACCCCAGGCAATATTTAAGGCCTCTTCCAGTAGGCTCCGTTCCCTTTGGTTATGTCCGAGACTCCTCCAGATGGCTGCATTACTACCCCCTGGCTCTACAGAAAGCTGCATTATTACCCTACAGTTCAGCATGAGCACCTCTTCAGCAGGCTGCATGGTTATCCCATAGCTATTGCTGAGTCCTCGTTGCTACTTTCCTGCTCCAGTCCTAGCCTGCGGATGGACGCACTGTACTTCTGCTTCCCCAGCTGGATAATGGTTTGAATTTCATCAGCAATGTCCTGCCGACCGCTCTCCTCCATGGCTGAAATCAGCTTCTTCACACAATCTTGATTATCTGCATTCTCTCTAGCCCAAGAGAAGAGCATATCCAGGATCTGTCTGTCCAAGTCCTCCCTGTGAGAGACACAGCATAGCATCAGGTTGAAGAGCACGTGACATGAGCCAACTTACAATGAGCTGCAGATCCAAGCTGCATGATGCAAGGCACCAGTCAGCCAGCAGCGAGCTGCAGGGCCACCATGCCGTAGGAGACCTGGCAAGGCGCTAGCCAGCAGTGTGCTCCAGGAGCATCCAGCTGCGTGATGCACAGCATTACCAGCCAGCACTGAGCTGCAGGAACATGGCGGCACCAGCCAGCCAATACTGAGCTCCAGCTGCATGGCACCAGCCAGCACTGACCTACAGGACACATGGCACAGCATTGCCAGCCAGCACAGAGGTACAAGATGCATAATATAGTGCTGTGAACTGGCACTTAACTGTATCCATTGAAATTTATTTCATGACTGATTCAATGGTCACCATTGGGCAGGGAAGGAAAAGAATTCTCTAGATAAGAGAAAAGCTAAGGAAGATTTGTTTTCTTATTGGAAAAAATATAGACTATAATAAATACAGTCAACATGTCAAAAAATAAATGTTTATGAAACACGAATTGCTAGAACTTCAAAAATTAATAAAGACAAGCTTTAAATTGTGTTTGGGACCTTCATACCACCCATTTGGTTGTCATGATATAATTTCAATTGACCAACCTCTGGGGTCTTCTATAATCATCCGTCCTTTTTTTTTTTTTTTTTTTAATGTTTTAAACAATATAGAATGATTTTCAAACTTACGTTGTGTTAGAAAATGTCTTTTCACCAAGCCCAAAGTGTAAAAAGAATTATTTTTGTATATATTTTCCCCTTTTTTTTTTCTTTAATAAAATCTCATTAAGCTCTAATCTCACCAAGCCCGACACGATATCATGTTTCGCTAGAGCTGCTTCAGGGGGCGTCTTTTATACTACATACGTTCAAGGTTTTCAGTAATTAAAGCTTGGTCCTATAAATGGCTTCACATCTATAAATATTTTTTTTAATACCAACGTTTCCTGTGAATGTCCCAACAACAGGCCTGATGTATGGGACCAAGCTTTGATTACTGAAAACCTTGAACGTATGTAGTATAAAAGACGCCCCCTGAAGCAGCTCTAGCGAAACATGATATCGTGTCGGGCTTGGTGAGATTAGAGCTTAATGAGATTTTATTAAAGAAAAAAAAAGGGGAAAATTATACACAAAAATAATTCTTTTTACACTTTGGGCTTGGTGAAATGACATTTTCTAACACAACGTAAGTTTGAAAATCGTTCTATATTGTTTAAAAAAAATCTTTAAAAAAAGAAAAAGAAAAAAGGACCGATGATTATATAAGACCCCAGAGGTTGGTCAATTGAAATTTATATCATGACAACCAAACGGGTGGTATGAAGGGCCCAATCACAATTTAAAGCTTGTCTTTATTTATTAATTTTTTAAGTTCTAGCAATTCATGTTTCATAAGTATTTGAGATCGCTTCGAGGTTGTTCGATTGGGCTTTTTGTTTATCAAAAAATAAATGTTGACAGCATCTTTGGCATCTTATGACTGGGGCTTTAAGCCTCCTGTGCTTGTGCGTTTTTGCAATCAATATTTTTAGAATTTAAAAATACACAAGAATATTTCACCAAAAAATTATTGAAATCTTAAGGAAGAGAAAAAAAAAATGAAATTAAAATAAACCTAAAACATGGCTAAAACTGTCCCTTCCCTTCTAAGTAATATGAGATAAGAACAAACACATCATACTTGGCTCAAGAAAAACTTCTTTAAACTAATATATAAAACAATCCAACAGAAGAAATAGCAGGGAAAGAAAGGTTTTTATTAAATTAAGAGGAGGATTTTTGGAGCAATTCTCCATTTCCCGACGCAGGTATTTACCCCTCAGAGTGGGGGCTTCCACACCACGTGAGGTAAACAGCACACAGAGCGGGCCATTTTTGGGCCTGGTAGTTCCTCCTCCTTCCAGCTCAATTGCAGCCACTGCTGGGATTCATAATTACCTGGGGATTTTCCACGGTTATAACAGACCCACCCTCCCCCAGCTTCTAGTCTGGTCATTGCAGCCAGTCCTGAGGCTGGGAGCCTCTATCATGGGCTCTGAATCTGGCCACCAGCCTTCACTCTTAACAAGCCCCCCACCACCACCACAAAAGGAGCAACTTCCCCAGTTTCAACCAACTCAAGAGTGCAGAAGACCTGATCTGGGAATCAAAGCAAGGACCCTGGGCCTGTCCTGCTCCGACATTTGCACTTTCTAAGGACAAGGGAGGAGTTCACTTTCCAAATGTCTTCGATCATTGTCTTGCCTGCTTATTAACAGGCCGATACAGTAAGGAGCGGTAGGAAGAGTTGCGTTAGTGCCGGGCGCACCCGCGTTTGCCGCACGCACAGTCCGGCTCACCTACCGCTCGATACTGTATTTAAATAGCTTGCAAATGCAAGCCGCGTCCAAGAAGCGTCCGAGAAGGGTTAGGCCCGCTCTATACAGTATCCTGGGTGCGCCTGTACCTGTCATTTCAAATGTCATTTGAAATGACAGGTACCAGGAAGTGGATGTTCTCCTACACTCGGGTCCTCTCTCCCCCCCTCCCGCAGCAAGGCGCAGGGCGAAAATTAAAACAAAAGTGAATAAAGTGTAATAAAAGTAAACTTACTGCATGTGAATTTTCTTTGAACAGTCCTCTCTCTCTCTCCTCCTCCCGAGGCATGCCGGTGGTGAAAGCGGCTTCCAGCAGCCCCCGTCGGCGATGGTGAATGAATGCACGCCTGTGTACGCCTGTGCGTGCAATTTGGGCGCTTGAGGCGTGACATCACGACATTTGACGTCACGGCGTGTGACTTCGGCGTTCACTAATGCACTGCCTTGAGCGCCCAAATTGCATTCATTCTTCGCCGGCGGGGACTGCTGGAAGCCGCTTTGGCTCCCCTGCCCTCGCCGGCGAAGGTGAATGAATGCACGCCTGCATTCATTCACTCACCATCGCCGGCGGGGGCTGCTGGAAGCCGCTTTCGCCACCGGCTGCCCCGGGAGGCAGGGGAGCCGCGGTGCGTGCCTCGGGAGGAGGAGAGAGAGGACTGGTCAAAGAAAATTCACATGCAGTAAGTTTACTTTTATTACACTTTATTCACTTTTGTTTTAATGACATGTCGAGCCGATTTTCGCCCTGCGCCTTGCTTCGGGGGTATTGCTGTCACACCACACTAACGCCAGGGTAAGGGTCCCAGGGGGTGAGGGGGTTGTTTGCCCATGAAATTTCATCTCTCTGAGCTGACGCTCCACACTAACGCAGGGGAAAGGGTAGGCGGTAAGTTAGCAGGTTAAACACGCGGCAAAACTGCAGGTTAGAAAGGCGATAGTCGGGGCGCACGTTACTATATGGGAGGGAATAGCTAATCCGATCGTTTACATATCATGTACATGCTGCGGGCGGAAAGGGTTACCGGTTGATTTAAAGAAGGAATTAAATAGGATCCTGCATTTGTTCTTTCCTAAAATGAATGAGAAATTTATGTGGCAGTGTATTTGGGTTTTTCCCTATGTAACAAAAGCAACTCAAGAAAAAAAAAAAGGAGAATGATTTTGTCTATGCGCCAAGAGAACCGTTCTCTTGGTGCTTCCTTTTTTAGGCTAACCCTGTAAATGTCCCCTTCCATAACTGCTACCTCCACCAATGCAGCTCTAAGGTCCTTCAATGTCAATGCTCCCAATGCCGATGGATCAGTCTTTCAGTGCCCAAAATGTTTCTCCATGTAAAGGAGTGGCCCTGTGTGAGACTCGGCATCTAGCTCGGCCCACCTTTAACTGCCAAAGATAGAGAGAGCGAGCTCTATGGGCAGGACCCTGCTGTACAGGGATAAGAAGGTGGGCCCAGCTGGGAATCGACAAGCCCCACATCTCCAGGAGAAGGCAGCTCTTGAAACATAACTGTCCTGAAGTGAAACGGCGACTGCACTGCTAGAGGTAAGCAGTCTACATATTGTGAATGTTGGTGTGATTAATAAAGCGGAATCTGTTAAGAAAGAAGGCTGGAGTCAGTGTGGCACATGCCTCCAGCCTACTCAGCTACCCTACACTCCCATAAGTCCCAACTGGGACTGGCAGCCCCATGTGAGGGCTGACATCCTGCTTGACCTTTGCAATGTCTTGTTTACAAGGTATTTTAACCTGATTATCCACAAGAGTAAACTGTGCATGTTTACAGAACATGATCCATGCAAGGCAGCTGAAAGCACAGAATGAGCCCTGGGTACAGGTTCCAAGTTTGGCTGCTAGACAGCCCCCCCCTCCCCTAACCAGTAAGGGCCCTCAGACCACTTCTAGCCACCGCCTTGAAAGCTGCACGATGCAGTAAGGCCTCCCTCTCTGCCTTTGACCACTTGTTCTTGTGTTCTTGCCTGTATTGCCTTGCTCCTAGTTTAGGACCATTGCTTGTTAACCTTGCCCTTGTTCTGGGTAAAGCTCCAACCCTGTTTAGGCTTTCTTGCCGGTCTGCTCTGCCTTGCCTCGTCTCGTCAGTGCTCCTTGCCTTGTCCTCGTCTCGTTTGGGCCTATCATTTCTGCCTCTGTTCTATGTTTTGTCCTGTCCCGGCGGGCCCTCCAGTGGCCGTCCTGTGCCCTGTCTGGGTCTCCTGGTGGCCTAGCACCACTCCTCGCCCTGCACTCTGTCTTTGCTCTTTCCTTGTCTGCCTTGTCTTGCTGGTGCACTCCTCGTCACCGAGTACTTCCTTCCTGACCCAGTGCATTGCCCTCCAGAGGACCTACCAGCCACCAGCACCGGAGGGGCTCAACTGAAGGGAGGCTGGCTGGTCAGGCAGAAGAGCTGCGCCAGTCCTGCTTGCTCTGAACCTGGAGAAGGCTGAAAACCTGACCTGCCTGCTTGGGGGCATCTCCAATCCACAGCATTGTATGAAATTAAACATTTCACGGTTTCTTTCTGAAATTCTTCTCCTGCTATTCCTCTAGAGCAGCAAGCGATGTCACAGATGCCTTTAATGCACAATAAAAATGTGCAGGGTCTTTCATTAACTGAAAGAAGGCACTGCTTTCCCTTTACTCCCCCTCAACAATTACCGTATCATCGTTTATTATCCCTGCCCAAGCCTCTCTTTTTGATATGTCACCCGTCTCTCCCTTTTATACTGCTCCTAAGCTGTATGATGAGGGAACCCCAAAAGGCAGCAGCAGAGTGTACAAAGGGCAGCGTCACTCAGTGCCCAAGCAGGTTGAGAAGGGAGGAGCGTGCACAGGGTGATGCAGTGTGAAAGAGTCCCCTGTGTTATGCAAGCGGGTGGATGCGTCTGCACAGTGCGGCGCTATCCGACAGACTGAACGTGCACAGGGCTCAGACAGCCTCCTCACTTACTTGTTGTTGTAGCCAATGCGCTCTATGCGCTGGAAGGACAGTCCGAGGTTCAAGCCAATTCTGCCCCAGTCTAGCCCAATGCGCCGGGCGATGGAGAGCAGGTTAGCTTCTGTCAGGTAGCCCGTCTCCGCATTCCCCAGGTTCAGTGGGGGCAAGGAGGGACTCTTCCAGCTCTGCTGCTCACCCAACGTAGATCTCAGCTTCTGTTAACCAGAGAAAAAGAAACCCTGAATCTCTTTGCCAGGACCCTGAATGGGGGTCAATCCTGACCTGTATCAAACCCAAGTCTGCAGGCATTGGTTGTTGATTAGGGGATATTCAATGAAGGTACTAGCTGATACATTTAAGACAAGATTTTTTTTTTTACTCAGTGCTTAAGTAGATTCTGTAATTTTTTGCCAGAGGATGTAGTAAAAGCAGTTAGTGTAGCTGGTTTTAGAAAAGGTTTGGACACGTTCCTGGAAGAAGAGTCCATAAACCATCACTAAGGTGGATTTGGGGAAATTCACTTCTTAACCCTGGGATAAGCAGCATGAAAGCAGCATGGAATCTATCTGCCCCCTTGGGACTCTGCCAGGAACTTGTAACCTGGCTTGGAAACAGGATCCTGGGCTTAATGGCCCTTTGGTCTGACCCAGTATGGCAAATATTGTGTTCTTATAATGCCTTCTCTTCTCACATCCGAGGATGTCTCTCCAGGTGCATGTGCCCAGGAGGGACACTATCGCCACTATAGTTGGCGAATCGATCATAGTGAATGTAGATAGCTGGGTGGCCACTGGGCATAAGGATCACTTGGTAATTGACCTGCTTGCTGAGAAGGTAGTGGATGTCCCATCCAAATATCAAAGGAATAGGAATGCAAATTGTCCTGATAGTAAATCAGATATGCAAGCAATCATTGAACAAAGTGCTTCCAAGTAGTGATTTCAATGTACATCAATCCTTAAGCAAAATGTTTCAAAATAAATCAATATATCAACTGCTAATAAGCAGGCTGTGAATATAAATAAACACTCTAAATTGTCTGTATGTGAATCCCAGAAGTCCAAAAATAAGAATATTAAGTGCTTTATTAAAAACTTTTAACCGCCTCCCCAAACAAAAATCAATTGCCTGAAGGGGCATACAGTAAAAGCCCTATTAATCCAACAATACAAATATGACGGGATCGACCAACTAATGAGCGGCACCATATCTAACCTGAAAGGCAGGTTATCCAGTTCTGTTACAAAAGCAGTCAGGTTCATACATGAGGGATGCAGATTTCAACTTCTCCATCTGAGCAGCAATGAAGCAGATTTTTGGACAAAACCTAAAACCATCCCATCCCCTTCCAGCAGGCATTAACGAGCATCTGTTCTGAGCTACAAGGAAAGGAAATGCCGAGGCAGGTCCCCAATACAGACAAATTCCAAGACACGAACGAGTCGGGGATACATGCAGTGCACATACACCATTCTCACGTTAGGCTGAACCTGTCTTCTGAATGCTTTTACTTGTGATTTAAAAATGAAAAAAAAAAAAAAGCGAGATAAAGTACCCATGATTATACTTGGTCTCATGCAAAAGTGATATCTGTAGCCAAAGTCATGAGGCTAGGTGCAAAGCACACCAATAGGAAAGTCCTTTAATTGCACTACGTCAATTTACAGTACATAAGGGATTTATAACAATAGCACAGAACTGATTATTTGATAGGAAGTGTCTTTTATAATGATTTCATCTTTATACCATTTCAGGTGGACTGCAGTATTAGACCTATAAAGTAATCCATGAGCGGTAAAACCAAAACTTGAATCAACACCCCAAAAAGATTTTCTGTCCAAAAGAGAGCATAACCACCATACAAGGTGCAACTTCTAACAGACCATCTGAATTATGCAAAACACCTGAATCCAACCTGACCCCCAAAGATTTCACTTCATTTCTATAGGCACAATATCAGTTCCAGGATCAACCAAATGGAGAGTCACTGAAGGACCAGTATCCCTGCTTATAAGAATCTCAGTTTTTGATTCATTAAGGACTACCTTTGTTTCCAATAATCAACCGGAGATAGCACCCATGGCCTCCTTCAGATGCAATAGGGATACCACATGGTCCTTCCCCCAGAGGGAGTCATCAGCATATATTGTATGTAGTCAAGTACACTCAATCCGCATATCTATCTACCCAAGAGGCTGCACAATTATATTAAATAAAGTCGGTGACAACAATGAACCCTGCAGAATCCCACAGACCTAAAATTGTCGCTTTTACAGATACTGCTATCATCCTGTCTGCCAGAAAAGAGAATACCCATTTTTGCACTTCTCCTGCCTATCCTCGTATCTTACAATGCCATAAGAGGATGCCATAATCAACCAGGTCAAACGCTGCTGATATATCTAATGGATTAAAAGGGCCTGTTTACCCTTATCTGAATGAAGATATAGACATAATAGGTATCTCACAGACCTGGTGGAAGTAGAATAACCAATGACAAAGACATTTAGATCTCTCTAGTAATAAATGAGCCTCTTTCAATAGAAAGAGGGTTCCTGGGATGAGGATTCAAGAATACACCAAGGAAATGTTTCTTTATAGTAAGAGTGATAGATGCATGCCGCAGCCTCCCATATAGATGTGGTGGAGACAAGGACAGTATCAGAATTCAGGAGCATGGGACAAGCACAGAGGATCTCTGAGAAAGAGGAAAGGGACTAGAAAGCTGAGCGGGAGATGTGGATGGACTGCACGGTCTCTATGTTCTATATTTCTATGTTTTTAAGTAATAGGGCAGGCCAAGAAAGAATTTGAAAAGAAGCTTGCTATAGAGGCAAAAAACGAACAAAACCTTTTTCAAGAACGTTAGAAGCCTCTGAGGGAGTCAGCTGGACCATGAGATGGGCAAGATGTAAAAAGGGCACTCAGGGAGGACAAGGCTGTAAAAAAGAAAAATTCTGTGTTTTGGTCTTTACGGAGGAGGATGTTGGGGAGATGCACTGGAAACATTCTTTGATGGTGACAATTCAGAGGAACTGAAGGAAATTGTGAAGATGTAATAGAAAAAACTGAAAAACTAAAAGGGTACACATTATTATTCTCTCCAGATTTCTGAAAGAACTCAAACATGATACTGCAGATCTGTTACTAGAAGCCTGTACCCTATAATTAAAAGCAGAAAACTCGTGACAACTGAAGAGTGGTCAATGTGGCACCAGTTTTTAAAAAGGTTGCATGGGTGATGCAAGAAACTATCGACCGGTGAGCCTGTTAGTGCCAGACAAAATGGAAAAGCCAAAGTTATTGGTTATATGGATAGACATGGCTTAATGGGTAAAAACCAATCTGCATTTAGCAAAGGGAATTCTGGCCTTTTCAATCTACTACATTTTTTAAGCTGTCAGTAAACATGTGGATAAGGGTGAAACAGTCAATACAGTGTATCTGGATTTTCAGCAGGCATTTAACAAAAGTCTCAATGCAGAAAAGTTTCCCCTTAATGTGTTTGCAGTTAAGCCGATATCTAGTGACTCCAATACAGTTTTCACCAATGTCTTTGATAGAATAATCTCTCTCTATACAGCAGTTTGCAAATCTTATCCATATCATTAAGTAGCTTTACTAGTAGACTGTTTTCTGGAAAATGGCAAACCTGTTTCATCTCTTTCAAAATTATCTGTGCTCTCTCAGCCTCCAAGTCATCAAGCTCAGAGATGTTGGATCTTAATGTGAAATTGAACCTTGAGAGAGAATGTCAGGAATGAGAGGAAGCCAAATTGTCTGGCAATGGACATTTCTAACAGACCTGGAAATCAGGACCAGCCATGCCAATATGGAGGTATGGGTAATGCAAAGAAGAAAGGGTTGAGTTGTAATCTTTTGGTTGACTTATGGGATCATGCACTAATGGGGAAAAATACAGCGAAGATTTTGACTCCATATCTGGGCTACAGCATCTATTGCTAGAGCTTGTATTTCCTTACGTCTGCTGTAATAAGTTGGTAATCTTTCTGTGGTATGGATGGCCATTTCATCTATTTCTAAATAACCCTTCAGTTGACATATATTGAAAACACTTGACGTCAACTCCCATTCTCCTATTGGAAGGATTTATTTGATGAGCCAATGCGCGTGAAAACCCTGTTGACCTTCTCTGTGCATTGCTGAGATATTTAATAAAAGTTGCTCTGCCCATAAGAAAGGCTTTGATGTTGCTTTCATCGTGTCCGTACTCTTCTTGTCTCTTTGCTTGTTGAAATACACCAGTTACCACATTGCCTGTGTCCGGACCCTGTTTAACGAGAATGAGAGTTCTGAAATGTTGTATTGAATTTCTTGCCACTCTCGCTTCTACAACTGTGGAACTCGATGGGTTCTTACTAGGAGGATTGTTCCATTGTTAATGGGGCAGACAGAAGTAGTGTTTTAGTAGGGTTTAGCTCCCCATGAGGGAGACTGAAATAGTAGACTATGAAACCCAGTCCCATCATTTTAGGGTGTGGATTTTGAGTTAGCCCCTTTAGGAGCCAGGAAGTCTCTGTGCCTGCTCCTATTTTTGTTATGTTCTTGGGAAAAGAACCCTTGAGCTTCTAGGGATGAAGCCTGGTTATGGGAGAGAGGAAAGGGTGCCTTTTCCCCCTTTTCAGAGAAGGTGAAGGAAGTGCATGCAAATCTCTCATATGCATGCACTTCCTTCACCTCAGTGTTATACCCTCCTAAGAAGTCCGGGACCAGGCATTTAGCCTGCTCCACCTTAAGACAGCCACAAGGGAATCCTGGGTGCAAGGCGTTTCCTCTAGGAAGAAGGATAAGATGCCAGGGCCCAGAAGGAAAGAGAGGCGCCAGATGAGAGTAGAAGAAAACCAGAACTTTGGTGAAACTACTTATCTAAACTGCTACATTTCTGCTGCCAGCACTGCTAAGGGAAGCAGGAGTTTAGTTGTTTTAATTTGCCTGTAAATAATAAAGTCTGTTGAAGAATAGCCGGAGTCCAGCCTGCTCTGTCCTCTGGCACGCTAAAGACTCCTCACACTGTGTTACACCTTCCTTCCTCCCTTTTTGGTTTCCTATTTTCAGGAATTTTATTTTTGACATCTGCCTGAATCCCCATGGATCCAAGAACTCCATGCTTATCCTCGTAAGGTGTTTCAAGTCTCTTAACTTGAGAGGTTCAGTGAACTATTGGAAGTCCCGCAGGGAAGCTCCTGGGGGAGGACAAATGAGGAGCAAAGAGGAGACGTCTGGCACCCATCCTATGTTAAAAACGACTAGATCACCAGAGTATTGAGCGTGGTGGTAACCTCCAGGCACCAACAGGGAAGTAAGGAGAAAGAGCAGGAACATCGGTTCTGAACAACTGGGACTTGACTTTACAATATCTAAATTGGGAATAATCATCCCAGCCACCAAATTCTGGGAGGAAGATTTCAAACTACCCATTAATTAGAATGGATCAAGAACAAGAGAATCAGTTGATATCAGCATCATTATAAATTAACTGGAAGCTTAAAGTCAGAAGAATTAAAGCTGGAGAGGAACACAAGAGAATTACATCAATTTTCCATCATTAATCAGTAAAAGTTAAGCTGAAAATCATCATTTGCTTCCAGTGATTATTACTGCTGTATTGAAAAGACTTTAATGCTTAAATACAAATGGAACACTGCTGGGGGCCTTGGAGACATTCTTCCCACCTTCAGAGAGGCTTATCATCATGAAAGGACCATTAACTGAGGCCTGGCCTTTGGGTTCTGTGAGATTACACAGCATTCACATGAAGACATCTTACCCGATTTTATCATGTAAAGTGAAGGCCCATGGCTTCCGGCTCGCATCTGTTTCTATGTAAACCCAGAACACTTGTTAAAGGAGCTCGCTTTAGCAGATGAACTCCGTTTTGCAACCATAAAAGTGTTTCACCTTTGCATTTCACGTTCATGAAAAAGAAAGGCCTAAACTGGGAATCAACTGAGTTGTTATAAGGAAATTTGTGTTTAACCAGAAATTTTGCCCATGGACTCAAATCTGAAGCAGAGGCCATCAGACCTAGAAGATACGAGCACTTTTTGACAGCTGTACAGTTTGTGTACCGTAAGTTGTTTTGAAAATAAAAATCTGCATTTTATCCTCTCATAACTTGACTGTTCTCAACTTGAGCTCAAAATCAGACTCCTAAACCTCAACATTGATTTAGGAAATGTTTTCCAATTTACTTTCCAACTGTGTGATCCTAGAATCAGAATCCCAGAACTGTCAGTCGATGACTGCACTCTTGACCTGTCAACTAAAGGGGACAGTTTTCAGACAATCTGCATTGGGATAGACTCTCCGGGTACTTTTTACTAGGGGCTTTGCACCTCTTCTCAAAGGGGACCAACCTGAGCCTTTCCCCAGCTCCCCGCAGCAATGGCAAGGTTTTACTACCTGTTTAATATTTTATATTCCTGACTCTGGTTTTAAATGCTCCTTCCAGTCTCAGCTCTCGCTGGCTTCTATGCCCTGAGTGAGGACTCCCAGGTTGACGCATGCCTTCTCCATCTCTTTGGGGTGCTCCGTAGCCTTAGAGCTGCAGTAACACTTAACTCCCCCTCTCTCCGAGACTCTCCCTTCTCTCCGGAACCTATGCTCCGAGAACCCTTCCTTTCTCCTGCCCCATCTCTCTGAGTCTCCCCGCTACACATCCCTCTTCTCTCGAGCCCCCTGCACCTTCTCTCCCCTCCATTCCATCCCACCTGGCCCTGCTGCAGTGGTGCAGGGCCAGCACCAGACACAGCAGCCCTGTCCTGTGGTCACCCCTCATCTACTCTACACCCAGGAGGCTTTACTCACCAAAAACACGAAGGGCAGGCAGTGGCAAAAGTGGCCCCCAGCGTGGGAACAGTCAGTGCTTTGTTGTGACTTTAGTGTGCCCTGGTGTCCTTACAACTTTGATGGGATGGGTTCCACATGGCCGTTGCAGGCTCCTGCAGCTCTGGCCGCTGCACAGCCCAGGCTCTACACGGGCACTCCAGCACCTTCTCTTCAGATGTGTGCGCCCACGAGGAGTCTGTTACACGCTGCAGGTTCTGGTGCAGGGCTTCACCACAGCGACATCTGTTAGAAGGCCATGCAGCCATCGAGGCCCTGACACCCACTGCTGCTAGGCCTCTGGTCTTCTCCATGCTGCAATTTCCACCACTTCTGCCAGTTTCTCTCATGATTTGTTTTTTGTTTTTTTTTTAGAGGACTGCTTTTCCTGTCAGAATAATGAGACGACATGCAGAGGCCAAGAACAATAGAGGACAAACCAAAACTGGTGAGGACCTCTCACCAACATATTGAAACTGGCCAGCGGAGCCCCAGCCAGGAGGAGATGGCTGAAGCCCTAACATGGGAGGATCCTTTGCTTTCAAGTCACTGGGACCTGTACCCTATATATTCTTGGTGCACAGTATTATTTGCATGGCATGGCAGCTTCATTCTGCTTATTTCCAGGTTTAAAGTCTTAATGACTTTTGAGCTAAAGCGCTGTGTGCCTTTATACACTCACCCATGCAGCAAGAGCTGGATCTCCCACAAGACAGCGCACGGCTCTGCTGCTGGGCCAGCCTATTTACTCCCTGGCAACTCTTGTAAAATCCTACTTTGGAAAAAGAGGTAAACTGCGTCCCTTACCGAATGCATCGCTGCTTGGACCCATGAAAATCAATGCAGAACAGACTGAGGTCATTAGCTGTGCAAGACTTACAGTTCATATCTGAAGCCGCACTTACTGTCAATCTTTTACCTGAACCCCCCTAGTGCCAGCTCTTCCTCCACACAAAGAATCGTGTACATGCAGACACAGTTACACGCATGACCACAGACCGATCAGCACACCGACCACACATGCACGGCCACACATGCACACAGACACAGTGCAGGCAGTAATGAGCAGGGAGGGCATGCAGGAGCCACCCCCCGTAGACACGGGCACATGTGCACAACGACACTTTGCAAAGATGCATTCAGGCCGGCAGACACCCGCTCATTCCCTCCCAGCGTCAAAAGGTGTAACTAGGATACCTGAAGATGAAAAAGAACATACAGGAAGTTTGATTGGCAGGGTTGCCAGCCAGTGGGAATCGGGCCCTTTTCTCTTCCTCGTGGCATCTTCAGGTACAGATTCTGGCATGGCTCCCCGATAAAAGGAGACCTTGAAAAATTAAGACAGTATAAAAGAGTTAGAAAGCAAATTTTCTTTTTTTCCCCCCTCCCACACTTCCCCTGGATCTGCACAGCGGTTTCCCCCAGTGCCCCGCGACGTCCCCGTTCTGCCTGGGAATCGGCAGGGTTAGGGCAGAGGACAAGGAGAGGGATCCGCGGCTCACCTGTCCCTTCACAGCCTGCTCTTTCCTGTTCACATCAGATGTCACGTAAACTTCCTTCTGGTTCTTCATGTGGGAGTAGAAGATGAACGAGATTCTACCATCTGCACAGTCTGGTCGGTCTGGAGGTGATGGTGAAAGTCAATGCATCAGTACTGATCACCCCCTTCCTTCCCCCCACACACACACATCCATGCTGAAACACCCACATTACCTGCATCAATATCAAGACCGCGTTCAAAGGCTGCAAAAAACTGTTCCCCCTCAAACATCTCCACAAGGTCTGAGGGCTCAGGGCCCTGGTACCGGTCCTGAAGCCTCTTCAGAACGGAGTCCACCTGCAGAGCACAGTAAGCCCAGAATCACTCCCGAGGCAGTACTCCGAGCTCCCTGCCTACGCCTTCTACCGAGACGGTGCCCTTAGCTCGCCATCACCGTTCTCCAGAGAGGGCGGCCCTTTCCCCGCCTCTGACACACCTTGTGTTTGGGCACACACTGCAGCAGGACTTGTTCTGGGTCCCTCTTCCTCTGCAGGGCCACAAAATTGACCTGGTACATGCGCAGCCGCTCATAGACCTTTTTGGCAATGCCACCCACGTACGTCTTGGTTGTGTACCAGAGCCAGTACCTGTGGGAGAACAGGGAACAGGTTTCACCAGCAACTGCTGCCTTATTTTGATATTTATGAGGTTATAAGTGATTGCATGTAATTTTATAAGTTATAGTATTTTTATTTTATGATATTTTTATTTTTAAGTTATGCTACATTTTTACTGTACACAGTTTTAAAATTTTAAAGAAAATCAGCATATCAAAATAATTACCAACATTTCTTTTGGCTCAATGTATATAGTAGCAAGATCTGGGACAGACGAAGAGTTAGTTCCCACAGTGTGGGTAACAGGATGATGTTTGCTCATAATCCCCAAAAGGGGATGAGTCTTATCTGTCCCATGGCTGGAAGGCAGAAAGGAAATTCTAGTGGCAGTGGCAGTGGAGTCATATGGAAGGCAGAGAGAGACACTGGCATCAGCTGGCACTATCCCAACTCTGAGACCAAGAAGTGCAGGGCTGCACAAGCTACAAACTCTACAGCTGCAGTTTTATATCCTGAAGAGCACAGACTCCCTCTTAGAGAGGCACCTGGAGTAAAGACCAGAAGGGTTCATAGGGGGGTGGGGGGGATAGGGAATAGTCAGGGGCATTGCAGCCCAAACAAAACTAAAAAACAATATCAGAAAGGGAATGTCTCCTACTCGTGCGTGGAGCTGGGTGACAGGGAGCATTTGGACAAGCCACGGGTTCTTACCATGCTTCAGTCTTTCACTTTAACATTTCCCACAGGCATGTTTGCTCATTACATATCTCCTTCAGATTTAATAAAAGTGTCCCAAGCATTACACGTCCGTGGAAATCTATCAACAACAAGTTTAGGAGCAGAGGCTCACCAGGAGAAGTGCTGGATCTGGAAGCAGGCATAGATGTGGCTGATCTCCAGCAGGACTTGATCCGTGATGTCGCTCCAGGTTTCAGCCAGCGGGTCCCCATGAAGGAGGTGCAAGCGGGAGCGCTCCAGGCTCTGGCCTAGCACACAGCAAGACAGAGCAACAGGGTGACTACTAAACCGGGAAGGGGGGCAAGCGTTTGTCAGGGGCCTTCCCTGGCCTCGCTCGTGAGACCCTGGTATGTGCAATCCGTAGGGGAAGGAAGAGAGAAAATGCCTGGAAGATTTGGGCACCCATAGCTGGGCCATAATCACCAGCCATTTTCCTGTGCGAGGGGGGAGGAAACGTCTCAGCAGGCACCAGAACTAGCAGTGACCAGCCAAAAAGAGAGGAGCTCAAGCCCTAGTGTCTTAGCTTTCCTCAGCTGTAGCTCTTAGCGCTCATCACTACAGGGAGCTTGGCAGACTATCACACAGCCCTCCTCACCCGCCCTTACCACACATTCTGGCTCCCAAACTGGCTGTTGGTACTCATGCTGTACATTTTTACTGATCTCGGATGAAGATTCAGTGAAGAAAGCGGAATGAGGTGTTATCATGGATGGTAAGTGTCCAATCAGAAGTATCCTATATAGATCCCTCTCAAAACAGAAAGTCTCATCTGCCCCTGAAGTCCCTCGGGTACTGACCTGTGATGCCATTTGGCAGCGGAAGCTGGATTTTGATGGGTTTGAGGAACTGTCTGGAAGAGCTTTGCGACAGGCAGAGGAGGGGACTGGCTCTTGAATCTGGGTCATGTGTGATCTCTTGCAGCTTCTCAGCATCCATGGGCAAAACCTGAAGAACATTAACAGAGGAATCATACCAGGACTCCAGGAAGCCAGTACTAGCTGGTTATCATCAAATGCCACCCTTGTCATATACTCCTATTCAGCAAGCTCCAATGGGCAGGGGCATTCCTCGAGGAGCTGAGGGAGCCCAAACAGGACACTAACAGTCTGCCACAACTTCAACATGAAGCACTCTTTTCTAAAAACAAGTGGTTCCTAAGCTTTGTTTTGTTAGACATTATTGTGCATCTGTTTAAAAACAAATGTAAAATCTGTTGTAAATTGAATGTATATTACATGCTGTACAACAGTATAAGAGCCTTGCAGGTCCTAGTCTGAAATGTTACAGTGACTAGGCAGTAGAGACATTTTTTTTCAATAAATAGATCCACTTCATCCAGAGTTGCCCGACCTGCCAGCTTTTTAATAGATATTCCAGTAAGTAACATGTAACAACTTTAGAAGTTGTGTTGTGTGGCACCCAGCTGTACAATACAAATCTCTACAGAACAAAATCTTGTATTCTTACTGAGAAACATAATATAATTCCAAATATTCTTCATTCCAGGAACTGGATTTTCTCCAAATCTCAGCAGAATGCAGCACGTTCCTAATGGAGCCTATTTTGATATGTGAGAAGCAATTAAGAATCCTCCACATTTCAGATCCTAAGGGGGAAGGAGGATCCCATGCAGAGGTCTATAAGGTAAAATTAGGTTTCTTGCTTGATTTTCTTTCCTTGAATCCTACACCACCAGTCCAGACACGTGGATGTTTCTCCCCTACAAGCAAATGGAGACAGAAGAAACCTAATTTTACCTTCCTTACAAGGTCAGTACAGATGCATGGGATGCACCCAAGCCACCCCCTAACCTGGGCGAGACCCTGAAAATCCTCCACGAGATCATGAGACTGCTCCGCAAAGAAAACGTGCAATACCGCTGGCTGCACACTTTTGGATTGTGGTTCGCATTGCACGCAGTATCACATCGAGTGAAGACGCTGGAAGAAGCTACTGCGATTCTTCAGGACGCAGGCTTTTCTATCCCTACCCTCTGACCTAAGCCGAAAACAGTGAATCAGACCCGCAAGGACTTTCCCCCACTGGCAGCGTATTGAAAAAGGAGGAAGGCAACTGAGGTGTAACTCCGAGGGATCGACTTCATCTAAAGACACCACATGAAGAGCGGAGGCTCCTATCATAAGATATTTCAACTCAGGCAAACGCTTTGGACTAGGCCATGGCCTTGTTTACCTTTGGCAGGGAGGCCGGTTATGTTTTACCTGCCTTTTTTTTGGTAACAGTTACCTCTTATGGGTCTTGGGCCTCTTACGTGTGTTCAGCCTTTTGTTTTAAGAGTTAATATACATGCCTAAGTTTATAATGTTTTATACTGTAGCATTTTCAGCTGTGCTTGCATGACTAGCTTGATGGGGAAGCTGGAGGCTTCTTGCAATTATTCCTCCTATGGTTATTCTGGATTTGTTTCTGCAAATCATGGTGGGGAGGATATGGGGGAGGGTGCTGGGTTTTGTTGTTTATTTCTCTCTAATATGGATTTTCTGGTGCACTGCTTCCATAGGCCTCGTCACCACTTGGTTTCTCATTAGCAGGGTGTGGCATTAGGGGTTTTTGGATTTCTCTAGAAGGAGGGGAAGAAGAGGTTTTTCTGTGTAGCTGAAGGGCAGTATGGGTCCCTGATGGGACGTGGTGGTGATTTATGTTCTCACTTCACTGCATCTCATGACTTTAAGGTTAAGTCATTGAATGTTAAGGGCCTAAATACTTTCAAAAAGTGACATCTCCTCTACAAAGAATTAAACAGACTCCAAGTCGCAATAGTGTTCTTGCAGGAGACACCAACCAAAGCGTAGATATGAATCCTTGAGGCGCTCCAATAGATATTGGGCGGCCAGCTCTCATTAAGTGAAGTATACTGGGGTGGGTATTTTGATCAGTAAGGATGGAATTTTTGAGTATAAATCCTGTTTTTCTGATCCTGGGGGGGGGGGGGGGGGGAAGGTATATTCTTCTTGTTGTTCTCATAGGAGGGGAACATTATACTTTAGTCAGCGTTTATGCACCTCAACAGGGGATATTTTTTTATTCTCTTAGAGTTCTTCTACAGGAGAAGGCTGAAGAGTTTTTAATTATAGGGGGGAGATTTTAATGTCATTCTGAACCCTGCTTTGGATAACTCTTCACACCGAAGTTCTGAAGCCCTTCATTCTAGGGCTGCCTTAAAATTATTGATGTCCCAGGGGAACGTGATAGATGTCTGGCAGTCTCGAAATCCTAAATCTAGGAATTTCACATTCTTTTCATGTCCACACCAGTCCTACTCTCGCCTACACTTTTTTTTGATCGAGTCTGTGACGTGGTCAGATCACACTCCTGTATGGCTTACAATCTACTTTGAGCTATGACCGGGGTCACAGATACTGGCGATTGATTCTCTCTTGGATGATGAAGCTTTCATTAACAAGCTTAATGCTGATATCCAAGATTACCTAGCCCTTAATGATAATAGCGAAGTAGCCCTGGTAGTGGTTTGGGACTGCCTAAAAGCTATAGTACGAGCACACCTTATCTCTAGAGTCTTATGTAAAAAAAAATTAAGAAAGGGGGATCAGTGGGTGTTAATGGCTCGAATAATGCACTTGAAGTCTTCACATAAACGGACGGTAACCTCCTCAGTGTACCGGCAGTTGGTGGAGCGCCGGAATCATTTAGCCAAACTGTACTCTGTTCTAATTGACCATTCTTTGGCGTTGACTCGCCAAGCTTTCTTCGAGGGGGGGTAACAGGTTGGGAAATTGTTGGCCAAGAAATTGAAAAAAGAAAACATATGGTGCAAAATAATGTGGTTAAAATTAAGGATGCTGCTGGGGCAATACTGACTGAGAATGAAGATATACGGCGGCGTTTTTAAAATAATTTTACTCAGACTTGTACAGCCCCAGTGATGCCATTTCCACTGAGAATATAGATCACTTTTTGGAGAAGGTTTCCCTCCCTACTTTATCTGATTCACAGAGGGGTGTATTAGACAAAGATCTCAGAGTTTGAGGTGTCTAAAGCTTTAAAATCCCTAAAACAAGGGAAGTCACCTGGGCTTGATGATTACACATCCTACTTCTTTTTTTTTTTTTTTTTTTTTTAATTTATTTATAATTTTCATGATATTCAATCATACAATTGAAACACATTAACAGAAAGAAGGTTAGATATCCACCTAATCATTGTTATTTTTACATAATAATAACACAAACAAATTACTATCCTTCTAAATCTGAAGTTACCATACTACTAAATACTGGGAGTCCTGTATATGAGCAGTTTTAAAACAAAGATACCATATCATATCCTAATCTTGGATAAGTATTTGTGGAAGAAATCATTTAAACTAAGCCATATTTAGGTAACAGATTCTATCCTTCACCCTGGTTTCGTTGTGCCTCCAAGAATCTCTCCAATTGCTCTGATTCATAATAGACATATCTTTCACCCCCTTTATACATTATGCACTTACAAGGGAATCTCAATTTAATTTGTAATCCAAATGTTCTAGCCTGATTTACTAAAGTCAAAAACCTTTTTCTTCTCTGTTGAGTTTCTTTAGATAAATCTGGGTATATCCACACTTTCTGTCCCAAGTATAGAGAGGTTCTCTTTATTATAAACATTTTCAATATTTTATCTCTATCAGACATCTTTTTAAATTTAACCAGCAGAGTGCCTCTTTTCTCTACTTGGGAACTAAAAGAAGTTTCAATTAACTCTGTAACATTAAGTGATGTTTCTACTTCATTTGGTACTATTACACTGTCATTTTTCCAACTGATAAAGTAGGCATTGTAAATTATAGGAAAATCTTCTCCTGACATTGATAATATTTCTGAGCAATAATTTTTTAATTGCTCACAAGGAGAGATCATTTTACACTTCGGAAAGTTTACAATTCTCAGGTTTGTATACTTAATAGTATTCTCAATACTTTCAATTCTCTTTGATAACAAATTTTCACCTTGAATTATTGTTGTTTGTACTGATTTTATCTGAGTTACTTCTTGTTCTATTTTATTCATTTTCTCAGCCTGACTTGTCACTGTTGGATTGATATTAAGCAAAACAGCTTGCATATCTTTAATATTAATATTTAGACTTGCAATATTCTTTTGTAATGCAACAATAGCATGCCAGATTATATCCATTGTTATATTTGAGGGATTTCCTGGAAATACACCTAGTATTGGGGTATCTAATTGGTTTATAGGGAGATCTTGTCTAGCACTTACTTCCACGGGTGATTTTGAATCTTTCCTATTAGTAGGTGTACTAACCCTACTAGGTCCCACCCCCGGAGAAGGGAGAGTAACTTCTCCCTGCTCAATCTGCACTGTCTCTTTTACGGCCACGAACTCCTTAATCGGACTCACAACCCCATGCGCATTCCGCAAGGGGAATGAGCCTGTTTCATGGACGGATACAGCGCTACAGGGGGGGGAAGGTGGTAATGGCGCCCCGGGACTGAGACTTGTTTCTCCCAGAAGGAGAGATGACTGCTCACCACTTCCTCCTTCAATGGGATACTCCGGGGCTATCCCTTCTGCCACTGGATAATATCCTGTAATAGCCGTTTGAACAGAGGTTGGTCTCACAGGGGTTAAGGCTTCCTGTCTGACCTTACCTTTACGTTTAGAATGAGGCATGTCGTATCAAAATAATGGTACAATAACAAACAGCTATATACAGGATAGTACTTATCCTAATAACCAAATTTATACTTAGAAGAGTTTCAGTTGGAGAGAGTCCTTCTCACACCATACATCAAAGAGTCCCGGCAGCCTTCAGCCTTCGCCGGCCTAAGCCGGACCAAGTCGGCTCGCCCCTTACGGAGCGCGCGGCTTAGGTGGCGCGCCTACGGCGATATGCGCCGTCTGTCGCCCCAACTTATAGCTCCAGGCACTTCCTGCTGATGTCACTCAGGCTCCGCCTCTCCGCTACACTCGCGGCAGGCACGTGGGGTGTTCCGGGGTCTCTCACCTCCTAGGAGCGCCGAGGTAGGCCTCTCTGAGTGCCGGTACGAAATTGGAAGTCTCTCCCTCTTTTCCTCTCCTCGGACTCCCAATTCTCAGTGTCTGTCGCCCAAACTTATAGCTCCAGGCACTTCCTGCTGATGTCACTCAGGCTCCGCCTCTCCGCTACGCTCGCGGCAGGCACGTGGGGTGTTCCGGGGTGTCTCACCTCCTAGGAGCGCAGAGGTAGGCCTCTCTGAGTGCTGGTACGAAATTGGAAAGTCTCTCCCTCTTTTCCTCTCCTCGGACTCCCCGCACACATCCTACTTCTATCAGAAACTTGCTAAAATATTGATCCCACCTCTGACTAAGATGCTTAACTCTGAGACCAGTGAGCCTGACTTCAGCACCAGGAAAAATAGTGGAAACTATTCTCAAGATCAAAATCACAGAGCATATAGAAAGACATGATTTAATGGAACACAGTCAGCATGGCTTTACCCAGGGCAAGTCTTGCTTAACAAATCTGCTTCACTTTTTTGAAGGGGTGAATAAACATGTGGATAAAGGTGAACCGGTAGATGTAGTGTATTTGGATTTTCAGAAGGCGTTTGACAAAGTCCCTCATGAGGGGCTTCTAAGAAAACTAAAAAGTCATGGGATAGGAGGCAATGTCCTTTCGTGGATTACAAACTGGTTAAAAGACAGGAAACAGAGAGTAGGAGTAAATAGTCAATTTTCTCAGTGGAAAAGGGTAAACAGTGGAGTGCCTCAGGGATCTGGCTTTTACTGACCATTTACTCCTACTCTCTGTTTCCTGTCTTTTAACCAGTTTGTAATATATAATTTTGTATCAACCGCAAATTTGATAACCTCACTCATAGTATTCCTTTCCGGATCATATATTTTTATTTATTTATATATATATAAATGATCCGGAAAGGAATACAATGAGTGAGGTTATCAAATTGCGTTGATACAAAATTATTCAGAGTAGTTAAATCACAGTGGATTGTGATACATTACAGGAGGACCTTGGAAGACTGGGCATCCAAAAGGCAGATGAAATTTAGTGTGGATAAGTGCAAGGTATTGCATATAGGGAAAAATAACCCTTGCTGTAGTTACATGATGTTAGGTTCCATATTAGGAGCTGCCATCCAGGAAAAAGATCTAGGCATCATAGAGGATAATACTTTAAAATCGTCAGCTCAGTGTGCTGCAGCAGTCAAAAAAGCAAACAGAATGTTAGGAATTATTAGGAAGGGAATGGTTAATAAAACGGAAAATGTCATAATGCCTCTGTATCACTCCATGGTGAGATTGCACCTTGAGTACTGTGTACAATTATAATTCTCGCATCTCAAAAAAGATATAGTTGCGATGGAGAAAGTACAGAGAAGGGCAACCAAAATGATAAAGGGGATGGAACAGCTCCCCTATGAGGAAAGGCTGAAGAGGTTAGGTCTGTTCAGCTTGGAGAAGAGATGACTGAGGGGGGATATGATAGAGGTCTTTAAGATCATGAGAGGTCTTGAACGAGTAGATGTGAATTGGTTATTTACACTTTCGAATAATAGAAGGACTAGGGGGCACTCCATGAAGTTAGCAAGTAGCACATTTAAGACTAATCGAAGAAAATTCTCTCACACTCAATGCACAATAAAGCTCTGGAATTTGTTGCCAGAGGATGTGGTTAGTGCAAATAGTGTAGCTGGGTTCAAAAAAGGTTTGGATAAGTTCTTGGAGAAGTCCATTAACGGCTATTAATCAAGTTTACTTAGGGAATAGCCACTGCTATTAATTGCATCAGTAGCATGGGACCTTCTTAGTGTTTGGGTAATTGCCAGGTTCTTGTGGTCTGGTTGGCCTCTGTTGGAAACAGGATGCTGGGCTTGATGGACCCTTGGTCTGACCCAGCATGGCAATTTCTTATGTTCTTATGAGAAATGAGGAAGCTTTGTTACCCACCTAGCAGGTATTACGATCCTAGCTAAACCGGGTCGTGATCCTTCTGTGTGCAGTTCTTATCGTCCCATATCTTTGATTAATTAATTTATTTTTATTTTATTTAAGGTTTTATATACCGGCATTCATGAAATGATCACATCATGCTGGTTTACAAATAAACAGGGGTGCAATAAAAAACATTAAAAACATGTCGAAGAAAGCAGTTACAATTAACAGGGACTATTGAACTGGGATCAGAGGAAATAAAGATAGTTTAGCAGAGACTAAATTATATACAAGGAGAAGAGGTACAGCTGCTGTGTTGGATATGTTGATGGCGAGGCGCATTAATTTAAGTCCGGGAAAGCTTGCAAAAACAGCCAAGTCTTGAGTCTTTTTCTAAAGTTTAGGAGGCAAGGCTCCTGTCTGAGATTGGGAGGGATGGATCTAAAGATCTTTAGATCTTTAAATCTTTAGATCTAAAGATTCTGGTGAAGATCTTAGCTTCCCAGTTGAATGGTTTTCTTGCTCATATTACTCATCTGGATCAGGCTGGTTTTATACCAGGCCATATGGCTGCAGATAATGTCCTTAAAATAGTAAACATAATGTGGTGGGTGAAAAAAAACACATTTCTCACCGTTGATGCTGAGAAAGTGTTTGATTTAGTTCATTGGCCCTTTCTATTTAAAACCCTGGAGAAGATGAAGTTTGGGGAACTTCTTCTTCATTGGCTTTGCCAGTTGTATGCCAATCCTAGAGTCTGCATTAAGGTAAGTGGGGGCTATTCGGATAGGTGTTTAGTGTGCAGGGGCACGAGACAAGGTTGTCCTTTTTCTCCTCTTCTGTTTTTTTTTTGTTTTTTTTAAATAGTGGTTTGCCACCAGGATTCGGGCTAATCCAGATATCACCGATATCACAATTGGGGCTGTCTCCTCCAAGTTATCCTTATTTGCTGATGATGTCCTTTTTACTTTAACGAACCCTCTAGAATTACTCCCAGCTACAGTGCAAGAAATGGAAGATTTTAGTTCTGTTTCCGAAGTTAGAATTAACCGGGATAAGTCCAAATATTGAACTTCATGGTTCCCCATGAGGGGGAGAGGATACTTAGGGGGCAGTTTCCATTTAAATGGGGTAGTCACAGAATTAAAAATCTTGGGGTCTTTATAGGTTGCAGAGAGGATCTTGTCAAGTTAAAATTACCCTCCTTTAATGGCTTGTATATATAAAGATCTAGAGGAATGGGACTGTGATATCTCTTGGCTGGGTAGAATAGCTACAATTAAGATGAATGTTCTGCCACGAATTAGCTATTTTTTTCCCCCAGACACTACCAGTGGGAATACCAGCTTCCACGTTGAAAGTGTGGCACAACAGGCTGATGAGATTTATATGGCAGGGTGGCTAGGTGGGTTTTCATTTTACCCAATTCTAGGGGAGGCTTAGGAGTACCTAATTTAACCTGGTACTACACGGCTTCCAACCTCCGGGACATCGCAGATTGCCACCGTTTACAAAATCCAAAACCTTGGGTTGTTCTAGCACAGGCAATTGTGGGTAAACTTCCCCTTTCACTATTGATTTGACAGCCTAAAAATGCCTGGAGAATTCCCCAAGCAGTATCTCCCCATCCTTGTCTGTTTCTTTAACGGTATGGGCCAGGTGGCATTCCTGTTTAGTTGGCTCAAGAGCTCATCATTATCGTACATCCATATTTTATAAACATCAGTTCTTGCCCGGCTTGATGAATCTGGCCTTCCACGGGATTTTACAGTGGGAACATGTCTGGGGTTTATCTGGTCTCCTCAGTTTCTCTACCTTCCTGATAATACTGTATTATCTTATTTGCAGCTTCGCCATTTTGTGATGCAATGTAATTTGGGGGTTCACTTGGCACAAGGTGTTCCATACTTTGAATTGCTATGTAAGAATGTGGATAGGACCAAAGGGGTCCTTCTTAAACTTTATATGCTTTTAAATTGTGATCTATTGGCCAAACCCACTTTTGTTAGAGCCTGAGTCTCTGATTTGGGGGATTGAATTTTCTTCAGAACAGTGGTTGGCCATCTTCCAAGCTGCGGGAAAGGGACTTATTTCAGCAAATTTCATTGAGAATGGTTATAAAAGTTTTGTACTGCTGGTATACGACACCAGCTCAACTTCACAGGATGATACCTTCTGTTTATGATGTGTGCTGGAAGGGTTGCCTTGGGTTAGGCTCCTTTATTCACTTATGGTGGGATGGTAAATTTATTGGGGAGAGGTGATCAAACGGATTGAGGTCATCCTTAAATCCCAGATAACTACACTTCCTCAACTTGCATTGCTCAATGTTCCCATTTCCAAGGAAATAAGCATGTGCGTTCACTGGTTCGTCACATTTGTGTTGCTGCTAGATGTGCCTTAGCTAAGCTATGGCGGGATACTAAAGGTCCCACGATTACGTGATACAAAAGATAGACTTGAACGGGTATACTGTTTAAATAAGATCACTGCTGCTAAAAATAAGTCCTTGCACAAGTCTGAGCAAGAATGGTCTTCCTATATCTTGTGGAGACAGTCTGTGGTTGATGCCCAATGATTGCTTTTCTTTTTTATATATTTTTCTGTCTGACGGGCCCATGTGTGATGTTTGTTTATCCATATTAGAGGGATTGCGGGAGGGGGAGGGGAGAGTGGTTATTTTGGAATGCGGTAGGTTATGGTTCGGTATGTGCTTGCAGAATACCTTTTTGATATTTTTCCACTTATTTGCTATAGTTATGATGCTGATAAGTGGTATACATGCTTTTCACTTTTTTTATTTGTTGTTTTTCACTAGTTACAGTGCAAGCCCTGCTTGATCTGCCATGAGGCACTATTATATCATTGTGGAAGGCTTGCTATGTTAATGATTGTTCTTTTTGGTATTCTGTTCCTCGATTTCTTCATGAGTGAACCACAATAAAAATTTTCAATAAAAAAAAAAAAAAAAATTCTGGTCCCAGGTCTCAGAGAAAATGAATGAGTGGAGAAGGTATTCTATTATTTATTTAAAATTACCCCACAAAATACCCATAGGAACCTGCGATTAAATAACACATTTCGTCTAACTATTCCTCCCATCAGAGATGCTCACCTATCAACCACAAGAGATAAGAGCATTCTTCATTGCCTGCCCAAAAATATGGAACTCCCTACCACATGATTTGAGAAACCAAACCAACATCAAAACACTCAAGAAAGATCTAAGAACATTGCTTTTCTACAAAGCCTACATTGACAATAAGTTAAATCAACAAACTAACAACAATCAATACCACCTACCAAACCCACGCAAGAATAAAACAGCAACCATTGTAATATCACTATGAACTTATAAGAAACACAAAGAGACTACCTCTAAGATTAATAAATCTCAATACCGTTACTATCCTCCTCCTCTTTCTTTACAATTCTTCCCTTGTTTTTCCCCCTCCCGACATCCCTCCCATTGTTATTTTTTCAATGATCAGCAAATGTTTAATTATCTGTATTCTGTTTGAATCTTGTAAACCGTTGTGATGGCTGCACCGAATGACGGTATATAAAACTCAACAAATAAATAAATAAATTATGCTAGACCCACTTCTTGAAATGTTTGAATTAGCATTCAGGATCTGCAGAGTCTTAAAGCTCAGAACACTGGAAGCAGGTTCATCAACTTTGATGAATGCTGAAAAAAGCCGCATTACCACCAAGCTTTGAGAAAAGTTTATAAAATATTTTTGAAGATAACAACGGACTGAATGCATTGGCTAGGGTGCACAATGTGTCCGGGATTGGTGTTTTTCTGTAGTTATTCGGTATAATAATAGTTTTCTGTGCTCTATCATTGTCTTGGTCTCGAACAGCACAAATGATTACGGTTTCTATTATTTTGAGTAGGTAAAACTTGTAGGAGAGAGAGAGAGAGAGAGAGAGAGAGAAAAGCTGGCAGACACAAACCAATGGCATTTTTTACCTGCATTTTGACGCTGCGAGTCTCCTCCGTTGCTCCAGGGGGGAACTTTACCTTAATGGCTGGCTCCATAGAGGACACGAGCATGCCCCCCTCCTGGGGAACATTACATTGATCCTGTACGAGCCGCGAGACTACCAGAAACCAGGAGAAGTGTGGCACGCTGCAGCAGGCCAGATGCTACCAGTCATATGGAGACAGAGAAAGATGAAGAAAGTGATACAGCAGGACAGCCGACCATGCAGGCACATACATGTACTCAAAACACAGAGATACATGTTTATAGAGAAAAAGACTTCACCTTCCAAAGTCAAAACTGCAGGAAGATATACATGTACATAGCATTGAATAAAACAGTCAGTTGATCTCTGGCTGTATTATCCTTCCGGCCTAGCAATACAGCACTGAGCATTGCTAAGGGTTAAATCTAGTAGTCAAGAAAAATAGGTCATAAAATAAGAAATGCTTAGGTCTGTAACGTGACTCAGATAAAGACACTGCTTCTAGGAGCTCAGAAAATACAGAGAAGACTCAGCTGACATTAATGGCTGACCTTTGTATCTTCAAAACTAGTTATAGTTTCTAGGAAAATCTAAATATACTATATATATTCTCGGAAGTAGCCAGGACACAGGTAGGGGGACCTGGGAGAGTCCCGTGCTATTCAAGGTACCACAGGGGTCAGAGATGAGCCCCTCATGTAACCCGTGGGCTGGTGGCCTTCCTGCACCTGCATGGCTTTGCTCTTCTTTGAAATTAGGGCCGACCTTTGGTCCCGTGGTGGGGCAGGCGCCTCGCACCTCCTGACTACACGCCTAGCATGCGGCTTGTGCACCTGCAGGCCACAGAGGACCGCGCGGCCTGAGCTGGAGAGATGGCAACGTGTCGCCTTTATCCTGGACTGCACAGAAGTGCTGTGAATCTTGCCCGTGTTCAGAAGCAGCCAGAGTCGGACTACTTCTCCTGCGTATGGAAAGCTTGCTACTAATAAACTGGAAGCGAGGGGAAAGCAGCTTCGGGAGTCCAAGCCCTGAACTGGGCAGGAAATCACAACACAGAGAGAGAAAACAAAAAAAAAAAAAAAAAAAGACGACAAACGTCAGCATCCTCCAGACAGAAAGGGCAGTCAACGATGCCCTCGTGTGCGCAAACGCCTACGGGGGAGAGACACCAGCACCAATGCAGAGCCAAGCGCTGAGCCCGCGTCCTCTCCAGGAGCAGTAGGACTTCTGTTAATTACTCAGCCCACCTGAAACAAACTGACAAAAGCAACGGCTTTTCCCTTTAAATGCTCCCCCGGATCAGAGGAGCAACCCCTAGGGCTCAGCTACAGAGCCTCAGCTCTGCGTCCCCTAAAAGTAATATCAGTCGTTTCAGCCTCTCACTGCAGCACCATCTTCTCGGGAGGAGACCTTTCTCCGGTCCTCGGTCGGAAAGCTTTCCTCTCTTACTGGGGACAGTACATGTGGGGTCCCCCAGGCTCCCCCAAGTTCCATGGCATCAGCCCTTGGCCAATCCCTCCTGCCACCTGCCGACCACTGCTGCATCTCCCTCAACTGCAGGGTATCCTCATCTTGCCACCTCTGCCCCAGCAAGCTAACGGTGCCAAACTCCCTGCCCTGCAAACAAACGGGTACCCAGCACCGTAGCCGCCCTTCCCGCCCACCACCCGGCTGCGTGTGAGACGTGCGGTGCCGGGGGTAACGTGGCTCGCAGGAGCAGAGACTCAGCTGAACTGGCAGGAACGTCAGAAAGGAGGGACAGAAGAGGCACAGGGGAGGGAAAGGAAGGAAAGACAGCAGGCTGGTGGAGAGAGAAGGAAGAGAGAGGCAAACTCTTATACAGCTCCTCCCAACAGGCTCAGAGCAGAAGCCTAAAATAGCAACACCACACCAAGGAGAGAGAAAGGCAGCAGCGACCTGGTGGAGGAAGGAGGGTGAGGGAGGGGGTGGAGCAGCCACCAGCAGCACGAGGTGGGGGGGGGGGGGGAAAATCACTGCACACGTTAATCCAGGTCTCTGGTCTACCTTGTGCTTTCCTTTCCGCTCCACCTTGGTACTCAGGTCACTCCAGCTCTGGCCGCTGAAGGTTCTGACCACCACCTCTCGTCTGCGAAGCGTCCGAGGAGGTACGTACGGCATCCACAGCTGCACCTCCTAGCACAGGACAGCGGCCAATTACCAACAAGTGTCTGGGAGCAGTAAACCAGTTCACATCATCCTCCACTTATTGCACACCCCAAGCCACCGCCCTCCATCCCAGCCCGTGCCTCCTCTCACCTGTAGGAAGTGGATGCCATGAGGCTGCAGCTCCAGGATCTCGCTCAGGAGGACATCGTGATGCTGCAGCTTCACCCACTGTGGGTCAGGAGCCAGTCTCCTGTAATGGATTACCACCAGGGAAGAGACCGCACCCTGCGGGAAACAGAAGCAGCTCCCACAGGACAGGAACACTTTGCAGCCTTCTGATGTCACTGTAAAGCTAAAAAGAGAGAGAGGCCAAGAAAAAGTGATGCCTGCATCTGGCACGGGAAGGAGTTAAGCCTGCTCTTCAGCGTTTCCCCATCATCTCACTAAAATCTACTGTAACCTAAACCCTGCAGCCCCCTCCTGTGTCTGAGAGCAGCTCAGCACAGGGGCACTTCTAGTGCCACACCCGACTGCCCACTGGCACTAACTAGCACATCTCTCAGCACACCATCAGCTCAAGAGAGCGATTTAGTCAGTCCTGGATTTCAAATTCCATTCCACAGAAATCTAAGATTTATCATAATAAAAAAGTTTTTAAAAACCCCCAAAAAAACTTAGGACGACAAATTCTACGAGCTTTGAGCTGAAAAGCCAGGCCTGGCTCGGTGTCCCTTATGCAGTTATGAGACAACTACGAGAGGAGATGATCAATGGCAAGGACTTCACATCAGGCTTGTGATAACACAGGAAGAGGCTAGAAAACGGCCCACAGCCTCCGTGGCAGTGCTGCAGCTGCCATGCACAGGACCCGGATTTGATTCCTGAAGTCAGCTCTTCTGGTCCCCAGCCGGCAACATTCACAGCCCCTACAGTCAGGAGGTCCTAGACTCTACTGAATACCGACACCTAGTGGCCAGATGGAGGTCTCATGGATGCAAGTCCCACCCTCCACTCAACCGAGACAGAGTGAGTTGGGAGAGGATATAAGAGGGACAATAGCCCCAAGTAGTTGCAAATAGAAGCTCATGGCATTATAGACCATTATGAGCCAGTGCCAACTGAATTAGCTGAGCTAGTTTCTGTCTCCCTCTTTGAACTACCAGGACAAAAGAGAAAAAGAGGATACCCAAAGATACCGATGTACATGAAGATTTGGTTTGCCCAGTAAAATGCATCACGGCTTGCAAAGAATCTATAGCTAACATTCAGTGTCTATTTGGCTGAATTATCCAGCTAACCTGGCTGAGATATTCAGTGACGCGGCTGTGCCACTGAATATACTTGCACCTAACAAAACTTTTACTTTTTATTTGTCCAAAAAAATTTTTTTTTAATTTACCATAATCATACTTTTTGATCAAACATTACTAAAACTGAAAAAATTATTCTGAAAGGGGTTGTTGGTTTCATATGGGAGGGGAAGTGAAGGAAACAGCTTGATCTTCACCTGGAACTGGAAAGAAGCAGCGATGTAAGTGCTGCGATCATTAGACCCGCCCCCCCCCCATGACATCACTAACATCGGACAGTTAAGACAGCCTGCGCGCCGGGCGTCGCACACCAAAGGGGCGCGACAAAGGGGCTCTCCCCTTTGTGCACCCCTTCGTGCAAACCTTTGTGTATATGTAAAAATGTATATTTATGTTTCCTTTGTTAACTAAGCTGTTTCACTGTATTCGACTAAGGAATTTTTTCCTGCTTTTTCTGTTTCACTGTAAACCGGCATGATTTGCATTTAATGCAAGAATGTCGGTATATAAAAGTTAAAAATAAATAAAATAAAAATATGTGGTGAAATTACCTCCCGGTAATGTGCTTCTTGTTAATCAAGGAGCGTGGGATCTTCTTAGTGTTTGGGTAATTGCCAGGTTCTTGTAGCCTGGTTTTGGCCTCTGTTGGAAACAGGATGCTGGGCTTGATGGACCCTTGGTCTGACCCAGCATGGCAATTTCTTATGTTCTTCTTCCAATATATGCAGATGTTCTTTATTTTACAAAAAATTATTTTTCTGAAAATGTTTTAAAACGCTAAACAAAATTGTGCACATATTTATCACCATTAAAATTTTTTGCATTTATCCCTGGCTATTCCGCTGTGCTATAATCCTAACCTACAGAGGGCTCCAGGGAGCTATGACGTCCAGATTACTGAGGTTCTTATCTTTCTAACCGGGGCTGCGAGACACAGAGAAAGAAGGATGCGTACCAGTCCTCATTGTGTGCCAAGTAGAAGCACCGCAACTCTCTGCAAACAGAATCCCCTGTGAGAGATCAGAAGAAGACAGTCAGGGAGTGAGCAAGTGTAGAGAGTGACATGCCCCGCCCCACCTCCCAGCCAATCAGAAAGCTCCCTGGGTTATCTGCCGCTGCATGGTTCTTGCATGGAATTACTTAAAACAAAAGTACCACTTTCACTGGCTCAGAGGGATTGTTTCATTCCAGCAGAACCCGCAGCGGAACGCTACAAGTCTTACAGTTTAAATATTTGGGGGGTTTTCAACATTGAAATTCCTCTCTCACTCTTGCTTAAATATTAATAGCATTCCTGCTCATATCTTAGGGGGTAATTTTCAGAATTAGGTGGATAGCTGTAGAGTCAGCAGGTACTTTTCCCCAGTTATAGGAAGGAAAGCCCAATGTACTTTTCCTCTGAAAATTTTCCCAAGGAAACAGAGCAGATGCAAATCTCCGGGGGTACTTTCACCAGATACTTACTTATGACTTATTTATTTATTCATATTTGATTACTTGCTATATCAGAGTCTTCATCATAACATGATACAGTAAAATAATTTATAGTAGACATAAGAATATAGATAAACATAAAAATGAACCACCACATGCACAGGATTGCATTTCTGGCCTTAGCCAGTGGCCTGTCCCTGGGGTCTGATCACCAATTCAACGTCTAGCCATACCATCTGCTGGAGGCAGAAAATACTAGAGAGATGTGTATTGTTTTGTTTTATTGGTTTGGGCTTTGTTTTCGGGCCCCCGCAGAAAATTTCATTTTTCCCGCGGTTCTTTTTCTTTTTTTTTGTGGGTCCCAATTTTCATGTTAGTGCGCACTAACACGAACTACGAATTTTTTAGAAATTTCCAAAAATTTTAATTTTTCAGCGTCCTTGAACCATGATGTTTGGTGAAATTGTCTAATTCGTGAAAAACGAATGCACATGTCTGGAAAATACTAGAGCTCTGCTGCCAGCACCACCCCCTGCGTCGTGGCTGTGATGTGACAGTAGAAATGAGTGCAGTCTGCCTCCATCTGCTGGAAAGAGGAAATAAGCCACTTATGGCTGGGACTGGTGTAGCCGGACGAAATGGAAATAATTGTTAATGCAGATCCGTTGTGCAAGAACAAAATGTTTTCAGATTTTGCTAATCTGGAGGGCTTTGCTCTAAGGCAGGGGTCGGGAACCTTTATGGCTCAGAGAGCCATGAACGCCACATATTTTAAAATGTAATTCCATGAGAGCCATACAAGACCTACCAAATTAATTTACTACAACCCCCTACTCTCCTGACGCCCCCCAAGACCTGCCAAATTAATTTACTACAAACCCCCTCCTCCTGACCCCCCCCCCCCACCAAGACCTGCCAAAAGTCCCTGGTGGTCCAGGAGCGATCTCCTGGACTTGGGCTGTCGGCTGCCAGTAGTCAAAATGGCGCCGACGGCCCTTTGCCCTCACTATGTCACAGGGGCTACCGCCGCCATTGGTCGACCCCAGTGACATAGTGAGGGCAAAGGGCCGTCGGCACCATTTTGACTACTGGCAGCCGACAGCCCAAGTCCAGGAGATCGCTCCCGGACCGCTCCTGGACCCCCGCTGGACCTCCAGGGACTTTTGGCAGGTTTTCGGGAGGGTGGGGGGGTTTTCGGGAGGGTGGGGGGTTTTAAGATTTTTACTTTTTTATTAAAGATTTTTCTGCGAGCCAGATGCAGCCATCAAAAGAGCCACATCTGGCTCGCGAGCCATAGGTTCCCTACCCCTGCTCTAAGGAAAGAAAAAAAAAGGTACAGTATTATCTGTACACTGGCACGAATGATTCAGAAAACTCATTTAAAACCATTACTGAAATAGGGATTTGGGTATTCCTCCTACTCTTTTTTTGTTTTCCATCTCTTCAGTTAAGACACCGTTAATGCTGTTGTGGGTTCTCTGCATAACAGGCCTGTGACTACTTCTGCTGAGCTCGTGATACAGAGTGCCTATATAAACTTCTCTGACGTGCCATCGACGTAGGAGGGAGTTCAGACTGTGTACACCTGGAAATCAGCAATGAGTGCCCTTCTGCAGGCTTACATGGATTTATTACAACCCCGGAACAGGGCTCCTTACCCGGCTCTCTGTGCGAATGTGTGAGAGGAGGTTCTCTTGTTCATGGCATTCGGCACAGAGTTAAAATCAGGAAATTCTGGGAAGAGCTACTTATAGTGGGCAATATTTCAACTATCGCGCCGAGTCACAGCCTGCGGGTGGTGCGGTTTCTCAGAGAAAGTAGGCACGTACTTCCATATTCAAGCTTGCTGTGGGACCATGGATTTTTGCGCCTCTGCGCAAAGAGTTGAAAATGCGACCCATGTGCATTATATTCCTCCCCGACCTAACCCACTCCCAGGAACGCTGAATGCAGCTTCCCAACGTACATCGCTATGTATTCAGGCTTTCAAAATTAGCCTCAGAATTACAAAGAAACTAAAATGAAATGCTCCCTGGCACTTTATTAAGGCTGAGAGGATCTAACGTGATGCCTGCCAATACCATCTTTACCTTGGCTTAGAAGAACATCACATTGCTACCCTGTGTGGAGGATTGAAAAGCTGTATATTAGAGACGAGGCTGGGTCTGATAAACTCTAAAATGTTTGGAAAAAATGGTTTTCCTTACTTCAAGTCAACCAGCCGTGAAAACTGGTAATATACAGTAATGTAATATCTGTAAATTAAAAAAAAAAAAAAAATCACATTAAGTTATAGGACACCTGTGAAATTACACATGGACTTTTGCCTTTTCTTTAATTCTAGAAATAGCGAGCACTCCGCTCACTCCCAGCAGTTACCTATGCCCGGGGACAGAACTCACTTACCTTGTGGCTGGGGTTCGAGGTCCTCTGGCTGACCCAGCGGGTTGCCCCGCAGCTGCACGAAGGGGCACTTCTGGATCTCGGGAGGGAGAAAGCGAAGGCAGTTGTTCTGTAGGCCCAGTCTGGACAGGTTGGGAAGGCTGGCGAGACAAGCCGGGACACTTACCAGGCAGTTGCTGTGAAGATGCAGCTCCCGCAGGGACAGTAAATTGCCTGCAAGTTAGAACAAAGAGATCCAACCCCGTGGGTAAGCAGGAATATAATAAGCAAGTGCGGCAGAGAAAAAGACAATTATCCAGCAGTCCCGAGGGACAAGGAGCCTGAGTCTCATTCACACATTACAGGCAAAGGCTGGCTTCCTTGCACACCTGCTCCTGCCCGGGGATGAACTCTGTGTGCGCAGGCTCCCTGATAGATTCAGATAGGAAGGCGTAGAGAGAGAAGCCTTGCCCAGTGTCTCCTGGATGAGAGCTGAATGATAAAGAACATAAGGAGAGAGGATCTGTACAATGACTGTGCAGCAGCTGTGCTCGACGACTCCATGATGAGAGCAGGATTACATACACATTCCTCACTTACCCAGAGAGTCCGGGAGAACTGTCAGCCGGTTTCCCGACAGATTCATCTCGATGCAGCTCCATAAGTTCCCAATTTCCACAGGGATGGACTCCAGGGCGTTCTCAGATGCATCGAATGCCTGCAGGGCTGCGAGCTGGCCAATGCTGCATGGCAGGTCCTGGAGGTGGTTAGCCATGACGGAGAGGAAGGTGAGCTTCCTCAGCCTGCCAATGCTTTCGGGCAGCCCCAACAGCTGGTTGTGGCACAACAAGAGCATGCCCAGGTTGGCAAGCTCTGTGACACAGTCTGGGAGGGCCAAAAAGTTGTTAAAACTCAGATCCAGGTGGGTAAGGCAGGTGAGGTCCCCAAAATCTGGTGGCAGAGATCTTAGTATGCCTCGCTGGCAAACTCCTGCTTCGTTTCTGATGATGCCACCTGAAGGGAGAAAGGAAAACAGGAAGATCTGAGGAACTGAGAAACCATGCTAAGTCCCATCTGAAGCAAGCCCAATGGGTCTGCGGCTAACAAGCAGCTGAAACACTGAGCAATGCTGTGTATGTATCCTCTGTAACCCTGGAAAAGTCGGGATGCAAAGGCACAACTAAACTACCAACACAGTCAGCTTACGAGTGCTGCTCTTTCTGCATGCCTAGATTGGAAACTCCTGGTTATTTATTTATTTATTTATTTATAGACTTTTCTTTGCCGACATTCGTGAGGCACATCATACCGGCTTACATTGAAGTGAAAGGAGGAAAATACAATGAACAGAATAACATGTCATAGTTAAACGCAAATGGTGTAAGATAAAAACATTCTGAGATTATATATAATAACATAAAAGAACTAAATAGCTATGGAGGAAAAAGGTAGAAAGAAAGAAAGAGAAACTTTGTACAAACTAAGAAAACTTTATCTTTAACAATGAGAAAGTGGTACAGGGGTTATGAAGTGCAGCAAAGTTCCAGGTGGGGAGGGTAGGGGCACAGATGGAAAAGGAGAAGAGCAAGGGGGGGGGAGGGCAGATAGTGGAGATTCTTAGAAAGGTACATTTAGGAGAAGTCTATGTATTGGTTGAGTCGGGGTATGCCTGCTTGAAGAGCCATGTTTTGGCTCCTTTTTTGAATTTGTTGAGTGGTTCTATTCGGATGGAAGGGGGGGAGGGAGTTCCAGAGGTAGGTGCTAGCTATGGAGAGAGCCCTTTCTCTGGTGAGGGAGAGATGCGCAGCCTTCAGGGAAGGAATGTGTAGGGTACCTGCATGAGCACTTATGGGGCGGTTGGAAGTGCAGAAGCGAGGCATTTCTTCCAGCCAGGTGTGATTTGAGTTGGTATAATGAGCAGTGAAGAATGGTGAGTGTTTTGTATTGTGAACGGAAGGAGATAGGCAGCCAGTGCAGGTCTTTTAAAATTGGAGTGATGTGTTGTGTGTTGCGGGTGTTTGTTATGATTCTGGCCATGGAGCTTTGGAGGATCTGGAGTGGCCTGATGGTGGAGGCCGGGAGGCCGAGTAGGATAACTCCTTAGATAACACTATAAAACTGAGTAGCCGAAGGTTGTTACACCTAGCAGGGTTACACACTCATGAGCAGCCTCTTTCTGCCGGCTAAGATACATAGATACACACTTATAGATATCTATTATTGCATCCACATAATGTCCAAAATCCTGTAGGTAGAGAGAGAGAGAGAGAGAGATTATAGCAAGAGGGTTATCTTTCTGTATACTGTATACTGGTTATCTTTCTGTATACTGAAACCGTGGCTAGGAAGAATTCCCTGCACCTAAAGCTAAGGAGATGGTAGGACAATGTGTGCATGGCAGGAGAGGATCTTCACTGCTGGGCATCATCCTCTCCCCAGTATATCTCTAAGACTTGCGTTAACGATTTGTTACATCCTTATACTGGTTTAAATTACGTACATCTCATACAACCCTATATAAAAAAATAAGATCTGTAACAAGTGGCCTCTTTTATTTCAGTGTGGGAGCTCACTGTCCTCATTCATTACATAATCTCAGACAATGTTAGCCCTCTGCCTATTAACTAGAAAGATGCAGAATCGGTTCTGATGCATGTCAGCCCTGAGAAGGAACAGATAGAGCACCTTTGCTTTTCTTCATCCTTCCATCTGACCTACACGAATGGAACTCACTCCTACTCAGAATCCAGTACGAATGGTGCAAAACTCCCTCTTGCTATAATAATCTCTCTCTCTACATACAGGATTTTGGACATTATGTGGATGCAATAATAGATATCTATAAGTGTGTATCTACATATCTTAGCCGGCAGAAAGAGGCTGCTCGTGAGTGTGTAACAACCTTCGGCTATTCAGTTTGTTATAGTGTTATCTAAGGAGCACATAGCTAAGCCAATGCTCAGATTTAACAAATGGTTGACAGGATATTCCCAGGAATAAGCCCCCATTTTCTGTACTCCCTTTTGGGCTGTAAGCTCCCCCTGACGAGTCTTAAATCTCAAATGGAAATATTTTCACTCTAACTGTGGCTGCCAAATAACCATAAATAAATTAGCCAGGTCTGATATCTGCCTTGCTCTGGCCTCAATCTGTGCTTACCTCTGTTGGGAGGATGGGCAGTAAATTGCATCAGGAGCATTGCACACACAAATTTTTATATTTGCCTTCTGTTCTGAGTGATGAATTTCTACTCCGACATAACTTAACTGGTAGCAAATACCTAGTACGTACAATTCTAGCACCGTTTAAAAAAATGTGTCTTAAACCAGTCATCCGAACCTTAATTGTCATACTATGACATTCATACAGGCAACTAACAGCTTAAAATATTAGCAAGTATATAACACTGCAAATAATAAAAACCAAGTGCCCGGAATAACCTGGCAGCCACAATTAAAGGAGTAAAAATATTTCCATTTCAGATTTGAGGCTCGACAGGTGGAGTTTATAGCCCAAAGAAGAGTAAAGGACACACTAAGAGAGAATGGGTGTTTATTCCTGGGAATATCCTCTCATCCAGCCTCCCTTGACTTGTGTCATCCATTTGTTATATTCCAGCATTGGCTTAGCTACCTATGCCTCAGATAGCACTATATGCACAACACTATAAATGAATAGCAGCAGATGGTCCCTATTACTCAGTGTCCCTCCCTCCCTCATCCACCACAATCAGCTGAGGTCAGACAGAGACACGAACACCTTCTGGCCATTAACTGGAATGACAGAGCACCTCTTAACCTGCCTTGCCCTGCCCACACCTTCCACGTAGGTTGTCACACACCTCTGGACAACTGCAACATTCATTTGTGGGATGAATAGTTCCTGCAATATCAGCATTAAAAACAAACAACAGGAGTAATCCACTCGGACGTGTCAAAAAGAGGAATACAAATCAAATAAAACAGTGCCCTGGATGAGCGGGTCCCCATGACACTGAAGGACAAAGCTTCTGGCTCACCTTTCAGCAGGAGGGACCTGAGGCTGGTCAGGAAAGGAAGGAGTTGCACCACAGCACCAATAAGTTCATCACTGCAGTTCAGTCGCAGGAACTCCACCTGCAGGAGCTTCTCTCGTCCACTCTCGTACAGTGCCAGGAACCTGCTGCATCCGTCCGGGTACACGTCCAGGTTCAGTCTGTTGTCTGCCAAGTGACAGCTGACATCAGCCGCCACCGAGCCTTCCTCCCCCTGCGCTCCCCCCAGCTCCAGTGGCTCCTCCATCTTCTGCTACTCGTCCACAGAGGCCTGGGCATGTTGCAGCTTGCCAGGCAGTCAGACTGTGCCAACGGCATACGACATCAGCAGGAGAAAGACAGCAAGCTCTAGCACCAGCCTTTCCACCTTCTGCATGCACCATTGCAGAGACATCCAAGAAGTGACCTGCGAGGCCCTGAAAACATATGCACACAGGCATGTGTGGATAATTCCTTAAAAATGGTACAATACATCACAACCCCCCAAAGCATTCACATTTTTCTGGCATACATATGGGAACATATTTTGATCTACCTCCTAGTAACGTTATTTCCATTCAAAGGTAATTATCAATAGTTAAACCTGCTTTTTTCTCAGTCCATCAGTAAACTTCTACAAAAGGTGCACCTTTAACAGTCTCCAGCGGTCAGTAAATGGTCACAGTGAGCCTGTATCGGGTCACTGTAACAGCCCCCTGACCACTCAGTACACTCCACTGGGCACAGATCAACTGAAATCCAGAGGAATTCAAGGTCAGAATCCAGAAACAAACACTCATTACAGTCATTGGTACATTCATGGAAATTTTAGCAAGAGTGGGAAACACGATTCTGGTATTACTCCGAGATTTCCATAAACTGCATTTCTGGCCCCAAGAATCGTGCCCTAGCTTTCTGGTGCCCCCAGCAGCCTGCCCTCACTATCAGGCCGATACAGTAAAGTTCACAGGAGAGCGGGGGCACAGGCCACTCCTGTGCACGCGATTCACTAAAACAAAATATTCAATTAGGGCCCACAGTAAAAGAGACGCTAAGGACACTAGCGGGTCCCTAGTGCCTCTTTTTTGACAGGAGCGGCGGCTGTCAGCAAGTTTGACAGCCAACGCTCAATTTTGCCAGTGTCGGTTCTCAAAACCCAGTGACAGCCACGGGTTTTGGAAACCGGACGCCGGCAAAATTGAGCGTCTGGTTTTCACCTGTGAGCCACCGGCTGATTTAATTTTTTACTTTGGGACCTCTGACTTAATATTGCCATGATATTAAGTCGGAGGGTGCACAGAAAAGCAGTTTTACGCTTTTCTGTGCACTTCATCGGCGCCAGCAGAAATTAACGCCTACCTTTGGGTAGGCGCTAATTCTTAAAGTAAAATGTGCGGCTTGGCTGCACATTTTACTTAGTGAATCGCGCGGGAATAACTAATAGGACCATCAACATGCCATTTGCATGTTGTGGGCGCTATTAGTTTCGGGGGGGGGGGGCGGGGGAAAGAGGTGGACGAGCGTTTTCGATGCGCTATTACCCCTTACTGAATAAGGGTAAAGCTAGCGCGTCCAAACAGCCTGTACGCTGTATCGGCCTGTATGCCTGTTTGACACTTCTAGGATATCTTCCAAGTACATCTTCCCTCTGGTTTCCCCAGTAAGCAGCCCTTGCCCTGCATGTCTGACCCTAAAGGCCACTGCTTAGGAATGGACCTGAAGGCACTTCCTTATTACAACTCTGACCACAGGCTGGCTGCTGAGTCACCTCCCTCAGCAGTCAGAATATTTCCCCTTGGTTATGCGGTCAGGCTGCTTTTACCCTTCATATCTGATCCCAGATTTCACTGCTGCCAGCACTTTTCCCCTCCCCCATTAGGACCCCTAGGGTCACTGCTATAAATAAGCCTCGCTGCATATTCCCCCACCCTACCCTGCATGTCTAACCCCCAAGGGTCACTAGTGAGGTACTTTCTCTCAGCAAACAGAACTCTCCCCTACCCCCCATATTCCCACTCACCCTGCAAAGCTCATCGGGGTGAAGGAGTAACTGCTGGGGTACTTCTCTCAGAAGATTGCCCCATCTCACCCTGCATGTCTCATCCAGAGGAGGGGAGGAGGGTCACTGCTGGGGTACGTTTCTCAGCATACTGACCCCCCTCCAAGTCCCAATCACCCTGCATGACTTATGCAGGGTGAGGTGAGAGGGCACTGCTCCCCATGGGAGGGGGATGTCACTGTCGGGAGGGGACTGAACACCCCCGCATTCCCACTCACCCTGCATGACCCATCGGGGTGGGAGGGATTAACTGCTGGGGTCATTCTCTCAGCACATTGCCCCCTAACCCCCACTCACCCTGCATGTCTCATCCGGAGGAGATCACTGCTGGGGTCATTTTCTCAGCACACTCTCCCCACTCCCCCTGCATGTCTCATCCGGAGGAGATCACTGCTGGGGTCATTTCTCAGCACAATCTCCCCACTCCCCACTCACCCTGCATGTCTCATCCGGAGGTCGTCACTGCTGGGGTCATTTTCTCAGCACACTCTCCCCACTCACCCTTCATGTCTCATCCGGAGGAGGTCACTGCTGGGGTCATTCTCTCAGCACCACTCTCCCCACTCCCCACTCACCCTGCATGTCTCATCCGGAGGAGGTCACTGCTGGGGTCATTCTCTCAGCACACTCTCCCCAATCCCCACTCACCCTGCATGTCTCATCCAGAGGAGGTCACTGCTGGGGTCATTCTCTCAGCACATTGCCCCCTAACCCCCACTCACCCTGCATGTCTCATCCGGAGGTCGTCACTGCTGGGGTCATTTTCTCAGCACACTCTCCCCACTCACCCTGCATGTCTCATCCGGAGGAGGTCACTGCTGGGGTCATTCTCTCAGCACACTCTCCCCACTCCCCACTCACCCTGCATGTCTCATCCGGAGGAGGTCACTGCTGGGGTCATTCTCTCAGCACACTCTCCCCAATCCCCACTCACCCTGCATGTCTCATCCAGAGGAGGTTCACTGCTGGGTCATTCTCTCAGCACATTGCCCCCTAACCCCCACTCACCCTGCATGTCTCATCCGGAGGAGGTCACTGCTGGGGTCATTCTCTCAGCACACTCTCCCCAATCCCCACTCACCCTGCATGTCTCATCCGGAGGAGGTCACTGCTGGGTCATTCTCTCAGCACATTGCCCCCTAACCCCCACTCACCCTGCATGGTCTCATCCGGAGGAGGTCACTGCTGGGGTCATTCTCTCAGCCACTCTCCCCAATCCCCACTCACCCTGCATATCTCATCCGGTGGAGGTCACTGCTGGGGTCATTCTCATCCGGAGGAGGTCACTGCTGGGGTCATTCTCTCAGCACATTGCCCCCTAACCCCCACTCACCCTGCATGTCTCATCCGGAGGAGGTCACTGCTGGGGTCATTCTCTCAGCACACTCTCCCCAATCCCCACTCACCCTGCATATCTCATCCGGTGGAGGTCACTGCTGGGGTCATTCTCATCCGGAGGAGGTCACTGCTGGGGTCATTCTCTCAGCACATTGCCCCCTAACCCCCACTCACCCTGCATGTCTCATCCGGAGGAGGTCACTGCTGGGGTCATTTTCTCAGCACACTCTCCCCAATCCCCACTCACCCTGCATGTCTCATCCGGAGTCGTCCTGCTGGGTCATTTTCTCAGCACACTCTCCCCAATCCCCACTCACCCTGCATGTCTCATCCGGAGGAGGTCACTGCTGGGTTCATTCTCTCAGCACACTCTCTCCAATCCCCACTCAACCCTGCATGTCTCATTCCGGAGGAGGTCACTGCTGGGGTCATTTTCTCAGCACACTCTCCCCAATCCCCCACTCACCTGCATGTCTCATCCGGAGGAGGTCACTGCTGGGTCATTTTCTCAGCACACTCTCCCCAATCCCCACTCACCCTGCATGTCTCATCCGGGGGGGGCGGGGGAGGAAGTCACTGCTGGGGATTTCTCTCGGCGTTTCCCCCTCCCTCTCAGGTCGCCGCCAGCTGAAGGAAGCAGAAGAGAGAAGAGAAATCCTCAGCAGAGAACAAACTTCCCGTCCCGGATCTCACTTTTCCCACGCTGCCTGGCTCGGGGTCCGGATCCGGGGCTGAGCCTGCTTTGACCCGGGAGGAGTCGCTGGTGGCAGTGCGAGACTCTTAAAGAGACAGCGTGCGAGCTGCAGCGCGGGACCTCTGGCGCCAGTGCTAGGAAAGCGGAAGTGGAGCCTCTCACAGCGAGCAGCCGGGCTCGACCCTGATCTAGTACTAGTACTAGTGCAAGGCCAGAACCAGAGCCTTACACACCCGGGACCTCCCAGACGCAACTCAGATCCGTACACACCCAGCACCCCCTGGACCCGACCCAGATTCGCACATACTCGGCACCTCCCGTACCTGATATAGTACCGGTGCACACTCGGGACCTTCCAGATTTAACCCAGACTCGTAACACACCCGACATATCTCGGACCTAATCTACTACCAGTACACTTCCGGGATCTCAGATCCGTACACACACAGCACCCCTTGGACCCGACCCAGATTCGCACATACTCGGCACCTCCCGTACCTGATTTAGTACCGGTGCACACTCGAGACCTTCCAGATTTAACCCAGACTCGTACACAGCCCAGACCTAATCTACTACCAGTACACTTCCGAGATCTCCCGGACCAACTCAGATCCGTACACACCCAGCACCTCCTCGACCCGACCCAAATTTGTACATACTGGGCAGCTCCCGGACTTGATATACTACCAGTGGACATCCAGGACTGAGCCAGATAACTACATACTCTGCACTTCCCAGCCTTGATAGACTACTAGTGTATACCCAGACCTTCTGAACTCGACCCAGTTTTATACACACTGGACCTATCCCTGACCTGATCTAGTACCAGTACGCTTCCGGACCTCCTGGACCCAACTCAGATCCATACACACCCAGCACCTCCTGGATCTGAGGTAGTAGCAGTGCAGATCCAAGATCTCCCAGACCAGACCCAGAGCCTTACTCACCTGGGACTGTCCTGACACAGACTCGTACACCCCAGCACATTCCAGACCTGATCAAGTACCAGTACCCAACCTGGACCTCCTGGACCCAACATACACACCTGGGATCTCCTGGCTCTGATCTAGTACCAGTACAGAGCCAGGTCTTCCTGGACCTGGCCTGGGACCTCCAAGATCTGACCTAGAGCCTATACACAGCTAGGTCCTCTTGGCCCTGACCCAGTATCAGTACACACCTGGGACTTCCTGGACCTGACCCAGAGCCCATACACAGCCAAAGCCTCCCAGATCTGACCCAGTAACAATACACATCTGGTCCCTGCCAATTCTAATCCAGATCCAGTACATAGCAGCGCCTCCCAGACTTGACACAAATCCAAGATCAATTCACTGCCAGGACTCCTTGCAAACCAAGCTGAGAAATAGCCAGAGACCAGGGACACCAGTTTCCTGTGGCAGCTCAGGCATAAACTCTGTGTCACGGTATTCCAGACAGAGTTTGGGCCATTGCTCTTTATAATCTACATTGCTTTTTTTTTTTTTAAGATGTAATTAAGCCTTCCAGGTACATAAATGTATATCTTTAGGAGCTACTCCAGCTAGCAATTCCATCCCATGCTTGACTCTCGATCCCTGGGGAGGAGGGAGAGATTCTTTTATGGGGTTAAGCTCTCGCTTGTGGCCCAGCACCATGTTTGAAAGGTTCCCAGTGTGTAGTACTGTAGATGCTTTCTATGAGGTGAAAGGCTGTAATGAATAAACAGGACCAGGCTTTGGGGCCGATGCAATACAGTACGCTCAGCTGAGCGCACTGTATGACCCACAGTCGCACACGGGATAAATAGGCGCTAATCCACCCCCTAATGCAATAGGGGGATTAGTGCTTATTTAACGCGCATCCGATGCGGAGTGAATAAGATAGCGCTCATCACATACAAATGCATGTGAAAGAGCCTATTACTCATTCACTCCGCATGCAAAAAGATAAATGTGCGTTCCAGATGCACATTTATCGCTGCCTGGAGCAGGTGTTAATAGCTGAGCACATTAAAAAAGTACAGAAAAACAGTTTTCAAAGTAAATAAATAAATAAATAACTAGGCAGACCGCCGAGTTATGAAGACCGACACTGGTTAACTCGGCGGCCGTTTTCATTACTGCCAGACAGGCGGGTTATGAAAACAGACGCCAAGTTTATCGGCGTCAGTCTTCATAATCAGCAGCCACGGTGGGTTGTGTTAGCTGGGAGGCGCTAAGGTCGCCCAAGCGACCCCCCTAATTTACATATTGCCTTGCGGGCGCCATGCATGCGTTAAGAAAGTGGGCGCTGAAAAGTCAGTGCTTGCTTTCCGCGAACATTATTGCATCAACCCCTTTGGATGTTAAATAAGTTTACTGATTAGTAATCATAAAGTTCATTGCCCAGCAGTGTGGATTTACATCTGACTGATGGTACATTTATGACTTTTCTCTATAGGTAAGTGTCCTTTATTCAGACCTCTGGGTAGAGCCCATGGTGATATTTAATGCACAAATTCTCCCAGCGGCTGTCCAGGAATCCTAGTGGAGGGGTCCCCAACTTTACTGCAGAAATCCTACCTTAGTTCATCTTCTTCCTCAGACACCCAGCCAGTGCTGGTCCCTTGGTGTTTGTGTGCAGATCTGGCTGGGGTCTCCCATTCTCAGTTTATTGATATTTCTGGGGGAAAAGTCAGTGGGATCAAGCTGGTTCTCAGCCCTGCAATCGCAGTGGGAGGGGGGAATCCAAAAGCCTCCCCACTCTGCTCAAGTCTAAATCATACTTCACAAGTTAAACTGGATACATCGTCTGCCCTCGCTGTCTCTCAGCAGGATCCATCACTGGTGCTCGCCCACCTAGGGTTTAGAGTGGACGCACAGGCCTTTGGTCCCCTATTGCCACTAAAGGGTATCAGGGTATCAGACTTAAAAATCTCTCTCTCTGTAAATTAGTAGGAGAAGGACCCTCTGGCAGGAAGATGTCACTTCTAACAGAAACTCCATTTAGGTGAAGCTGGGAGGTCTCACCAGCGTGTAAAAGTGAAATTGCTCACCTATAAAAGGTGTCTTCCGTGGACAGTGGGATAAGTCATCCGACATCGGGTCAGGCACGATCAATAACAAACTAGTAGGTCATCATTCAATGCTGTTAGACGCTGCATTCTCCTCCCTCCTCAGTTAATATGAAGGCTGAGAAGAAAGCACAAAGACACCCAGAAAGGAACCAGAGCAGAAACAAGTGCTAGGGAGGATGGCAAAATGTGACTGATTGTCCTGATAACAGAAAACACCTGTGACAAGTGAGCAACTTCGCTTTTCCTGAGGACAAACGGGAAATCAGTCACAGATGGGACCCCCAAACTGAGACGCACAGGAGATAGTGCAGAGTCCTTTTAGGGAAGGACAAAGAAGAGAATCCAGGGCCCCTTAAGGAAAGGCACCAAGGTCAACAGAGGCAAAAGAGGAGCCAGAAGCCTCGTGAAGGCAATAGTGGTTCTGCGAAAGTATGGAAGGAAGACCACGTACCCACCTTACAGACACCAAGGATAGGTACAGAACCTAGGAAAAGCAGCACTAGTGGCCCAGCTCGCACCTGGTGGGCTTTGACATGACCAGGAGAAGAGTGAGCGAAGAGTAGAATTGCAAAAATGAATGAAAGTAATAAACCATTGAGAGAGTGTGTTTGAGAACAGGAGAGCCGGACCTGTTAGGGTCATTCGCAAACAGCTGAGAACACTGCCTGGATGTGCTGACGACAGATCCCTAGAGCACAAACACAGTCCAGTGTGTGCCTCTTCTGGAATAGCATGTTGCAGTGGTGTAAAGGCAGGCAAAGAAGCGGACTGTTGGAGGCAAAACTTGGAGACCACCTTGGGCAGGAAACAAGGATGAATCCAGAGAACAATCTTGTCTAGAAAAAACTGCACATTTGGAGGATAGATGACCAACGCTTGCAGCTTCCTGATGCAGCAGGCCGAGGTAATCCCAATGAGGAAGATTGCTTTCCAAGCCAGGAAGTTAGGTGAAGCAGTGCCCAGAGGTTCAAAATGAGGATGAGCAAGGCAGACCAGGACAAAAGAGAGGTCCCACTGAACGAGGAAACAGGGACAAGGAGATTTGATGTTGAAAAGGCCTTTCATGAATTGGGATATAACCAGTTGCTGGGAAACTGGACAATCTTGAACAGGAACATGATTGAGCTGCAATGGCTTCCAAATATACTCCTACTGAAGAGGTCTGAAATCCAGAGTCAGAGAGATGAAGGATATAATAGGAGCAGCAGAGAAGTAGGTCAGGTGGTAGCGACCACCCAGTGAGAAGAATACCATGAGGAGAATTGACTCCATTTGCAGGAGAACGAATGTCAAGTAGAAGGTTTCCTGGCTGCCAGCACAATGTTCTGGATGTGCGGAGGTAGATCTGGAAAAGTAGTCAACACCCCTGCAGGGGCCATGCTGTTAGCCTGAGATGGCCCAGATCGGTGTTGGAGAAGAAGACACCCCCGTCTTGGGTGAGAATATCTGCAAGGCATGGAAGGAGGACTGGTGGTTCCACTAATAGGTGGCGCAGCCAAGGAAATCAGGCCTGATGAGGCCAAGTTCGGAGCGATGAAGATTACCCACGTCCCATCCACACACACTTGAGAAGGGCTTTGGCTATAAGAGGCAAAGGGGAGAAAGTGTAAAAGGAGCTGACAGGACCAGGAAATGGTAAACACATCCTGTGACAGCGCCTCTGGAGCCAGGAACTTTGAACAGAAACAGGGCAGTTGATGCTTCATTGGAGAGGCAAACGATCCACCTGAGGAAGGCCGAGAGAGATGAGAGAGATGATTGGCAACATCTGGGAGCAGCTGCCATTCGTGGGCTTGCAGGCAATGACTAAGGGCATCCACAAGGGCATTTGACTTCCCCGGCAGGTAGACCACTGAGAGGCGAATCCCTCGAGGAAGGGCTCTTCACCAGATGAGCAGCGCCTCTGCACATAATGGCAGGGAGCCAGTCCCGCCCTGCTTGTTCAGATAGTACATGATTACCACATTGTCTAAATGGACCTGGACAGACTGGCGAAGGAGCCATGGTTTGAAGGTGAGGAGCGCTTTGCGAACTGCCCTGAGTTCCAGCAGATTGATGTGAAGGCACTTCTCCAATGGTGTCCAGGTACCTTGCATAGTTAGGTGTTGACAATGTACTCCCCCACCCAACAGGGAGGCATCTGTCAACAGAAGGACAGCCACTGGAGGCATAAGAATGCTCCTCCCAGAGAAGAGACAATCGTATGCGAGCCAACAGGAAAGTCCTGGAAAGAGAGGATGAGGAACAGGGAGCTTGTGGGAGACAGGCTGAAGGAATTGGTTCCAGTGCAGCCTGAGGTGCCATTGAAAAAGGTGTATGTAGAGGTGAAGGGGGGGAATGACAGCAATCATAGATGCCATGAGGTCCAGGAGCTTAAGGAACAGTCGAGCAGGTAGAGAATGACAGTTCCTTAGGCAGAAGAAGAGGTCACAGAGGTCCATGCCACAGTGGAGAGGCAGAAGAAAAAAAAATCGGAAAGATGTCATATCCAGGAGAGCGTCAAACTCCAGGTGCCTGGTTGGACACAGATGAGACTTTGGGAAGTTGATGATGAATCCCAGGCAGTAGAGACCACATGCGCCACATGAGATGATGCTAGACCCTGAGAGGGACTTATCACCAGCCAATCGTTCAGGTAGGGAAACACCAGGATGTCCCTGTTGTGAAGATGGGCTGCCACAACAGCAAGCATTTGGTGAACACCCTGGGAATAGTGGAGAGGCCAAAGGGGAGAACCTTGAACTGGAAATGTAGATCCTAGACGATGAAGCGCAGATAGTGAAGATATGATGGGTGAATTGCAATGTGATTATATGCATCCTTGAGGTTGAAGGAAGTGAGCCAATTGTCAAGCCTCAGCAGAGGAAAAATGGATGCCAGAGACATCAAGTGGAATTCTCGTAGCAGATGAAGCAATTGAGTGCTCTCAGATCCAGAATGGGGCAGAGATTCCCCATCCTTTTGGGAACCAGAAAGAAGCGGAAGTAGAAGCCAGTGCCCCATTGACTGGGTGACATGTTCCACCACACCCATGAGCAGGAGATGCTGAAGTTCCTGACAAAGGATGGGCAGTTAAGTTGGAGAGCACTGAAAAGTATCTGGAGGAGCAGGTGGAGGCCTACTGAAGAAATTGATGAAATAGCCTCTGTATACAATACTTAGAACCCAACAGTCCGAGGTGAGATCACACATGCCTCTGAAAAGTGCATCAAACGCTCTCCCACTGGTATGGGTAAGAAAGGGATTTGGAAGCAAAGCAGAACTATCAAAAAGAAGAGAGGTTAGGCAGGACAGGCTGTGGACCCTGACGAGAGCCCTGATCCCTTGAACAAGGATGTGCAGCTCCTTGGGAACGAGCAGGAGGAGGTTGAGAAGAATACTGCTGAGACTAACAAGGCCGGTAGTGTGAGCAGGAAGGCTGAAAACAGCAACACTGATGCTGGAAGTAAAGACGCCTGGAGAAAGAGTAATAAGGCTGCCTCCTGCATTGGTGTGACTGGTAAGGTTAAGATAGGGAGTGCATTGCAGTAGCCTGGTCCTTGCGGTGACTGACTGCAGCTTACCCCTTATCCCCAAAGAGGTGAGTCTAGAACAAGGGGCGTCCGCCAACTTTTCATGAATGTCCTCCCTCAAGCCAGACATCTTAAGCCTTGCCAAGCACCATGTGGCAATCACTGTTGCAGAGGCGCAGGACACTGAATCAAACACCTCATAAGATGACCTCGTGAGATGTTTCATGCAGTCCCCTAGCTTCCACCAGCAACTGCTGTGCCTCTGCAGATATTGGCTCAGGAAGCTGCGAGGCAACCTCCTGAATTTGGCGCAAGCAGTCATACAGATATTATGCCATCTGCACCTGGTGAGAAGCAATGCAGGCAATGAGGGCCACCAACTGGGAAACCCTCTTACCCAATCCAGAACCTCCAGGTGGGAGGGCCTGAGGGGTATGAATAGATCCTTAGTAGAGTGTTCTAATACAGGGACAGTAACATCTGATAGCCAGATGGGAGGGGGAGGTGGTTTCTGCCACATGTGGGTGTCTAACTTGTAAAGGACCCATTGGATCCTTACCAGGAACATAAATAGGTCCTCTTGCAGAAAGGACATATGGTGGTACATGAGCGTAGGAGTGGAACAAACTATTTGCTCAAGCATAACCCACAATGGTTTAGTTCTAGGTTTAGTATACTAACCAATGAAAGCATTGAACACACACAGAAAAATACAGCACGCACAAGAAAAAGAAACTAGATTGGTGTTTCAAAGAACATTGCGCACAAATTTGTAGACTTTGTTACACATGAGAACTTTTTGGCACACACATCCCTGACATGAGGCCTCATTGGACTTTGGAGAGAGAGGAGGCATCTTCTTTTCTCATGCTATAGTGGGTGCCCTTTTTCTAGTTTTTGGAGAGATGAATTTCCCTTGCTTCTCAGTGAAGATAGCTCATTCATCCTTGGGTTTATCTTGAAGGAAAAAAAACCTTGTTTAAGATCTTTCTTATCTGAGTGCTCTAGCTGTTTTCCTGCACTATCAGGGAAAAAGAGTTTTTAAATATAATCCAGTAGTATGGGCTGAAACGAAAAGAAAAGTAAGGAGCAAGTACTCATCCAGTTCTATCCGAAGGAAAGGAGAGGGGATTTAAGCAGATGGATTTAAGGATTCTAGGTAAAATATGTCCCACAAAGTAAAGGAATCTTTGAAGCCCATCCTTAAGGGAGAATTTGAGGTATAGATAATGGCTGTGATGAGTGGCATGAGTGTGAGTCCTTGGTGCTGAGGTACAGTTGGCGCAGCCTTGTAGGTGAACCTACGAAGACTACGCTGTCTGCTGGTGAACACACCCTGAAGCAGGATAGACTGGAGCTTTACCTATACCAGCTGCCTCCCCTGCAGGTTGAGCCCATGGGTTCTGGCGGTCAGTAGGATTTAGGTGGATCCCTAAGGCAGTGGAGAGAGCAAGAGCCAAGGCACACTGGGGTCAGAACAGGCAGCAGACGAGGTATCAGGAACAGGCTAAAGGTCAGGACAAGCAGCAAGCAAGGGTAATCTGGTCCAAGGCAATGGTCAAGTCCAGGCAGCAGGCAAGTGAAGTCAAGTCCAAGCAGTGATCACGTCCAGGCAGTGGGCAAGCATAGGTCCAAAGCAAGAGGTCAGTACCAGCAGATCAGGCCGAAAGATGGATGAGGACAAACGAGGAGACACTGGTTGAGACAAGTTGGGCAAGGCAAGGTTGAACAAGACAGGCTAGGAAAGGCAAGGCTGGAACTTAGAAACAAAGCCAACTGTAATGCAGGAACACTGGAACAAGGAGCAGCACATACAGCACTAGGCAGAAGATCCGTTGCTGAAGCATCTGGCCAGAGTTGCAGCTGGATTTAAATACCCAGCCATGTGACCTCACTGCAGCATTCCTGCCCTGGAGGTTCCCATCATGGAGCCAATTTAAGGCATGCATGATGGCCACTATGCTGCTCTCTATGCAGACAGTCACCTCCACGGAGAACAGATCAGTCTGTATGTATTTTCTGTCAATAGAGTTATCTTAGGCTTACTTTGACTCATGCAGCATCAACCCTGCATCAGTTGGGGAACTTTACAGATCACCCGATGGAGCCCTCTTTGTCATGAACAATGCCTTTCTAAGGTCTTCCCTGTTGTTCCCCTTACCCAAGCAGTAACCCCAGAATTTCCTGGCCTGCCACCTCAGTATGCAACCTATGTAGACATCTTCAGCAAACAGAAACCCTTCCACCACACTTTTGCCTATACTGTGCCGCCTCTGGGCATTTTGTGACCTGATGCCCAGCCAAGCCAGGAAAATCCAGGATCTAGGACTGGTGGAAGAGGACACCCTAGGTAGACCATACTCCTCTCCTCAAATCTTGGTGCCGATATGCCTTTCCTTTGGGAAACCCAGTTGGATCTCCAAGCCTTCCTCGATACAGGTGCATCAGTACAGTCTTTCTACCATCCTGTTGGACACAGCGCTCACAATTTTGCCAGTTCATGGGGATCCCCTGGCTGGACACATCTCTACCCTTGGTGTTGTGACTCCTGGCCGAGGTAGCTCCCGGCCAGGACCCCCTACCTTCTTCCGTGTGGCAGAGCGGGGCCTTCCCTCGGCGCGCGGACCGCGGCACAACTTCTCCGGCGTCGGCACTGCAGCGTCAAAGAGAGTGCAGCAAACCCCGCCTCTTAAAGGGGCCATGGCGTGGGGGTCGGGCCGGCCCCGGAAGATGATGTCATCACCCAGGGAGATTTAAACCTCTCCCTGGGACCTAGCAGATGCCTTGCAACAAGGTTCCAGAGTGGCTGCTCTCTGTGCTTCTCTGTTGGTGCTGCCTTGACCCTGCCTGGATTTGGACCTTGTGTTTGCCTGCCACCTGCCTTGACCCTGCCTGGATTTGGACTCTGTGTTTGCCTGCCGCCTGCCTTGACCCTGCCTGGATTTGGACTCTGTGTTTGCCTGTTGCCTGCCTTGACCCTGCCTGGATTGGGACTCTCTGTTTGCCTGCCGCCCGCCTTGACCCTGCCCGGACTTGGACTCTGTGTTGCTTGCTGCCCGCCTTGACGTCCGCCGGGACTACTCTACTCCCCCTTCCGGAGAAGAGCTCTTCAAGGCTGATCCTTGGTGAGTACCCTCTGGACCAAGGGTCCACATCCGAACCCATTCACATAGATTGGAACACTTGGACGGATTACTGGTATTGACCATAGTCTGGACTCTCGTTACCCTTGCCTGACGCTGACCTCAGCCTGATCCCGGATTTTCTCTTCTGCCTGCACCCCAAAGAGAGAGATATAGATGATATATAGATATAGATATATATAGTGATACGGTTCTGGGCACCTTCTAGCACCAACTTGATTGCTAGAAGTTTTGTTGCTGATGCCATAGTTGTGCTCTGCCGATGAAAACGTTTTGAGAACAAGCAAGAGTGGAGAACCCTCTTAGTCGAATACTTGATTAGCACGCACTCCCTACACCCACGGTGGAGGCGTCCACTTCCAGAATGAATGGGCATGTAGGATCCAGGTGGTGAAGGCTGGATTTCGTAAGAAAGTAGCCTTAAGTTCTTGAAAAGCCACTACAGCTTTGGGAGGGCCAATCCTTCCTGTTAGCTCCTTTGTGAGTAAGAGCAGTGAGAAGTGCCCCTAGAGTGGAGTAATTTGCAACAAAGTGACGATAATAGTTGGCAAAGCCCAGAAACTTTTGAAAAGCACGCAGTACTACTGGATGCTCTTAACTGTCTCAAGGTCCATATGGAATCCCTCCCAGGATATGATATACCCCAGAAAGGGTAGACTCTCCCTTTCGAACAAGCACTTATCTTTAGCATATAGGTTGTTTTCTTGCAGTCGCTGTGGAAACAGACTCATGTCGTGACATTGGGAGCAGAGGTTCTTGGAGAATATGAGAATGTAGCCAAGGTATACAAACGACAAAGACGTAGAGTAGATCCTGGAGGATCTCATTCATCTTTTGGAAGACGGCCAGGGCATTACATAGCCGAAGGGCATTACTAAGTAGTCAATGTTCATTCCGAGTGTTGAATGCTGTCTTCCATTCATCACAAGGTTTAAATCTGAATCAACTCCCCAGAGGTCTAATTTTGTAAAGATCCTAGCTCCTTGGAGCCGATCAAAAAGTTCAAAGATTAATGGTAGGGGATACCAATTTTTTCTGGTGATGGCGTTTAACCGGTGGTAGTCGATACAGGGCCTAAGTGATTCATCTTTTTTGGCCACAAAGAAGAAACCGGCTCCCACCCGGGATGAGGACCGTTGAATGAAGGCCCTCTCTAGGTTTTCCTTGATATAGTCTGACATGGCCTTGGTCTCAGGGAGAGACAAGGGGTAGACCCTACCCCGTGGGGGTTTGGTGTCGGGTAGCAACTCGATTCCACAGTTGTTCTCCCTATGGGGCAGCAGTGTCTCTGCTCTCTTTTTGGAGAACACGTCCTTGAAGTCGCTGTATTGCTGAGGAAGACCCGTTAAGTGTGGTGACCAAGGATAAGCAGAGCAGGGAGTTCAACATGCTCCAGACACAACTCGTGGCAGTGCCGACTCCAGCGAGTGAGTTGCAGGGTGGCCCAGTCGAATTGAGGGGAATGCTGCTGGAGCCAGGGAAGCACCCCTGACATATCATTGATCCTGCAAAGATCATCCTTGCTTCCACCACTACTGTTCTTCCTGGGAAGACAGTTGTCCCAAAAGGCTCCGGAAAAAGTTTTGAAGGGGGTGCATGACTCCCATCCTGGAGTATCCTGAACTCTTGACATCCTTCAACACCACTACTACTGGTAGCCACAGGTCAAGAAAGATGTTAAAGACTACATGGATTCCTGTCCAACCTGTGTGCAAAGCTATGCTATTTGTGCCTAACCCTGCAAGTTGTTACAGTCGTTGCCAGCCCCCAGACATCCCTGGACCTACATATCTACAGACTTTATTGTGGATCTCCCTCTCTTCTATGGCTTCACTGCAACATGGATCATAGTGGATAGATTCTTGAAAATGGCTCATTTTGTATCCCTTACTGGGCTACCCTCAGCTGCTGAACTGGCCCGTCTATTCATCCAACATGTCTTCTGGTTACACAACCTACCTTCTCACATTCTGTCTGATAGAGGCATCCAAGTTATGCCCTGCTACTTGAAGGCTCTCTGCCAGAAGTTTGGCATCTCTCTGGCTTTCACCACAGCTTATCAATGGGTAGACCGAGAGAATCAAGTCCTTCCTCCAGCTCTATGTCAAACAAACAGAAGGCAAGATGACTGGGCATCCTGCTACCTTGGGTGGAATTTTCACACAACAACCAGGTGAGCAGTGCCACTGGTTCCTCTCCATTCCAGATTGCGTATGAGAAACATCCACGAGGACCGCTATAGCTACCTTTAATCATTGGCTGCCAGCAGCCTGTCTCAACGCCAAAAAACTCCTCTACCTTTGGACTCACACCAAACAACTACTCAGGAGCAGCCATTCGGGCCAAGAAGTACATGAACACCTGACATCGACCAGCACCACAATTCAAAGTAGGCAATCTTGTATAGCTAAGCACTTACACCTTCAGGTCCCTTTGCGCCATCTGGCACCCCGATTCATTGTACCTTACCCGATTCAACGTCAAGTGGGGCCTGCAACATACCAGCTAAAGCTTCCCATTACATTGAGAATGCATAATGTATTTCACATCTCATTAAAACTGCTGATGCTTTCTTGGCCCTCCAGAAAGCCTCCCACACTTATGGAAGTAACTGCCAAAGACATACAGTTCAAGGTACAAGAAACCTTAGATTCATGGAGGCGATGGAACAGGTACCTTATCACACAGATGCACATTGGACCAGAGGATACCAACCTCAAGAAACCACTTCTGGTAAAAGAGTTCCACAAACAATTCCCATACAAACCTAAGCCTCGGACCCTGAAGAGGCAGCCCCGTGACCTGCCTCATCCAGCCATAACAACACCTTCCTCTTTGTGGCCGGATACCTCCATCAACCACCAGAACCTCTCCCTAGGTACATGCACATGGCACACACTAACCTATGAAGGCCCTGTGGCAGGAACAGCACTTGCCAGTGCCTTTGGATGACATCACATGACTGGATATTTAAACTCCAGCTGTGCAATGCAGCATCGCCTCAGCAACAGGTCGACTTCAGCTTGAAGTGCTAATTACTGCCTGTTCCAGTCTTAATCTCTTTCGCCTTGTCTTCATCTCTTCCACCTTGCTAAGTCTACCTTTATCTCTGCAGCTTCACCCTAGCTATCACATTTCTACTCTTGAACAGATTACTGGTACTGACCATACCCTGGATTCTCATTAACCTTGCCTGACCCCAGATCTTCTCTTCTATCTGTGCCCCGGAGACTGCCTCCTGTCCTGCCAGCCCCCAGAACCCAGACTCAACCCGAGGGGAAAGGAGCTGGTACAGGTGAAGCTCCAGTTCAGTCTCTATACCGTCTACTTTGCCAGTTGGCAGTGAGGACTTACAGGGTCTCCCACATAGATTGCATCAACCTCACCCCAAACGCAAGGGTCCACAATCCTAAACAGCAAGGCTGGAACTCTGGAACAAGGCAGACCAGAATGCAGGAACGAGGGGCAACATGTACTGCACTAGGCAGAGACTCGTTGTTGAGGTGTCTGGCCAGAGTAGCGGCTGGGTTTAAATACCCAGCCGCTCCCCCTTCTTGCCAATTCAGGGAAATTTAGATTTTAAAACAGGTATGGATTCCACTGGGTTTCACCAATTTCTGAACAAGGGGATCACGTTACTGTCTCATGTCATCCACAAAGCCATTTACTCCCACCACTCCAACTGGCTCGACCTTCCTTTCACATCCGCGCACCCGAATCGTCCCACAAGAACAATCAACAAAGGTTCTCTTCATGTGCCCTCCCTTAAAACAGCACACCTAACCGCCACAAGAGAACGTGCCCTCACGATCGCAGGCCCCTCACATTGGAACTCCCTGCCATCAATACTCCGTCTCGAACCCTGTCATTTCAAATTTAGAAACTAAAAACTTGGTTATTTACACAGCTAATACCACTGGACCCAGTAATCAGACCTTCAGATACTTGAAAAACTTTAACGATCCAAAGACAACGACAAACCTTTTCCGTCAGAAAAAAATCAGCAGAACCAGGGGTCACGAGCTGAGGCTGCAGGGAGGAAGACTAAGAACCAATGTCAGGAAGTATTTATTTATTTATTTATTTATGGTTTTTATATACCGATCTTCTTACATTATATGTAAATCAAATCGGTTTACAGAGAACAGTTGAATAAGCTTGCTTGTGGGCAATTACATATAACAAAGAACTTTTTTGAGTAACATATTGTATAACTTTTTGAGTAACATTTAAACATAAGAGCAAAAAATACATGGCTAAACATAAACATAAGAACAAAATATACATGGCACAACAAAGTCTTATATGTCTATATATAAGTATAACTATAACTAAACTATAACTATATAAGTATTTCTTCACGGAGAGAGTGGTGGATGCCTGGAATGCCCTTCCGGAGGAAGTGGTGAAGTCCAAAACTGTGAAGGACTTCAAAGGGGCGTGGGATAAACATTGTGGATCCATCAGGTCTAGAGGACGTGTATAAAGAGGAGGCAGCAAAACACTGCATGGAGTGGCAGTAGCCACAGAGGTATTCACGGAGCGGGATGCCAGTGGCCAGTGGTTGGTGTTCCACTTTCACGGAGCGGAAGGATGGAGGGCTGCCATCTCCAAATTAAAAAACAAACAAACAAAACAAAAAAAAACATGGGTGGGTAAGAGTATGTAAAATTAGCGGAGAGTTCATAGGCTATAGGTATTACCAATTATTAGGCTTATTCAATATTTGTTGATAGTTAATGTGGCTTTCAATGCATACTTCACTTTCAATGCATATCAAGCATAGCTCTCTGCTTCAACGGCAGGGGAGAAGAAAAACTAATACTTCACGCTTATCCAGCATAGCTCTCTGCTTCAACGGCAGTGGAGAAGTAAAACTAATAGTTCACGCTTATCCAGCATAGCTCTCTGCTTCAACGGCAGGGGAGAAGAAAAACCAATAAGGGCTGAATAACATAGTCTGGGTAAACAAATAAGTGTGGGTGTAGCTTGCTTGTTGCGGTGGTTACTACCCCTAACTAATCAAGCTTGATATTTCACTTGGATGCAGCTCCATCACTGCTCTCTGCATTAATGGTGGGAGTGAAAGGGAAATAGAACCAAGGGTTGCTAAGAGCCAAAAGAAATATATAAGTATGAAAGGAAAGAAGTGTGAAGCTTGCTGGGCAGACTGGATGGGCCGATTGGTCTTCTTCTGCCGTCATTTCTATGTTTCTAATCTTTTCTCTTTTGTACATAATGTATATAACAATAAGCATTGTCAATATTATTTAGCATGATATGTACCAATAGTTACCTATGCTAATCTAAAAAACATAAGTTAACAACCATTTATAACGTATTTTAAGAACCTCTCACCGGTTGACCTGTATTTCTTCCTTTCTATGCGTGCTCCCCGATCCCAAATTGTTTATTCTCCTGTTAATTTGTATTTTCTAACATTTTGTTATGTACACACTAACACCGGTATAAAAACATTTCTAAATAAATAAATACATTTGTTAGAGGTAGAGGGTTATTTACTCTCCTTTGAAGAATTGCAGGGTTGTTTTGGGTTGTCTGATAAACTGTTTTTTTCATATGCCCAACTTCAACATTATTGGCCGATACAGTACAGTGCGCTCCAACGGAGCGCACTGTACTGTATCTGCCAGGTTAACAGTGCGCTCCAACGGAGTGCACTGTTAACCTTCTATTGGACGTGCATTTTCGACACGCTAGCGCAGGGGTCAGGAACCTTTTTGGCTGAGAGAGCCATAAACGCCACATATTTTAAAATGTAATTCCATGAGAGCCATACAATATGTTTAAAACTAAATACAAGTAAATGTGTGCATTTTATGTAAGATCACACTTTTAAAGTACAATAAGTCTCTGAAAATATTACACCAGGCCTTAAGACACCAATACATCTCCTATTAGGAAAACGGACCAAGTCAGGCTGCTATAGAGTCCTACACAGAAACTACACGCCAGCAGAAAACCTCACCTGAATCACGTGCTGTCCCTCACCTAACATAGAATAAAGAGACCAAAACGCATAACAAGAAGCATGCAGACAAAAACTGAATTGGAAACTGCAACAAGCCAGAGTCTCTGTATGCAGTGTAACAAAGGAAAAAAGAAACATCACACATCCTTATAAAACAAATCAAGAAATATAAAATCATCAGCAGTAAAACTGTACTAACAAAAAGAACATATTTCGAAACAGCTGATGAGTGGAATATCCAATAATTAAAAACTCATATAAAACATTTCCAGATACCAACAAAATATTTCAAAATAGCAGACACAAAGATCCAGTAATGAAAAATAATAAGGATACAAAAATTTTTTTGCTCTGCATACCTGGGAACGTTTGATAACCAGGTGTCCTGAGATTGTTCTGAATTAGCAGGAGGTGGGGTGGTTTGCTTGGAACTTTCTCCTCTCTCAGTCACATACCAGCGCTCTCTCTCACACTGGCTCTCAATGACACACCTATACACACATGCTCTCAGTCACTCACATATACAAATGTTTTTTCTCTCTCACTTATATAGGCTCTTAATTACACATTTACACACATGCTGTCTATCTTTTCACGCTTACACACACACAGGCTTTCAATCACATAAATACATGCTGTCTTTTTCTCTCACACACAGACTCTCATTCACATGCTTACAAACATGTCCTCTCTTTCTCTCATTTACACACAGGCTCTCAATCACATACTCACATGCTCCCTCACCTAAATCAGCTCTCAATCACACACATACACACATGGTCTCTCTCTCTCATTTAAACACAGGCTCTCAATCACATACTCACATGCTCCCTCACCTAAATCAGCTCTCAATCACACAGACACACATGGTCTCTCTCTCTCATTTAAACACAGGCTCTCAATCACATACTCACATGCTCCATCACCTAAACCAGCTGTCAATCAGACACAGACACACATGATCTCTCTCTTACTTATACACACAGGCTCTTAATCATACATACACATGATCTCTCTCACACACAAAGGATCTCAATCATACACACATACTCTTTCAAACAAACAGGTTTTCAATTACAAACTTACACATACAGGTTCCCAATGGTAAACTTACATTCATGCTCTCTCTCTCACAGGCAGGATCTCAATCACAGACATACTCTCTTTCACATATACAGGCTCTCAATCATTCACATACATGCAATCTCTCACTCACACACACAGGATCTCAAACACACATGCTTGCTCGCTCATTCATTCACTTTCTCTCTCCCCCTCCCCCGGGAACTCGCGGCAGCAGCAGCCACCTCCCAACGCTAACCTCCTTCATTTTCAGCCCTCGCGGAGGCGAAGGCGGAGTCCCATCGGCCGCGGTTGAAGATTTTCATTTTCCTCCGAGCCGCGCTGCAGTCTTCTTCCCGTCGGACACTAGCGTGCCTGCGCGGGTCTTCCCGCGCAGGCACCCGATGCTCTCCACTTCCTCTTCCGGGCCGCGGGAAGAAGAGAGCACCGGCGTGCTCTCTTCTTCCCGCGGCCCGGAAGAGGAAGTGGAGAGCATCGGGTGCCTGCGCGGGAAGACCCGCGCAGGCACCCGATGACTCCAGCGCTGGCACCCGGCTGACACCCGATGACTCCCGCGCAGGCACCCGGATGACTCCAGTCGGCGTGCTCTCTTCTCCTCCCCCCCGCGGCCCGGAAGAGGAAGTGGTGAGCATCGGGTGCCTGCGCGGAAGAAGAGACCACGCTAGTGTGGTCTCTTCTTCCCGCGCAGGCACCCGATGCTCTCCACTTCCTCTTCCGGGCCGCGGGGGGGGGGGGGGGGGAGAAGAGAGCACGCCGGTGCCGCTGACTCCAGCTGTCCTGCCGCGTTCCGCCCGGGCTGACAGCATTTTAAGCCCGGGCGGCGGAGGACCGGGGAGCAGCTGGGTCAGCGGGGAACCGCGAAGTATGGCGACACTTGTCTGCGAGCCAGATGCAGCCCTCAAAAGAGCCATATCTGGCTCGCGAGCCATGGGTTCCCGACCCCTGCGCTAGCGTTACCCCTTATTCAGTAAGGGGCCGAAAATGCGCATCCAACCCCCTGAACCTTAGTGCCATCAACATGCAAATGCATGTTGATGGCCCTATTAGGTATTCCTGCGCGATTCAGAAAACAAAATGTGCAGCCAAGCCTATCGGCGGCAGCAACAGTCAATCACAGGGACAGCTGGCCTCAAGTCCCATCCACCAATCCCAAAAACGGCGATTGACAGAAAAAAATGCCCAATAATAAGCAACCCGCGAATTGAAGAAAAAAAAAATAGCGAATCGCTAGAAAAAAAAAGCCCAACCTCGCAGGAAATAAGCAAGGTTGGCAACACTGGTTCTTCCATCCTGCGCAAATTTGAAGAATGGCGCCCTTGCGTCCCGCCACGACCATTTCCGGCACCCTAGGCGATGGCCTAGTCCCGCGTTCTACTCCCGTTAGCCGTGTCTGAATATTGCATCTACTGAACATTATACTCCACACGTCACATGCACAAAACAAGCCGAGGCTCAGGGTGAAATTTCATGTCAAGCCTGGGTTTTTGGCACCAGTCGTGCTAAATTCGGGGTAAAAAGTTGGACAAATGATTCATTGCACCATGATGTATACAGAAAACCCAAGTCTAGCCTGTCTCTCACTTTAAAGTAAGTTAGTTTGCCCTCAGTACATGTGAGAACTTGTCACCGCCCCCGTTCGACGTCTCGACTGTCGGTTCTCTTTATCTTTTATTCATTGGTTGGCCTGCTTCTCTCGGGCACCCAATAGCAGCAGCCGTTCTTGGTAGTGTGACATCAGAGGGTAGCAAGCCTGCCTCCTCCCTCTTTCCCGCCAGCTCCGAGTCCTGTGTGCAGGCAGTGCACGCGAGCTCTGCTCTACTACCCTGCAGCAAGTAAGTTCTGGAGGAGGCGCAGAGGAAAGCGGCGGGCGATTGCGCTGGGGAGCCCGGTGGTTATTGACTGCAAGCCGCCGCCTTAGCCGTCTGCTTTCCACCGGGCCTCCCGCGCTGTTGGCTTCCTGCCTGTTCTCTGGAGGGTAGCAGTGTTTCCCTAATCGCAGTATCCGCGCATCGGACGGAAGAAGGGTATCAGTTTGCGGCTCCTGGCAGGGAGCGTCCTCACACCAGATCGCGCACACAAGCGCATAAAAAATGCCATGCTGGATCAGACCAAGGCCTATCGAGCCCAGCATCCTGGCTCTGACGTGGCCAATCAAGGGCACAAAAACGTGCGGTTCCCTTAAGCAGATCCGTTTCCTGTTACTCTTTTTTTTGTTTTACTTTTTAAACCCACTGAGTCGAGGTTATCCACAAGAACTCCAAAGTCCTTCTTCTGGGTAGTGACTCCCAATACAGAACCCACCATCGTGTACCTGTAGTTGGAATACTTTTTTCCCTATTTGTATCACTTTGCTTTGCATTTTTCCATATTAAATTTCATTTGCCCAGTCTCCTGAGTCTCACAAGGTCCTTTTGCAGTTCCTCACAATCTGCTGCCTTTTTAACAACTTTGAATAATTTTGTATCGTCTGTAAATTTGATCACCTCCCTTGTTCCCTTTTCCGGATCGTTTATGAAAATAAACACCACAGGTCCTAGTACCAATTTCAACTTGACCTATCTTCATTTGGAAAACTGACCGTTTAAATCCTGCCCTCTATTTCCAGCATTTTAACAAATTACCAATCCACAATAGAACATTACTTCCTATCCCATGACTTTGTAATTCCTGAGGTGTTTCCCATAGGAGTCTGTGTTACATGCATTGTGACAATCCAAATACACAAAAGCATTTCCCCTTGTTAAAAAACTTGTTGACTTTTTCCTGTTAAGCCATGTCTATCTATATGGCCAATGTTTTTAAGAATGGCTTCTACCATTTTGCCCAGCACTGACCAGGCTCACTGGTCTATAGTTTCCCACTGCTGCTCCTTGTGACCTTGCCCAAGATCACTCCCGGAGCCCTTTTTGAAAAACCTGTATCACATTGGCTACATTTCAGTCCTCCAGCAATCTTGGATTTTGTTTTTTTTTAAATAAAAGTCATGCATTACTAATAAGTTAGACTTTCATGTGTTTGTTCATTTGGAACTCTGGGATGAATATCATCCAGTTCTACTGATTTGTATCCCTTTTTAGTTTGTCTGATCTATTACATCCTCGATTGTTACAGATACTTGTTCTAGTTGCTCAGAATGTCACTATTAAATAACTTTTTAGGTGTGGTCATCTCGTGGCCCAGCTGACTTTCCTTACAGGCTTTTTGCTTTGAATGTACTTGGAAAAAGTTGTTAGTTTTTTGCCTCATTGGCAAGCATTTTCTTGAAGTCTCTCTTGTCCTATCTAACTATAGGATAGTTAAAAAGCATTCCCTCCAAAGAATTAATCCCCGCCTCCCTATCCCTCCTCCCTCCCCCCACCACTTTTGGTTATCCTCTCTTGGCACTGCCAGTTCCCTCCCCCCCCCCCTGCCATTGTACATAGTAAGTTAAATTCAGAACATATGTACTGTTAGTATAGTGATTTTGTAAAACAAGTTTTGTTATATTTATTCGGTTAATCTGTTATACTGTATCATGGCACCCAAAGGCCTACCTTTGAGACATCCTGTTCTATGTAAACCGGTGTGATATTTTGAATCAAATATCGGCATAGAAAAATTAAATAGTTTTACAGGTAACTTGTCAGTGCTTATGCTCATACCTGTTTTCATCATTTAGGTCTGCTTTCTGTTTATTGAATGTTGCACTTTTAGTTCTGCTTCTTTACCTCACCATTAAACCACACTGGCAGTCATTTGGTCTTCCTTTGACCTTTTTTAATGCATGAATACATATCTGAGTTTCCAAAATGTTATTTTTAAACTATGTCCATACATCATGCAAACTTTTAACCCTTACATCTGGTCTTTTATTTATTTTTTTCCAAGTACCTTTCTCATTCTATCATGGTCTCTCGCTTTAAGGTTACATGCTACTGTAATAGTTTTAATGTCCTTCCTCCAATGATTGTCAAATTTGATAGCATTTGATTACTATTGCTTAATGGCCCTGCCACTGTAACCGCCCTCAGACTAGGTTGTGTGCTTCACTGAGGACTATTTATTTATTTATTTATTTATTTAAGGGTTTTTTATATACCGAGGCACGTTTGCAAAACATCACCTCGGTTCACAATGTAACATAACCTAGCAACAAGCTTTACAATAATATAAATTTTAACAAGGAGTCAGTAAAACAGGGGGTGGTGGAGATAATACGTGGATTATATACATATGTACATTTTTTTTTTTTTTTTTTTTAACAATAGAGTTAATCAAAGCAGTTTTTTTTTTTTAACAATAGATCTAAAATAGCTGCTCTTCTCATTTTTAGGACCAACTGCTCCATGGTGCAGCATCCAGAAACTTCACCTCTGTAGCATGTCCCAATGATCCATTGCAAAAGAGGAGCCGACTGTCTTCAGTCTCTCTGTCATCCCCCCCCCAAATAGTGGCCAAAAATGAGGCCTAGATAGGCTATGGTGGAGCCCATACCATGTGGGCTGAAGAGAGAGAGTGAGTGTGCCTCTGTGTGTGTGGAGAGTATAAAGTTTATGTGGAGCCACTCTACCCAATCCACAATATTCTCAGGGTGATGGACCATCAAAAGATCCCAGGTATGGAGACCGAGAGATTTTTAAATCTTTATTAGTTTTATTTTTGGGTGGGATTTGTGTCTGCTCTTTACAAATATTAAAACAAATTTATGTGAGTTTTTAATTTTCCATCAGTAAGCAGCCTGACTTAGTCATTACATGGGGTAAACATCATCCTGCGGCATCAAACAGACTCACATCTCCACGCTGGTAGAGCTCTTTACTCTGCCAGGCATGTATGGGAGTTCCTATGTGGGCATTGACTTGTAAGCCTACTCAGTCATTTTTTTTTGTCTGAGCACAGCATGGATGTGCACTTGTAATGACTAATTCAGGCTACTTATTGATGGAAAATTTAAAAAACTAATAAAGATTACAAAATCTCTCATTCTCCATAGCTGGGATCTTTTGATGGTCAGTCACCCGAGATTGTTGTGGATTGAATGTTGGGGGGTCCACACAAACTTTATCCTCGCACACATACTCACTCTCTCTTCGGTCATCATGGGATGGGCTCCACCATCGCCTATAACAGGCCAGAGGAGACACCAGTCGCTTGAACAAATCACAGATTTGGTGATATTTCTTTAGCTCTCTGACCAAGGAGATGGAAGGAATATTCCACCCTCTCCGCCTCCATCTGGAGTCTCAATGTTGCCTATAGGGGTGACTTCATAATCAGAACCCCATCACAGCAGAGTCCAGTAGGTCAGAGGTGATAGATCAGGCTGCTGCTCCTCTGTAAACCGGAAGCACCTCCCGGTTCACACTCTTTGTCATTGGACTCCTGGATAAGTGAGCCAGTGCCCTTAGGTTCAGAAGAAGACTACCGGCATACCCTCCAGTCCACTTCCGGATCCTCCGGCCCATTCCTCGCCCCCAGAAGGTCTCACCTATTGCATTTGTGGAAAAGTTGGGTACAGCACTGGGTGCTCATATCCATTGTGAGCTGCTTGGTCTCCAGATATTGAGTGCGCCGGCTGAACCAGCAGCCCTTCCAGTTCACAACATTCTCAAACCTCCATGTTGCTCATAAGAACATAAGAAATTGCCATGCTGGGACAGACCAAGGGTCCATCAAGCCCAGCATCCTGTTTCCAACAGAGGCCAAAAAACCAGGCCACAAGAACCTGGCAATTACCCAAACACTAAGAAGAACCCATGCTACTGATGCAATTAATAGCAGTGGCTATTCCCTAAGTATAATTGATTAATAGCCATTCCCTGTACGTACCAGGATCAGTCCAGGACACCTGGGTTGTGACTCCGCACCAGTAGATGGAGACAGACTAAAACTTGTGGGCGGAGCCATATATGCCCCTGTGCCAGTCACAGCCCCTCAGTCTTACTCTGTCTCCAGTAGGTGGTGCAGGTTTGGTCACAGCCCTGGTTCCCTGGGGTTTTTTTCTTTATGGTCAGGGTTCCTTGGTTAGTTAGTTTTGTTTAGTGTTTAAACACATAAGTTTTCTGCTTTTTTTCTGATCTTTGGATTCCCGCTGGTCCTGCCTCCCAGGGGGGTTTTGGAAAGTCCTGAGGGGACCATCCCCCCCTGGTCGAGGCCGCTGCTAGGGTCGAGGACCCGCCTTTTGCAGTAGCAGCGTCGGGGGTGACACCGGGGAGCCCGGTTCACTCACCCCCGCTGGAACACAGGCCTCAGGACCGAGGACAGCGGCAGTAGTAAAAAAAAAAAAAAAAGTTTGGCTGTTTTTATTTTGCGGCGGCTCCTGTTTTACTTCAGTGCCGGCTCTCCGTTCCTTCGAGGGGGGGGGACTGTTGGTGCGCGTCCGCTTCAATTATTTAATTTAATTTCTTTTTATTGCTTCTCTCCTCCTCCTCGCTCGCGCGGCTTGTGGCATGCCGAGAGGCTCGGTTTGCCGCGCGCGCGGCTCTCTAGAGAAAAAAGTTTGCTCTGGCGGCGAGGGTTCGTCGGGGGCCGCTCCGGGGGTCCGGGCTCGAACGCCGCGATTGCCGGCGCGCGAATCTGCCGTCGCTGCAGGCCCGGGGGACCCGTTCCCGCTCAGCGCGGGAGCGGCGGCCATTTTAGCATCAGGCCGAGAAACCACGAGGGAGGCAGCAGGAGATGGCGGCTTGCCTCCCGCGCTTTCTCCACAACGGCGACCCGCTGGGGGTGGCCCCGGGGGAGCGGGGTCTCCCGTGCATTCTGGATCTGGGGAGTCCGGTTCCGGGTCTTCCTACTCCGCGGATTTCGCGCTCTTATTGCGTAAGTTTTTAAAATGCAAGCGCCGCAGTAAATCCGGGAAGACAGGTGCAGCGAAGGGATCTGGCAGATCCACCAGATCCCGGAAGAGGAAATCTATCACGGGCCCTGATGGGGGCGCCATAGGGCGAAGCCGTCCCTTGCGGGGTGTTCCGCAGGACACGGACTCAAGCTCTTCCTCCCAGGGAGAGGATGACCTGCCGAGGAGCCTCTGGGGGGGGCTGATGGTGCGCCGGATGAAGGTCCGTCTCAGCCAGCAGGGGGAAAAGGAAATCCTGCCGTCGAGGGGGACGGCCCTAAGGTGGTTCGCTTGTTCCATAGGGAGGAACTGTCCCCGCTTATCCCGGCTATACTCCAGGAGCTGGGAGTGGAAGCGCCTGCGGTGGTGCCCAGACAGGGAGCTAATATGGACCCAGTTCTACTGGGCCTCACGGGGCCCGCAGTGGCTTTTCCGTTCATCTTTACGGTCTCGGACATCCTGTTCCGGGAGTGGGACACTCCGGAGCTGGGCCTCAAGGTGAGCAAGGCCATGAGGAGGCGCTGGAACTGCTCCGTCTGCCGAAAGTGGATTCGGCGGTGTCCGCCGTAACGAAGCGGTCGACGATTCCTGTTACGGGAGCCACAGCTCTCAAGGATATCCAAGACAGGAAGCTGGAGGTACAGCTAAAGAAAATTTTTGAGGTGTCCGCTTAGGGGTCCGTGCAGCCATCTGTAGTAATTTCGCTTGGCGGGCCAGCCTGCGCTGGGCACAGCATCTGAAGGCTAATGCAGGTCTCTCGGAAGGGGAGGCCAGGCAAGCTGATCAGCTCAAGGCGGCGATTGCTTATAGTGCTGATGCGCTCCATGATCTCCTTCGGTACCTCGGCTAGATCCATGGTTTCGGCGGTGTCGGCTCGTCGGCTCCGCTGGCTTCGCAACTGGGCGGCGGACGGATCATCCAAGGCCCATCCAGGGGCCCTGCCGTTCAAAGGAAAGTTGTTGTTTGGCAAGGAGTTGGATGAGTTGATGTTGTCCCTTGGTTAGAATAGGGCATTCAGGCTGCCGGAGGATCGGTCTAGATCTCGGTCTTCTTTCACGGGCTGTTCCCGCTTCCGCGGCGACAGAAGATCCTGTCCGCAGGGAGCCGCTGGCTCTTCTTACCGTTCGGGGCCCTCACGGTCGTCCTCTTGGTCCCAGTCCTTTCGAGGAAAAAGATTCGGCCGTCAGGGAGGAGCCCAGGGAGGCGCGGGTCCAAAATCCTCCCAATGAGATGAGGCCGGTCCATCCCTCGCAGCAGCTGCGGTCGTTCGTCCCAAACGTGGGAGCTCGGCTGCAGTTGTTTGCCGAGGAATGGGCCCAAATAACATCGGACCAGTGGGTTCTCGACGTGATAATTCAAGGTTACGCGTTAGATTTTGCACGGACCCCATTCGACAAGTTCCTGGTGTCGCCATGCAAGTGCCCCATAAAGCGCGCAGCGGTAAGGGGAACCCTCCAACGGTTGCAAGCCTTAGGGGCAGTTCCCCCGTGCCCATAGGGCAGCAGGGCTTCGGCCGTTACTCCATTTACTTCATCGTGTCAAAGAAGGACGGCACCGCAAGACCAATTTTGGATCTGAAAGGTGTAAACAGATGCCTTCGCATTCCACGCTTCAAAATGGAGACAATTCGGTCGGTAATTGCCTCAGTCCGGCTCGGCGAATTCCTGGCATCCTTGGATCTCACGGAGGCGTACCTTCACATAGGCATCCAGCCGTCCTACCATCGGTTCCTCAGGTTATGTATCCTGGGCCGACATTATCAGTTCCGAGCCCTTCCCTTCGGCCTGGCCACGGCTCCCCGGACATTCACCAAGGTGATGGTGGTGGTCGCAGCTCAGCTTCGGAGAGAGGGGTTGCTGGTACACCCCTACTTGGACGATTGGCTGATTCGAGCCAAATCCGAGACTCAGTGCCGGCAGGCAGTCAACGGGGTTGTCGCTCTCTTGCGATCCCTGGGATGGGTGGTGAGCCTCAGCAAGAGCCACCTAGTTCCCACTCAGTCTCTGGAGTACCTGGGGGCCCTGTTCGATACCAGGAAGGGTAAAGTGTTCCTGTCTCTGGACAGAGTTCGCAAGCTTCAGTGTCAGGTTCGCCGCTTGTTGTCTCTTCGGCTACCACTGGTCTCTGATTATCTGACGGTTTTGGGTTCTATGGCTTCAACTCTATCATTGGTCCCTTGGGCTTTTGCTCATCTGTGTCCTTTGCAATCAGCGTTGCTTTCCCGTTGGAAGCCGGTGTCGGAGGAGTTTCATCTACCACTTCCGCAAGCAGACCACTTGACTGGCGGAGTGTCTCTCCTGGGGCCCAACTGGACGGTGGTAACCATGGACGCCAGTCTCTCTGGCTGGGGAGCAGTCTGCCTGGGCAGGGCAGGGCAGGTGGCCCTCGACCCAAACTCAGTGGTCCATCAATCGTCTGGAGACCCGGGCGGTGCGTCTGGCTCTACAGTCCTTTCTGCCGCTGATACGGGGAAAGGCGGTTCGGGTGTTGTCGGGCAATGCCACCACCGTATCCTACATTAATCGCCAGGGGGGAACGAGAAGTCCTGGCGTGGCAGAGGAGGCGCAGCTCTTGCTAGCTTGGGCAGAGCGCAATCTCAGCGACCTAGCAGCGTCTCACATTGCCGGGGTCGACAACGTTCAGGCGGATTTTCTCAGCTGTCATCATCTGGATCCCGGAGAGTGGGAGCTGGCGCCGGAGACTTTTCACCTCATTTGCCGAAAGCGGGGGACGCCTCATATGGACCTCATGGCTACCTGGCAGAATGCCAAGGCGCCCAGGTTTTACAGCCGTTGGAGAGAGAGGTGAGCCGAAGGCGTCGACGCGTTGGTCCTTCCTTGGCCGACGAGTGTCCTGTTGTACGTGTTCCCTCCGTGGCCGATGATCGGCAAGATTCTTCGGCGCATCGAATTGCATCCGGCAAGTGTAATCTTGGTAGCGCCAGAATGGCTGCGGCGACCGTGGTTCGCAGACCTCTTCCAGTTGTCGATAGTGTCTTCCCTTCGCTTCCAGGGGTTTCCGGGCCTCCTCCGTCAAGGCCCCGTTTGTTCGGCGGATGCAGATCACTTCTGGCTCGCGGCATGGCTTTTGAGAGGCAGCACTTGCAGAGGAAAGGTTATTCGGATGCGGTAGTCGCTACGTTGTTGCGGGCCCGAAAGCAGTCTACCTCGATGACTTATGTTCGCGTCTGGGTAGTCTTCGACGAATGGTGCACGGAGCGCAATGTGGTTCCTACCGTGGCTCCCGTATCCGATATGCTTTTGTTTCTGCAGGCCGGCGTGGCTAAAGGCTTATCGTACAGTACCCTTAGGGTCCAGGTGGCGGCTCTGGGGTGTCTGAGGGGCAAGGGGCACAAGGGTTCCCTGGCTCTGCATCCAGATGTTGCGCGTTTTCTCAGGGGGGCTAAACACCTTCGTCCTCCATTGCGCCACCCCTGTCCGTCATGGAATCTCGATTGGGTACTCTCTGCGTTGTGCTCGTCTCCTTTCGAGCCCATTAAACGGGCAACTCTCAAGGATCTTACGTTAAAGGTAGTTTTCCTTGTCGCAATTGCATCGGCGCGTCGCGTCTCAGAGTTGCAGGCACTGTCCTGTAGAGAGCCGTTCCTTCGGATCTCGGATTCTGGAGTCTCTTTACGGACGTTTCGGCGTTCCACGTGAAGCAGTCCATTGAGCTTCCAGCTTTTCCCATTCACGATGCGTCGCTGCCACAGATGTAGGAGTTGCGGAGGTTGGATGTCCGGAGGGCAGTCCCTCGCTATCTAGAGGTCACCAATCCGTTCCGAGTTACGGATCATCTTTTTGGTCTCAGGCCCAAAGCGTGGGGGTCCGGCTTCCCGGGCTACGATTGCACGCTGGCTCAAGGAGGCCATTGGTTCAGCGTACATAGTACGGGGAAAGTCTATGCCGCAGGGTCTCCGAGCACATTCTACCTGTGCCCACGCTGCTTCCTGGGCAGAGGCTTCTCAGGTGTCGCCCCAGGAGATTTGCAGGGCGGCTACTTGGAAGTCGTTGCATACCTTTACACGTCATTACCGGCTGGATGTTCGAGACACTGCCGGGGGTTTTGGAGTGGGGGTACTCCGTGCGGGACTCTCTGCTTCCCACCCTTGGTAAGTTAGCTCTGGTACATCCCAGGTGTCCTGGACTGATCCTGGTACGTACAGGGAAAGGAAAATTAGTTCTTACCTGATAATTTTCGTTCCTGTAGTACCAAGGATCAGTCCAGGATCCCGCCCCAGCTGCTCTGAAGAATCGGAGAGTCCGCTCGTTGAGTTGTTAGGTTGCTGTTTCTCGTTTTGAGAGTTTTGTTCCAGTTGGGGGTTTTTGGACATGGCTCCCGTTGGGGATAGTTTCTGTAGTTAGTTTACCTGTCCTATGCTACTTTGACATTACGTAAGACTGAGGGGCTGTGACTGGCACAGGGGCATATATGGCTCCGCCCACAAGTTTTAGTCTGTCTCCATCTACTGGTGCGGAGTCACAACCCAGGTGTCCTGGACTGATCCTTGGTACTACAGGAACGAAAATTATCAGGTAAGAAACTAATTTTCCTTTAATGGATTCACTCTAGATTCACTTTTCAATTCCTTCCAGACACTGGGCATTATTCTACTTTGCACTAAAAAGCAGCCCCTGGACATAGCCCTAGTATCAGCTGAAAGGATTTGCTGTTACAATGAATAAGGCACCGGCTGTGTAATTTGTATGGTTTTATTATGTTTATAGTCTGTGTGATATGAAAGAGACCTAGAAACAAACACTGTCTTAAATTTGAAGTGTTACTTGAGAGCTCGCTACTACAAAACCGTCCATTTATTTATTTATATATATATATATATATGTATATAATTTTTTTGTATTTTCTTAGGATGCGTTACATTGGTGCTTATCTCCTGGCTGTGCTTGGTGGCAATGAAAGCCCCAACTCTAAAGACTTAAAGAAGATCCTGGACAGTGTTGGCATTGAAACCGAAGAGAAGAACATCAGTAAGGTAATGCCTGCTGCATGACCGCGTCCATTCATGGACGACTCCTCTGGAGTCTGGAAACGCACAGCATGACTCCGCTGCACTAGCAGCACGCGACCAATCTATCGCCTATAGGGTAGAGTTCCGGGGTCAGTGAAGGGAGCTTCATCCCAGGTCTGACTTTGGCCAGCAAATAGCTAGGGAGCTGATTAGCATTCCTTATCCTAGATAATATTTCTCACTTTTTTTTTTTTTTTTAGGTTATCAGCGAACTGAATGGCAAAAATATTGAGGAAGTTATTGCCCAGGGTGAGTACCTCTCCCATGTGTTTGTGGGTGAGGAGAATGCATTCTGCGTAGACATTTTAGCAAAGATTTGTACCCAGAGATTTGTATGTTTATAAATAATATAGAAAAGTTAAAAGAGATTGCTAAGTGACTTTTTTCATTTGTGCATGCAGGTTAAATTGCCCACAAAACATTCAGCAATGAGGCTGCTGAATACACTAATTTAGAAGTATCTTATGATTTTATTTAAATTCTTTTTAAATCTTGGAAAAGCAGACACTTTTACCTTTTACAAATTAGGATGCTACACATTGACAGGGTCACACGCTAGAACATAAGAACATAAGAAAATGCCATACTGGGTCAGACCAAGGGTCCATCAAGCCCAGCATCCTGTTTCCAACAGTGGCCAATCCAGGCCATAAGAACCTGGCAAGTACCCAAAAACTAAGTCTATTCCATGTAACCATTGCTAATGGCAGTGGCTATTCTCTAAGTGAACCTAATAGCAGGTAATGGACTTCTCCTCCAAGAACTTATCCAATCCTTTTTTAAACACAGCTATACTACCTGCACGAACCACATTCTCTGGCAACAAATTCCAGAGTTTAATTGTGCGTTGAGTAAAAAAGAACTTTCTCCGATTAGTTTTAAATGTGCCCCATGCTAACTTCATGGAGTGTCCCCTAGTCCTTCTACTATCTGAAAGAGTAAATAACCGATTCACATCTACCCGTTCTAGACCTCTCATGATTTTAAACACCTCTATCATATCCCCCCTCAGTCGTCTCTTCTCCAAGCTGAAAAGTCCTAATCTCTTTAGTCTTTCCTCATAGGGGAGTTGTTCCATTCCCCTTATCATTTTGGTAGCCCTTCTCTGTACCTTCTCCATCGCAATTATATCTTTTTTGAGATGCGGCGACCAGAATTGTACACAGTATTCAAGGTGCGGTCTCACCATGGAGCGATACAGAGGCATTATGACATTTTCCGTTTTATTCATCATTCCTTTTCTAATAATTCCCAACATTCTGTTTGCTTTTTTGACTGCTGCAGCACACTGAACCGACGATTTCAATGTGTTATCCACTATGACACCTAGATCTCTTTCTTGGGTTGTAGCCCCTAATATGGAACCCAACATCGTGTAATTATAGCATGGGTTATTTTTCCCTATATGCATCACCTTGCACTTTTCCACATTAAATTTCATCTGCCATTTGGATGCCCAATTTTCCAGTCTCACAAGGTCTTCCTGCAATTTATCACAATCTGCTTGTGATTTAACTACTCTGCACAATTTTGTGTCATCTGCAAATTTGATTATCTCACTCGTCGTATTTCTTTCCAGATCATTTATAAATATATTGAACAGTAAGGGTCCCAATACAGATCCCTGAGGCACTCCACTGTCCACTCCCTTCCACTGAGAAAATTGCCCATTTAATCCTACTCTCTGTTTCCTGTCTTTTAGCCAGTTTGCAATCCACGAAAGGACATCGCCACCTATCCCATGACTTTTTACTTTTCCTAGAAGCCTCTCATGAGGAACTTTGTCAAACGCCTTCTGAAAATCCAAGTATACTATATCTACCGGTTCACCTTTATCCACATGTTTATTAACTCCTTCAAAAAAGTGAAGCAGATTTGTGAGGCAAGACTTGCCCTGGGTAAAGCCATGCTGACTTTGTTCCATTAAACCATGTTTTTCTATATGTTCTGTGATTTTGATGTTTAGAACACTTTCCACTATTTTTCCTGGCACTGAAGTCAGGCTAACCGGTCTGTAGTTTCCCGGATCGCCCCTGGAGCCCTTTTTAAATATTGGGGTTACATTTGCTATCCTCCAGTCTTCAGGTACAATGGATGATTTTAATGATAAGTTACAAATTTTTACTAATAGGTCTGAAATTTCATTTTTTAGTTCCTTCAGAACTCTGGGGTGTATACCATCCGGTCCAGGTGATTTACTACTCTTCAGTTTGTCAATCAGGCCTACCACATCTTCTAGGTTCACCGTGATTTGATTCAGTCCATCTGAATCATTACCCATGAAAACCTTCTCCATTACGGGTACCTCCCCAACATCCTCTTCAGTAAACACCGAAGCAAAGAAATCATTTAATCTTTCCGCGATGGCCTTATCTTCTCTAAGTGCCCCTTTAACCCCTCGATCATCTAACGGTCCAACTGACTCCCTCACAGGCTTTCTGCTTCGGATATATTTAAAAAAGTTTTTACTGTGAGTTTTTGCCTCTACAGCCAACTTCTTTTCAAATTCTCTCTTAGCCTGTCTTATCAATGTCTTACATTTAACTTGCCAATGTTTATGCTTTATCCTATTTTCTTCTGTTGGATCCTTCTTCCAATTTTTGAATGAAGATCTTTTGGCTAAATAGCTTCTTTCACCTCCCCTTTTAACCATGCCGGTAATCGTTTTGCCTTCTTTCCACCTTTCTTAATGTGTGGAATACATCTGGACTGTGCTTCTAGAATGGTATTTTTTAACAATGACCACGCCTCTTGGACATTTTTTACTTTTGTAGCTGCTCCTTTCAGTTTTTTTCTAACAATTTTTCTCATTTTATCAAAGTTTCCCTTTTGAAAGTTTAGCACGAGAGCCTTGGATTTGCACACTGTTCCTTTTCCAGTCATTAAATCAAATCTGATCATATTATGATCACTATTGCCAAGCGGCCCCACCACCGTTACCTCTCTCACCAAGTCCTGTGCTCCACTGAGAATTAGATCTAAAATTGCTCCCTCTCTCGTCGGTTCCTGAACCATTTGCTCCATAAGCTATCATTTATTCCATCCAGGAACGTTATCTCTCTAGCGTGACCCGATGATACATTTACCCAGTCTATATTGGGGTAATTGAAGTCTCCCATTATTACTGCACTACCAATTTGGTTGGCTTCCCTAATTTCTCTTAGCATTTCACTGTCCATCTCACCATCTTGACCAGGTGGACGGTAGTATACCCCTATCACTGTAGTCTTCCCTGATACACAAGGGATTTCTAACCATAAAGATTCAATTTTGTATTTAGTCTCATGCAGGATGTTTATCCTGTTGGACTCTATGCCATCCCGGACATAAAGCGCCACACCTCCTCCCGACTGCTCCTCTCTGTCATTGCGATATAATTTGTACCCCGGTATAGCACTGTCCCATTGGTTATCCTCTTTCCACCATGTCTCTGAGATGCCAATTAAGTCTATGTCATCATTTACTGCTATACATTCTAATTCTCCCATCTTACTTCTTAGACTTCTGGCATTAGCATACAAACATTTCAAAGTTTGTTTTTTGATTGTATTTTTATTCTGCTTTTTAATTGATAGGGATAAGTTAGAATTTTTTAGCTCAGGTGAGTTTTTAGTTACAGGCATTTGGACTACTTTTCTAATTATTGGAACCTCACTGTCGGGATGCCCTAATTCTAGTGCATCATTAGTATCCTTTAAAGATACATCTCTCCGAACCATGCGCTGCTGAGCGACTGTCGGCTTTCCCCTTTGTTCTAGTTTAAAAGCTGCTCTATCTCCTTTTTAAGGGTTAGCGCCAGCAGTCTGGTTCCATCCTGGTTAAGGTGGAGCCCATCCCTTCGGAAGAGACTCCCCCTTCCCCAAAAGGTTCCCCAGTTCCTAACAAAACTGAATCCCTCTTCCTTGCACCATCGTCTCATCCACGCATTGAGACTCCGGAGCTCTGCCTGCCTCTGGTGACCTGCGCGTGGAACAGGGAGCATTTCAGAGAATGCTACCCTGGAGGTTCTGGATTTAATCTTTCTACCTAAGAGCCTAAATTTGGCTTCCAGAACCTCCCTCCCACATTTTCCTATGTCGTTGGTGCCCACGTGTACCACGACAGCCGGCTCCTCCCCAGCACTGTCTAAAATCAGATCAAATGGAGAGGTAGTTTTAGAAATTTACAAATATTAGAAATGCCTTGGATGGATCACTTTCTAATTCATTGCAAATGCAGGGGGTGACTGAAAATAACTGTTGTAAAATAAAATCAGGCAAGAAAGTAATTTGACCAAAAGTTGATCTGGAGCAATTTAAAATCAAATGGGAGTCTAGTACAATTACGGAAGTAACACAGACAGTTGATATTGATAATCTCATTGATACATGGAATGATTCAGTGAGTGCTGTGTATGGAAAAAACATCTCCCACACGGGAGATGTTGTCTAGGTGTCAGTGTAGGAAGGCCCAGTGGTATACATCTACATTGTAAAAACAGAGAGAAATACTTAGGAAACTGGAGAGCCAATGGAGTCAGTAGAGCTGCAGGAGTAGTAAAGATGAGAATTGTGTCTATATAAAAAGCAATGTCAAGAGAATAAAAGAGATCCTATCTTCGTAAGGATAGAGGAGTCTTTGAACCATCCAACAGAACGTTTTAAAACTGTTGAACAACTGGTTGTAAAAACACAAACTATCATTGGTTTCCAGGCTGTGAAGAATTGGCTAATTTCTTTCCTGCTAAAACTTTCATTGCAGACTATCCTTACTAGCACAGGGCACTCCTAATTAAGGACTAAAAGAGCAGCTAGTTGTACCAGTAAAATGGTCCTCATTTCAACATGTCTCTCTGACAGAGATTACAGCAGTGATTAATGGTCTTAAAAATACTTCATCTGCAGTAGACCCTGGTCCATTTGGAATTCTTAGAGGTCTGAAAGATACAGCATATATTCACCATATAGTTAATCCGTATCCAAATCAGTTAAAAACTGCCACTGTTAGGCCAATACAAAAAAAAATTCAGACTTACCATCTGATTTGATCACTCTTAACCCTACATTAGGGAAGATAATAGAGAAGTATATGGAGTCCCATGAGGTGTTAAATTCACAGGAAAATGAATTGTAAATTGCATGGGACAGAGACCCTATTATCCCTGATGGATATCTTATACTCAGAACTGGATCAAGGAAAATCAGGTTCCTTGATTCACTTTGACCTTACTGCAACACTTCATACAGCATGAGCAAGTTGGCCTGATTAGCAAACTTCAGAGTGGGGGATACTGTGCTGTTATGGTTTCGGTCATTTTTATTGGGAAGGCAACAGATAATGAATAGTTACTGTACCTGGAAAGAGATGAAAACGGGCTGCTGCAAGGGTCAGCCCTGTCTCCGGCATTGTTCAGTTTGTTTATTCAGCTGTTATGCTCTATCTTCAGGGAACTGAATGGCAAATTTTTCATGTACCCAGGTGATGATCAGTTCTGGATACCAAGTGAAGTGTTCCCTCCCAGTCTTGCATTTTCAAGAATGCATGCTAAAGATTAAAACTTGGCTGACAACTAATTTTTTAATCCTCTGTGTATCCTAAACCATAATATTATGGGGTGGTAAAACTTGCCCATCTGAACCCCAAGCCATCTATAATGTTTGAAAGTGTAAAGTTAGAATTGGTCTATGAAACAAGAAATTTGGGGTTTAACATAGATTCAATACTATTGTCACAAGTGGTTAAGTCTGGTTTTTATAGATCTTTATTTAGGGCAGTATTACAAGCTTTGTTGTTTGGACAAATGGTCCATGTTAATAGGCTCTCTATCTGCTTACCTAAGAAGCAGATGCATGTCCTCCAGTTGCTGCAGAATGCAGCAGCCAGGATATTAACTGGCACTAGCAAATTTGACCGTATCTTGGCCAGTTCTAAGTGAATTGCATTGGTTACCGGTAGAATGGAGAGCAAGGTTTAAGATAGTTACCATGGTGTTTAAACTTTTGAATACAACTACCTCTAATGCGCTGGCAACAAAACTACAATTATATTTACCTGCACAGTCTTTGAGATGACAGGTTCCTACTGTCAAAAGTTGTTAATTACAAACAACCTGTAATAGAGCATTTTCTTACTTAGCTCCTTCTCTGTGAAATGATCTCCTAGTAGAGATTTGTTCTGTTACAGATTTTAAGATTTTTAGAAAGCATGTGAAGGCTTTTTATTTTTCAGTTGCTGTTTGCCCAGGAACCTACCTTTTTAGATCAATAAGTGTCCTTTGCAAATTCAGAATTCTAATTCTTGCAACCAAATACTAATCTGTACTAGCTTAACAAAATTAATCCAAAGTCTGTTATCCCTAACCACACACAATTATTTACACTTGCAAACAACAACTAATACACTCATTCCCAGTAAATCCAACATATCACCAGCAGTCGGTTCTCCCTCTGGATGCACATGCTGTGGGGTGATTGTCATCGCCTGACTGGTACTAAACATTATCTTTACAGAGGTACACTAGACCGTCTCCCGTCAACAACTCTGTATTTCTATACTGAGGATGCAGTTGATGGTTTCAACAGTACAGTTTTCCTGAATCAGCTTCTCTGTTCAGGACAATGTTGATCCACTTACTGTCCCATTGAATTACTCTTCAAGGTGGAGATGGTATGGATGTGTGAGGTATTGTGGATGATCTATGACTCTGTCCAGAGCATGAACAGGCTGTCCTAGTCCCCCGGACATCTCAGCAGTGTTTGATGCCATTGGCCATGAACTTCTCATCACCTGCCTAGCAGACCTAGGTCTTTCAGGACCGCCACTTCCTTGGCTTAAATCTTTCCTTCATAATCGCACTCAGACTGTCTCCTTCGGACTTGTCCATGCCCCCCTCTGATGCAGAGTACCACAAGACTCCATTTTATCCCCAGCTTTATTCAACATTTACACGGCCCCACTTGGCAAACTAATCAGACTTCCAGATTCTTTCCCACGCCTATGCTCATGTTATCCAGCTACTGTGCCTCCTGACCAGGCAAACACAAACCTAAACAACTGCTTTCAAATGATTTCAGACTGGTTACATTATAACAAATTAAAAGTAGAAGTACTGTAGATTGGAAAAAATGACCTTACCCATAGCCACGTTAGAGTAATCCTAGATTACTGCATCCATTGTATGTAAATTGTGGATATCCTGAAAAGCAGACCTGTTTGTGGCCCTCCAGGATCTCCTGTTACCCTTCAGTCTCGCTGCTGAGGCTTAGAAGAACATAAGACCAAGGGTCCATCAAGCCAGGTATCCTGTCCAACAGTGGCCAGGCCAGAAGTACCTGGCAGGATCCCAAATAGTAAATAGATCCCATGCTATCACTTATTGTTAGTTACAAAATTGGCCTTATTTCATCCACTCCAGCTTTGCCACTTCCACCCTCTCTTTAATGGCCACCCCTTTACAACAGTAGTCCAAGTCTGTCGGCTCCCTTTACATTGGACTGCTGAGAAAGCTAAAGCATCGACGGGCAGCTCGTACAGAACTCAGCCAGCATGGAGCCTGCTCGATACCAGCAAGCAGAGCACCCCACTTCTAAAACCCTCTACCCTTTCCCACCCACCCATTGCGCTCACTGCCTCAGTTTCACCTGGCAGGACCGGTCCCCCAGGAAATGCAACTTACCAACACGAGAGTGAGAGCCTTTTCAGGATCAGTGCTTTCCCTCTGCATCTCCCCTACCTCTCGCCATCAGGCTTCCTCCTGACCGCCTCACCTTTAGGGCAAAACTAAAAACCTAAGTGTCTGGAGACGCTTTTGGCCCACAACCGGAACTCTGATTTCTTGACAGACTTCCTCAGCTTAAACCTCTCCGCACTTCACACCAGTTCCACCTTCTCTCTTCCCTTCAGTCTAAGATAGCTGCTGCTCTCTCTCTTCCTTTATGTACCCATTACTAGAGATGTGAATCGGAACTGAAATCCGAACCGATTCTGGTTCCAATTCACATCTCTACCCATTACCTCTCCTAGCTCCCTTTTTATTTTCTACACCTCCCTGTTTCTCACACCGTGCTGTAACTTGCTTCAGTTGGAAAAGCATGAGATAATGTTGTTGATAGTGAGCAAAAACCCGTGGAAGCAGCAGAATATAAAATAATACCCCTGCTTCCTATGTGAACGAGTACGCATGCCAAAAAGTCATTTATCCGTGATCCTCTAAGCCCGTGATCCTATGGGACGTGTAAAGAGCAACTGCACTTCCAATGGGCTTTTGTCTTAAGCGCCTTTATAATTCCTTGCCCGAGTCCATTCTAATACCTACAGGTTTGGTATTGGTACCTGTTGGGTTTCGCTTATGGACAAAATTAATTCAGAAAAGCTTACAAAGGTATGAGCTGACTGCTGAGCTGCTCGGAACAGGCTTTCTGGACAGAACTCTTACCATCCCGGTCTCGCTCGAGTCCCAGCCTGACGTCCATCCATTACCTTTTTATACACGAGGGGTAAGCCGAAATGCCAGTGCGCCCGACCTCACTTGTATTCTTAGTCAACGTTTGCACACGTTGACTAAGACCCTGAAAAAGATCCTTTGTGCCCCTGAAGTATGGGGAAGCATTCTGGATAAGCCTGAGATATTAAGGTTGTTAGTTATGTGATGCAATTGTTTGTGCTGTGTCAGAAAATATTGTAAATAATGTAACTACTGTATACATGTAGCTATTGTGTTTAGAAACAAACTACAATTACCCTGCTCTTCCAGTGCTCTCTGTCCCTGCTACTCCAGTACTGAGACACAGCCAGAGCACTCCCTTATGTGAGCTTATGTTACAGTTAAGGAAGATCTGCTTTGTCTTCTGTAAACCATTCCAAGCCCACACGTCTCATACCACAAAACGTAGCGTTGGGAGCTCCTGTAACGTGTCCATGATTTCATGTAGTCCAGGCAACAAAAAATGCTGGCAGGCTATCAGACTGTGAAATGTAATTTCTCAATCACCTTTACAGAACATTTGCCCAAGGCAATGCACACTAAACTTACAACATGAAACCATGAACAGTCAATTTAAAATGGAATAATAACAAAATATCAACTCAGGGTGGTGCATGAGTTTGTGGATCATGGCTGTTAGGGCAGTTGCTTATTGCATAAGAGCAATGATGCACAGAGCCATATAACACAGCATGTATTGGCGCCCTGCTGGGAAGTACGTGATGGGTGAATCTGAAGTTTCATGCAGCTTGCTGCCTGACGCTAGAGACCACTGGTGATGTGGACATTCTTACTCTCGCTCCTCCTTCGTATCTTGCAGGGAATGGAAAGCTTGCCTGCGTGCCTGCTGGTGGTGCCGTGGCAGTCTCGGCTGGTACTGGTTCTGCTGCCCCTGCTGCAGGGGCAGCTTCTGCTGCTGGTGAGTATGTGACTGGCAGCCCAGTGCTGTGTCCAGACCAGATCCTTCCAGAGGTTGCTGCTGTCTTCGAGACCTTGGCTCGAACTGCAAGCCTTGAAATAGTCTTTGCATCCCCTGATCCCTACCTGTTATACTCCTAGCAGGGGTTTGTGCAGTCGTATTTCCCATGCTGTAAGCTGCTGGGGATCATTGACTGTATTTGTGCAGCACAGACTGTAGCCGTAAAGTAAGGGTCTGTATTTGAGCTTCGCAGAGATAGGTGCAATAAACCTTTTGGGGGGAAGGGAGGTAGTTTATTACAAAAATAAATTGTGCATAGATTACTTTGTTTTACATAAAGTACATTGCATTAAGAGCATTGTTCTGCATTCTATCAGGCAGCCAGGCACCGCTAACTTGCTGGATATCCGGGATATCCTCAGCAGAACCGTTTTCCTGCCCCATGCGTGTGGGATTAAGTCTAACATCCTGAGCTGTACTAAAGGTTTTTGGCCTTGTCTGGTGAAAGAGTGACAGAAACCCATGGAAGGAGGTGATACTGCTGGTCTTCATCAGCCTATTGGGAACAGCAGCGCATGTCCGTGACAAGGCGGCAATAGCCCCGAGTCTGTGCAGGGCTATGGAGAGCCCTTTCCATACTGAATATATATTAAAGTTCATACTGCTGGCTTGTGTTCCCTGTCACCGTTTTGCTGCTCTCTGGTACCCGCTGCTTTCTTTCCGAATGCATTGCCTCTGATGCGCTCAGAGCCCACTAGACAGGAGGACCAGATACTGACCTCTGCAGTGTTGCCTTCCTGCCATGGTCCCCCCCTTTGTAGCTCTTATTTCGGTGTTTGTAATGGCAAGTGGCTGACTCCTGTCCTCCTTTAACCCTTTGCAGCTGAGGAGAAGACCGTAGAGAAGGAAGAGTCTGAGGAATCCGATGACGACATGGGATTTGGTCTCTTTGACTAAACATTGCTGCAGAAAAATTAATTAAAGCTTTTTGTATTTAAAAAAAACCAAAGTGTGTGGTGGTGTTTGAAACAGTGGGATTTGCTTTTCAGTGGTTGTCTGGGTGTCTCAGAGGTCATAGGATGTGCAAAAAGCGCAAGACAATAATCCCTAAGGCTGAACAAAATTGGATAAGACCCCCACGGTGGAGATTCGGATTTTCACACTTCTCTATTGTCTGACCCTTGGGGGAGGCATCTGAGAACATCTCTTTTGTTGTTCTTGCTACTCCAGCCGCTAACCTGTAGTGGAGACTGCTGAGGTTTCCTCCGACATTTGGGCTCGACCCAATAGTTTCCGTGCTTTGGATTATGTTCATGGGCTGTAGTCCTGTCATCCATGGAGGGGGAGGGAGGGTTTGCTTTGCACTGGGGCTGGTGAGGTGTTTTTTGGCTACTTTCATTGCATTTTAACGAAGGGTGAAAAAGCTCGAGCAGTGATTGTCCAACTGTTTGTCCGTGGTTTGATGTCTGGTGAAAACCCATTGAGTTGGCCCAGACTGGGAGGGTGGAACAATGGCTTGGCTCCTGTCTAATTGAAAATGATCTTGAATCGGTAAGGGGAGGTCATTTTTATTCAGAACACTTCCTGATACGGAGCCAAGAGCAGAATTGGAATATCGGCAAGTTAATGGAATTTCCTTTGGGTTAAGGATTTAAATTATATGCCTTTCCGAAATCTGATATTGAGGAGAATTACAAAATCAGGTACAGTACGTAGGTCCCTGTGCCAGAGGGCTTGAAAATCGCTGGAGATACATTAATTGTATATTGTATCAGTCAATCAGAAAACCAAAGGATACACGCACAGAAAAAAGTGTATTATAAAAGGCCACATCTTTACATCATAAAAACCACCATACTAAGTCAGTCCAAGGGTCCATCACGTCCAGTATCCTGTTTCTAGCAGCGGCCATACCAAGTCACCAATACCTGGCAGGATCCCAAATAGTAGATAAATTCCCTGTTACTTACACCTGGGGATAAGCAGTGGCTTTCCTCAACTGCTTTTACTTAATTGTGCATTGAGTGAAAAAATATTTTCTCCAATTTGTTTTAAATGTGCTACTTAGTTATTTCAGTGTCCCCTAGTTTGTTTGTTTTTTGTTGGTTTTTTTTGAAAGTGTAGACAACTGGTTCACATTCATCTGTTACACTCCACTCATGACTTTATAGACCTCTGTCATATCTTCCCTCAGCTTCAAGCTGAAGAGCCTTAACCTCTAGCCTTTGCTCATAGGTCAACCATGCCATTCCCTTTATCATTTTGGCATCCTCCTCTGAACCTTTCCCAGTTCTGCCTTATCTTTTTTTCATTAGGACACTGTCTATAAGGTGCCACCTGCCACTTGGCAGTTTTGCTACACCAGACTAACAGCTATCCCTCTGAAGATTTTCTGGGGTGGTGACTCCTAATACGGAACCTAAAATTGTTTAACTATAGCTTGGATTACTTTTCCCTATGTGCACTTGTCTATATTTATTTATTTAGGAATTTTATATACCGTCGTTCCAAAAGAAGATCTGCCAGTTGGATGCCCAGTCTCAAGGTTCTCCTGCAATTTCTTACTATCGGGCCAATGCCCGATAGCGCACCATTAGCCCCCATTCGGCCGTGCGTTATTTTTACCCCTTATACAGTAAGGGGTAATAGCGCATGGAAAACGCGCGGCCAATCCCCCCGAAACTAATAGCGCCTGCAACATACAAATGCATGTTGATGAGCCTATTAGCCCCGCGCGATCCAGAAAGTAAAATGTGCAGCCAAGCCGCACATTTTACTCTCAGAAATGAACTCCTGCCGGCACCGGGCAAGTGTACAGAAAAGCAGAAAAAACTGCTTTTCTGTACACCCTCCGACTTAATATCAGAGCTATATTAAGTCGGAGGCCCCAAAATTAAAAAAAAAAAATAAAAAATTGTAAAAAAAAAAAAAAAAATCAGCTCGCGGGTTGCTGACGGATGCTCAATTTTGCCGGCGTCTGACAACCAATGCCGGTAAAATTAAGCATCTGCTATCAAACCCGCTGTCAGCCACTGCGTCTGTCAATAAGGAAGCAGCGCCTCCTTATTACCGCGGGCCCTCATTTGAATAGAAAATCGTGCGCCCAGGAGAGTGGGCGCTCGTCTTGGAGCGCCAGCTCTCCCACACATTGTACTGTATTGGCCCGTATCTGCTTATGGGTTAACAACTCAGAATAATTTTATGTCATTGCAAATTTGATCACCTCGCTCATTTCCTATTCCAGATCATTTATGTGCCAGAGGGCTTGAAAATCGCAGGAAATACATTAATTGAATATCATATCAGTCAATCAGACACTATTGCCGGTACGGATCCCTGGGGCACACCACTATTTAACTTCCTTCATTAAAAAAACTGACCGTTTTTAGTCTTACTCTCTGTTTCCTATGTTTGCAATTCAAAAAAGGATATTGCCTCCTATCCCGTGACTTTCTAATTTTCTCTGGAGTCTCTTGTGAGGGACTTTGTCAAACACCTTCTTAAAATCCTAATACACTGAATCCACTGGGTCATGATTATCCACATTTTAAACCCCTTCAGATTGGTGAGGAAAAACTTCCCGTGGGTAAATCCATGTTGGCTGTGTCCCATTAAATCATGTCTGTCTATATGTTCTGTAATTTTGTTCTTTAGAATAGTTTCTAAGATTTTTCGTAGCCTGATGTCACCCACTGGTCTATGGTTTCCTGGCTCACCCCGGATCCCTTTTTAAAGATTAGAGGGTGGCCAATATAATGTTAGTCTTCAGGTACAATAAACAATTTTAATTATAGTTACAAATTACTAGTACTAGGTCTGCAATTTTATTTGTAAGTTCTTTCAGAACTCGGGTGTATACCATCTGGTCCAGGTAGTTTGCAAACAATTAATTTAATGTTTCTGAAATTGCCTTGTCTTCCCTTTCACCTATGTTCGTCTAATGGTCCAATTGCCTCCCTCACAGGCTTCCTGCTTCAGATGTATTTGAAAAAGTTTTGTTTCTCTAGGGTAAGATTCTCTTGTCTGCTTTATCAATGTTTTGCATCTGACTTGTTAGTGCTTATGCTGTTTCCTATTTTCTTCATTTTGATCCTTCTTACAGGTTTTGAAAAGTTCTTTTGGCTATAATAGCCTCATTCTTCACCTTTTATAGAAGTCATTTGACCTGCCTGCTATTATTATTATTTTTTTTTTTTTTTAATACATAGACTACAGCTGTTCTGGGCTTCCCAACAACCAGGTCCAAAAAATGTCTCTCAACCAATGTTTAATGTTGGCAGTGTCCATTCTGCCCAGCGAGACTGCTGGGGAAGTTAAGGTGGAGTTCTTGCTGGGTGCTGTTGATATAATAGACTACGAGCAGTTAATTGAAATATATCACTTTCTGGAAACCGCATGAAAGCTAGCAAGGCCCATCTAGTCTGCCCCTTATCCTTCTCTACTGCAGGCCCTTAGCATCGAGGAACCTCTGCTGGTCCCACGCCGCCTTGAAGTCCTGTACTTTTGCACCTCCACCCCCTTCTTGGAAGGGTTTCCCTGCGGCCATCGCTCTTTCAGCGATACTGTAGTATATTCGAGCTGGCGTGGCACCTAACGTTGCCTCTCTGCAGCCTCGGGGCGTGGCCCTTCGATATTCTGGAGCTCTACGGCTGCAGCAACGCTTTCAACGTTCTGCAGCAAGAGTTACCAACTACTGGCCCAGCTTTATCAAAGCCTGTTCAATTACATGGCAAATGTGCATTATTTTGCAGTTTAAATAATGTGATTTATTTTTTTACTTTATGAAAATGAAATCATTTTCTGCCATTTTTGTGTCCAGTTAATGGATGTAGTTAGAGGAAAAGGGATCTTAGTGCTTGTTACCAGAGGGAAAAGGGAAAGGATCGCAAGATGGGGAGAGAGGGATAAAGACATAGACAGGAGAGGAGGAAAAGCAGGAGCAAAAGAGGGGTATCTAGGAAGGAAGGAGTGATCCAATCCCTCTGACTCACACCCCAGTCCCCTCACTCATACTCCGCGCCCCTCCAGTCTTCCTTCACTATCTCTTCAAACGCGCCCCTCCAATCTCCCCACTAAGCACAGCCCTTCTGAGTCTTGCACCTGCCACAGATTCACCAATCCCCTCACTCTGGCCTTCCCGCACGCCACGTGCTCCCTCTCCCTGCCTCCACCCATGCCTCCTGCACTTCTCACTCCCTCCTTTTGCAAGCCCTCAGATCCCCTCACTCCTCTCTATCCTCCCACACCCCTCATTCATGCTCTGTCTCCCAGACTGCCACCATTCCTATGTTACTATGTGTCTTCCTCCTCTGTGATCTGCTCCCCTCACTCTTGCCCACCCCCCATCCCCTCTAGCTCACATCGTCCTCGTCTGCCTGGCAAGACACCATCGTTCTATGCAGTTCAAAGCATGACGCAGGGGGCCCAGCCTGAACGTTGCACTGCCACTGGGCTTCTGTAAGACGGATAAGCAGCATGAAATGTATTCACCTTTTGGGATCCTGCCAGGTACTTGTGACCTAGATTGGACCTTTGGTTTGATCGAGTACCCCTCCTAGTTTATGTTTTAGTCCAGTCATTGCAGTGAAGATCCTGGGCCAGGGGCTTGTGCAATCCTGCAGTCATCCCTGAATCCGGTGTGACCTTTAAACAGTGACCAGGACTGACTCCCGCCTCTCCCTAGGGGCTGTGAACGCTGCCTCCACAGTGTTTGGTCTACCCAGTGACAATGATCATCATCAGGTAACCAGGTTAAACATGGCTCTTGCTGCAAAGTGGTGGCAGCTGCCGTTGCTTTGCCAAAGGGGAGTGAGTGACAGGCATTAGATCTATTTCATGGGATCTGTCAGAAACAGGATGCTGTGCTCAATGAACATTGGTCTGACCCAGCATGGCAGTTCTTATGTTTTTACGTTCAAAGCCCTGTGCATAGGCATGACATGGTGCCTTTACTCCAGAGAGACTAATGTGGGGAGCCTTTATATTATGATTTACTAATGGAACGCTGTCCCATGTGTTTTTCTATTTCATTTCTAAGCTGATTGCACATTAATTAATACTACCTGTTTGCTGTTGAGACTTGCAATCAAGCCCTATATGGAAGATCTTTGGGGGAGGGGAGGAAAAATGTGGGATAATTAAGATGGCGGTGCCTTCAAGACAGAGCTAACTCGCAAAAAGGTTCACACCTCGGGGAGTATGAACCGGAAAATGCCAGTCCGTAAGCCTATGAAGTGAGTGTCAGGGAGATGCTGCAATGAAGGGCAGTGAATTATTTTTGATGATCCCCTGGAGCAGAATTTCTAATTTGAATCACAGCCCCATGTCAGAGTAGAAGGGGAGAAGAAAATGCAGAGAATAAGTACTTTATTTATATTTGCAGTATAAAATGCTATAAAAAATAAACTATAAAAGATTTAGGAAACTGCTTTGTGGACAATGATAAGACCCTTGATTACATATAGGGCTTGATTGCAAGTCTCAACAGCAAACAGGTAGTATTAGTTAATGTGCAATCAATTGTAAACCAAATTACATTTAATATAGGATTTAATTTTGAAACATAAGCTACATATCTTGGGTAGGGGAAACAAACATGGTGAGTTATCCCTCCAGCATACAAATATCAGAAATCACAATCATGTAAGAAAAGTGTGTGGGTCTGTGTGTCGGGAGGTGGGGTCTGTGTGTCGGGAGGTGGGGGCTGCATTATAGTTCCGTACAATTGCAGAGAGAAGAAGGGAAACAGCTTATGTTTTATTCATTTATTGCCGACTAGTTCTTATGATGAATTTATTAGTCGCGGGTACAAATTGCTTATTTATGGGTGAGTTTAATATACATGCTAAGGTCCGTGATCATGGAAGTGCTAGGGAGTTTTTGGTTATGATGGAGGACCTTGGTCTCTAACTGGGTTTAAATACTGCAGAATCATCTAGGACTAAGGCTGCCTGTATGTGCCATTACAGCTCAGAAAAGGGAAGGGGGTTGTCAGAGGTGAGATGATGGTGAAACTTGACACTGGAGCCTGTATATCTGGTAAAGTCTGAGAAAGTCAATGTTCTTACGGGCAACTCGCAAGTAATATATTCCAAAAGAAACGCGACAAGGCTCCTACACAAAAATATGCAACTGAAAAATGTAATCAACACATCTGCAGAGCAGCTACAGTCTCAACTGGAAAAGCTGGTACCAATCCACCCCTCTTTCTATACCTTCTAATGCCACCTAAAATCCCCAAACCTGGGTGCCCTGGAAGCCCAATCATATCCGATAGTGGCTCAGTCACAGAGGATATACCTAGACCAATAGAGGAGCTCCTCAAACCCAACATCACAGCCTTAATAAGGGACATTTAGCAGCTAACTATTTCATTTCTAAGCTGATGATTTTCTGCCTTTCCCTTAAATAGGCCAAGGCAGAGTACACACAGAAAAAAAACCAGAATAACAGCTCAGCAGGTGAAAACTTCTCAAGGAAAATCATTTCCTTAAGGACCCTCACAATCAAGGTACTTAAGAGGGAACTTAGAGAACACAAGAACAGAAAACATTTGGAATTAGGATGATTAAGGGCGTTCTCACCCATTATCAGATGCGAGCTCTGCCAACTGTAAAGTTTTATCGCCTCTGCTGACCCCACCCCTCTTTACTGAGCTGCGTGGAGAGCTGACTCTGTACTGTTTCTTCAGTCACCTCTCGAAAACAAGTCACATATGTATTAAATGGATCCAGTAGTCAGTGCAGTTACCCTATTGGGCTGCATGTGAAACGACCCCTTATTGTTTAGAACAAATTTGAAAAATATGTCTGTCTTTCTCAGCCTTCCCTCCTGTCCACTTCTCTTCCACGTTCCTAGATCTCTTCTCCCAGTCTGCACTGGTTCCTGTGTCTCCTCATCTCACTTCTTCTCGTCTCTATTCTCAGCAGTTGTTTTTTGCCCCCTCTTCCTTAGCTGTGCATTACTGTGATTCACCCCCCAGATGGCTGCAGCTGCCTCCTTTGCCAGGCCATACAGGCTTCTCCCTCCTTCACTGGTGGTCCTGCTGCTGCCCTGGCTCCTAGCCCGTTCCCAGCATTCCTTTCAGCCTCGCGCAGGGCCAGCGGATCAGCAGCACTTCCGCTAGGCTAGGGATGTACGATGAAGTAAGGTTTATGAAATGTTCGTTTATTTTTCTATACTTACAATTCTCATCTTAAATTTGGGCCAATATGATACCCCGTGAGGCAGCACAATTATTCAGTGCCATGGTGCTAGGTGTTTATGTATTTAATTTAGAATCCACCTTTCAGAGAACGCTCAGGATGGAAACGTCATAATAAAATAAATACAATAACAAGAAAATGAGACATGGAGCAGAGTGACACTGGTTATTTACAGCATGAGTTGTATGGAAAGGTAGTCTCTGCCCACCTTCCTTCCTGTTAAGTACATAAACCCCACTTGAGTGCTGGGGTTATTCTCATCTTATCTCAGCCAAGGCTCTTCTGTGGCACAGAGAAGTACTCTCTTGGTCTAAGGACCAGGGAAGTCAGCATTCAAATCCCACTGCTGATCTTTGTGATCTTGAGCAAGTCATGTCACCATCCTTTGCCTTAGGTTCAGACTTAGGGATTGTTGTAATAAGCTGTGCATTAATACTTTGGGCTGATATTGAGTGCATGGTTTCTTAATGGTCACAATAAAAAGTAATTTAACTCTTGATGCAATAAGCTAATGGTAGGCTAATACATTGAGGATGGCATAATAAAACCTGTGCTAAAATCTGAGTTAAATGTTAATAGAAACATAGAAATGTCAGCAAAAGAAGACCAAATGGCCCATCCAGTCTGCCCAGCAAGCTTTCACACTTATTTTTTTCCTCATACTTATCTGTTACTCTTGGCCCTTAGTAACATTTTGGTTCTATTTCACTTCCACCCCTGCCATTGCTGTAGAGAGCAGTGCTGAAGCTGCATCTAAGTGAAGTATCAAGCTTAATTGGTTAGGGGTAGTAACTGCCGCGATAAGCAAGCTACCCCCACACTTATTTGTTTACCCAGCCTGTGCAATTCAGTCCTTGTTGGTTGTTGTCTGAATATAAATTATTTTTTCTTCATTCCCCCCTGCCGTTGAAGCAGTGAGCTATGCTAGATATGCAGTGAAAGTGAAGTATCAGGCATTATTTGGTTTGGGGTAGTAACCGCCGTAACAAGCAAGCTACTCCCCTCTTTTTTGTGAATGCAAATCCTATATTCCACATTTCCTCTTGCCGTTTAAGCATAGAGCAATGTTGGAGTCGCATTAACCGTGTGTATGTTTATTGAATAAAGATATTTCCAGGTAGTAGCCATCATTCCCGCAAGCCACCCCCATGCCTCTTCTTTTCATTCACATCGTCTAGACTTTATGGATCCACAGTGTTTATCCCACGCCCCTTTGAAATTCTTCACAGTTTTAGTCTTTACCACTTCCTCCGGAAGGGCATTCCAGGCATCCACCACCCTCTCCGTGAAGAAATACTTCCTGACATTGTTTCTGAGTCTTCCTCCATGGAGTTTTAAATCGTGACCTCTGGTTCTGCTGATTTTTTTCCAACGGAAAAGGTTTGTCGTTATCTTTGGATCATTAAAGCCTTTCAAGTATCTGAAAGTCTGTATCATATCACCCCTGCTCCTCCTTTCCTCCAGGGTGTACATATTTAGGTTCTTCAATCTCTCCTTATAAGTCATTTGATGAAGACCTTCCACCTTTTTGGTCGCCCTTCTCTGGACCGCCTCCATCTTGTCTCTGTCCCTTTGTGGATACGGTCTCCAGAACTGAGCACAGTACTCCAGGTGAGGCCTCACCAAGGACCTGTACAAGGGGATAATCACTTCCATTTTCCTACTCGATATTCCTCTCTCTATGCAGCCCAGCATTCTTCTGGCTTTAGCTATCGCCTTGTTTCGCTGAATTCAGATCGTTAGACACTAACACCCCAAGGTCTCAGCCCTTCACCACCCATCGAATACATTTCTTTTGGATTTCCACACCCCATATGCATGACTCTGCACTTCTTGACATTGAATCTCAGCTTATATGAACCAAAACTGGGTATATATAATGTATATGACAACACTAGAATCACAGAAACACCATATTTTCTGCTTTTAAATATGGTGTTTCTGTGATTCTAATTGAATCTCAGCTGCTATATCTTCAACCTGTCTTCCAGCTTCCTTAAATCCCGTCTCATTCTCTCCACTCCTTCCGGTGTGTCCACTCTGTTGCAAATCTTAGTATCATCCACAAATAGACAAACCTTACCTTCTATCCCGTCCGCTAGGTCCCTCACGAAGATATTGAACAGCACCTGTCCCAACACCGATCCTTGCGGCACTCCGCTCATCACTGCTTTCTCTTCCGAGTAAGTTCCATTTACCATCACACATTGTCTTCTGTCCGTCAACCAGTTTGCAATCCAGGCCACCACCTCGGCGCTCACTCCCAAGCTTCTCGTTTTATTCACAAGCCTCCTGTGCGGGACCGTATCAAAAGCTTTGCTGAAATCCAAGTAGATGACGTCGAGCGCATTAAAAATAGGAGTCCACATGGGACGCAGGAAGCTAATGACATGCAAATAGTCCAGGAGTAAAAAAAAGCTTGCTATTCAGTCTATTTTATTCACCGACCATTTTGCATGCTATTAATCCAAAATCTGCACTAAAGAAAAAGTTCAAACGGAGCAGACGAACCCCCTTCCATCTTTAAAAAAAAATTGGCTGGAGCATGAGTCTTCCCCCATTCCCTCCCTGAGCAGAGCAGGTGGTGCGATTCCTCCTTCCCAGAGCTGAATGGGTCAGACAAGATCTCCCTCCCTCCCAGAGCTGAACAGGCCAAAGCGGAGCTCCTCCCACCCCTAAAATAGCCCTTCCAAATCCTCCCCCTCCCCCCAGGGAAGATCTCACCTCCTCTGGCAGCAGATTGCTCCTTCTGCTGTCAGTTGTCAGTGACAGGGCCAGTCCCCTTTCAGAAGAGGGGGGGGAGAATTCTGATAAGCACTTATCCAGCTACGCATTTATCCGGCTAATAATGGGAGGAGCTACTTATCCAGCTAACAGAGGGAGATTTATTAAGCCACAATAGTTTATCACGGGGGGGGGGGGGGGGAAATATTCCAGGAGTGCATCCCCACAGTATTTGGCCCCTCCCTGACAAATTATCGCGTCATTACAGTGGCACAATTTTTTATCCTAGCAAAAATGCAAGATAAAAAAATCACACCGTGGTAAGGGTCCTTCCCCAGCCAAGATGGTGGCCCACCTTGGCCAGAGTGCCTTGGGTTAAAGGGGCCAGCAGTCTGAAAAATAACTTTCCCCTAAAGAACCAGACTTACCCTGAGGTTTGATGGCAAACCCCCACCACCACCTAATTAGGTGGCACTGCCCCCCCACCCCCAAAATGAAAAAAAAAGTTATGCCACACGTGTGGCAACGGCCCTTCCCCTCTCTCCTTCAACACCAAAAAGCCCCATTGACCCAGGATAGCCCCCCCTTCCAAATATTATAAAATCCCTGGTGTCTAGTGTCCCCCAACCCTAAATGATAGTACCCTGTAAGGATGGGGGCACAGGTGGACCCCTAACCCCATACCTTGAAATGGTGTCTTCAATAGCCACCTGGGGGCCCAGCCATCCCCTAGCCCTGGGTCCAGTTGGTGCTGACCTTGCACGATCACGAGACAGGGAATAGTCCGGTGATCAGACCACAGCCGTGTGGCCTAGAAACCTCCGCCCAGGACCAGGATTCCCTGCCGAATCAGGTTTAAGGTGGACCAGTCAAAGCAACAACAAGGAATGGGTCGGGAAAGAGGTTTTAAAACTTGCTGGAATCAGAAGTACAGGCAGCCAATTCGGCAAAAGCACCTACATCTTAATCATGTACCTGAGTAATGCCACCTAGAGTTTCTCTTTTTTTAAATACATTTTCTTATTGCACTAAACTCAATCTAGCAAGAGCTATTGCTTGCAATGTCCATAGGCAGCTCTCCCAGTTCATTTGCTGTGCCGACAGCTAAATAAGAGTCTCCTGAGATATGCAATCACTTTGATATCTTATTTTATCTTAAAGCGAACAGAATAATACTTCGCTTAGTGTTCTCCACAAACTGTCACCATCGTGTAATCTCCGGAGGCCACAGCCTGACACTGCCAGTGTTTCGACAACAGGTCTTGTTTTCTTTGGGGGCCGGCAAAGTTGTTTCTATACAAAAGAGAGCAAGTGAAGTCAAGCAAAATCTAAACCTAGAAATGACGGCAGAAAAGGACCAAATGATCCACCCAGTCTGCCCAGCAAGCTTATGCCAGTATCTGCTGCACTGTGCAGGTTACGCCCATGCTTATCAGTTTACCAGACCGTAAAAGTCAGGGCCCTCTGATGCTTTTTGAATCCAGTTTCCCTTAACCATTGCCGTGAAAACAGAGAGCAACGTTAGAGTTGCATCAAAAGTATCAGGCTTTGTGATTAAGGGTATTAAGCTCCACATCAGAAAGTTACCCCATGTTTATTTGTTGCTGTCTGAATCCAGTTCCCCTTTTCTCATTACCATTGAAGCAGAGAGCAATGATGGAGTTGCATTAAGAGTATCAAGGCTTATTTGTTGAGGTAACAAATGCCACACCAGCAAATTATCCCCCGTTACCCCCATGCACTCTTTTCTTTATTTCCAGCCTCTAGCCTTTAGGGATCCACAGTGTTTATCCCATGCCCCTTTGAATTCCTTGACTGTTTTGTCTTCACCTCCTCCGGAAGGGCATTCCAGGCACCCACCACCCTCTCTGAGAAGAAATATTTCCTGACATTCGTTCTGAGTCGTCCTCCCTGGAGTTTTATTTCATGTCCCCTTAGTTCTGTTGATTTCATTCCAACAGGAAAGGTTTGACGATTGTGTGTCATGAAAACCTTTCAGGTATCTGAAGGTCTGTATCATATCTCTCCTGCACCTCCTTTCTTCCAGGGTATACATATTCATATCCTTCAGCCTCTCCTCATAAGTCTTCCAATACTGACCCTTCACCATTTTGGTTGCTCTTCTTTGGATTGCCTCTATCCTGTCTTTACCCTTTTTGAGATACGGGCACCAGTATTGAAGGCCTCACCAAGGACCTGGACAATTGAATTATCACCACTTTTTTCTTACTGGTTATTCCTCTCTATGCAGCCCAGCATTCTTCTGGCTTTAGCTATCACCTTGTCACATTGCCTTGCCACCTTCAGATCATCAGACACTCTCACATCAAGGTCTCTGTCCCAGTCTGTGCACATTAGTCTTTCACCACCCATCACATACAGCTCTTTTGGATTACTGCACCCCAGATTCATGACTCTGCACTTCTTGGCATTGAATCCTAGCTGCCAAATCTTCAACCACTCTTCAAGTTTTCTTAAATCACTTTTCATTCTCTCTACTCCTTCAGATGTGTCCACTCTGTTGTAAATCTTAGTAGGGATGTGAATTGGGCTTCGGACAATTGAAAATATCGTCAGAAATTGGGGGCTCCCCCAAAACGATAGGAAAACCCCACGATATTGTTCGTGGGGGTTCTCTTATCGTTTTCGGGGAGGGCGGGAAAAACAGCACACAAAAATAACCCCTAAACCCACCCCGACCCTTTAAAACTAATCCCTTAGCTTCCTCCACCCTCCCGACCCCCCCCCCCCAAACATTTTACAGGTATCTGGTGGTCCAGTGGGGGTCCCGGAAGCGATCTCCCGCCATTTTTAAAGATGGCGCTGGCCATCCAGTGCTCCCTCCATGTGACAGGGGCCGGCCAATGGCACGGATACCCTGTCACATGGTAAGGGCAAAGGCCATCGGCGCCATTTTTATTAGTGGCAGCCGACGGCCCGAGAGCGGGAGATCGCTCCCGGGATCCCCACTGGACCACCAGGTACCTGTAAAATGTTTTTGGGGGGGTTCGGGAGGGTGGGGGAAGCTAAGGGATTAGTTTTAAAGGGTCGGGGTGGGTTTTTTGTTTATCGGCTTGGGCGCAGCCGATAAACAAAACCGCGATCGAGCCGGATGAAAAAAAAAACCACGATGTGAATTGGAACCGGAATCCGAACCGATTCCGGTTCCGATTCACATCTCTAAATCTTAGTATCATCCACAAATAGACAGATTTTACTTTCTATTTCTTCTGCCAGGTTGCTCACAAAGATATTGAACAGAATCGGTCCCAAAACCGATCCCTGTGGCACTCAACACCGTTCTGTCTTCAGAGCAAGTTCTATTTACCATTACACGCCGTCTCCTGTCAGTCAACCAGTTTGCAATCCACGCTACTATCTTTAAAATTAGAAATGTTCTTATCAGCCAGTAACCAAGGAACTGTAGTTTGTCTTTTAAATGGGTTGATTGATTCTGCCTCTCTCTGCTGGGGCTAACAGAACAGACCTTTCTTCAGGGGAAAGCATCACTGTCTCTAGAGAAGGCATTGGGCTCCCTCCAACAAGGCCATCCCTGAAGCCATCGATTCCACCTGCCTGGTCACGAAGGTATCAGTTGGATCCAAGACAGGAATTGTAGTGGCCGTTGGTTCAGAGGGGAAATCCCACAGCTTAGCCTTTCATTTAACCATTATTTGAGGTAAATGTCCGACTTCAGATGCACAAATCTAAGTTGTCGCTATCTCGACTCCTCCCCCTCTCTCTGGTATCCAAATTTACGAAAGGAGGATGGTATTCAAACACTTCTGTCACTAAATCTCTGGTGCCGTGGGATCTTAATGTTGCTTTAGCTCAGCTCATGAAGCCTCCATTTAAGCTTCTGGAGTCGGCTACTTTAACGTTTTTAGTAGCTGTCAGGTTTGTTCAAAGAATAAGTAAGTTATAAGCACTAGTCTCTTTTTCACCATACCGTCAGTTATTTCCTAACAGGGGGGGTCGTGTGTGCTCACCCCAAATTTCTTCCAAAAGCAGCATCAGTGTCTCACATCAATCAAACCATTGTCCTTCCCATCCATTTTCTAAGGTCACGTGTGTATAGAGGTGAGAAAGCTCTTCACTCTTTGGATTGTAAGAGAGCTTTGGCGTACTATTTGAGAAGAACTCAGCTTCATCGTCAAGCTTCTCAACTATTTGTATCTTTTGATCCCAATAGATTGGGAGTGGCAGTAGCCAAGAGAACTGTCAAATTGGCTAGCAGACTGTATTGTACACTGTTGTATGCTAGCTAGCTTACAGATTACGGACTCTGTCAAGGCTCAGCAGATGAGAGCTATGGTGGCCTTGGTGGCTTACCTCAGGGCCGTTTCCATTGAAGATATCTGGAAATCTTTGACTTGGACAACTGTGCACACCTTCTGTACTGCCCTCAGCTCTCGATCTTTTTAGTTTGACATCAGTTAAACCTTTTTCCTGGCTTTAACTACCAGAGAAAACTAAGTCCTTGAATACCAAATAACATTTTAAGAATGATAAACAGTTCAAAACTAACAGAATGAGAAAGCATCAAGAGTAGCTGCACAGATAGGAGAGACTGCCACAGCTGTGATAAGTTCTGTTTGGAAGCTCAGTAGTCCAAAAAAAGATAGAAGCTATAGAATATGAGTAGTGAAAAGCAATGCTTCTCCAGAGCTTGAGGCGTTTTCAGGAGGAGCTGCTAGCCTGAAGATAGCCCAGTTCCAACTGAAGGAACTTCCAGGCATTCCTAGCAGCAAAGGACCAATAGGAAGAGGAAAAAAGCATATATATAGAGAGAGAGAGAGGCAAAAGAGGAAAGATCCAATAAAAAGCTCAGAATCATTCAAAAGATAACCAGTCAGGAGGAAGAGCTCTATAACATATAAAGAACCCAAGCTGTGCAATATCTATAAGATGACACAAGGTGGCAGCATATCAAGGAAATATGTATATGTGTATATATATATTATTTTTTTGAAATTGTCTGCAAAGGCAGAATGCCTTCACATCCCACTACTGTTTGGACAACTTGTGAAGAAGTGACAGTAATTTTGAACAAGCAGCTTTGTGCAGCCTGTTCGCTCAGTAGTCTTCTCTCCATTAGTGGGGCCAGGTTGCTTTTTCAGTTATTGTTCCACAATACAACCCTCAGCTTGGGACTCCAAGTGTGTGTTATGGTTGCTTCGCACCTGCTTGTTGACTGAGAAAGCTAGTTTGCTTACTTGCAAACTGGCATCATCATAGACAGCAGAATGAATTAGCCATGCTTAACACCCACCCACCTTTCTGGAGAGTCAATTAAAGTTTCAGCTCTGAAACAAGACTGAAAGCTCATGAGGCAGCGCATGCACGGGGACCCATCACACGTGCTAAATAAAAGCTCTACTGAGCTATGAGAGATGGAGCCATCTGGCACCATTGGATAACGTTACCCCACCCATCATGACTAATTCATCCTACTGTCTATGGAGAACCCTGTTTACAAGCAAGCAAACTTGTTCTCTTTCTGCGAAGATATATTTCCTTATGTTACTCTTCAGTCTACCCTTTTTTGCACTTCCGCAGTCAGAGCAAGAGTCGCAAAATCTGACTCCTAGTGTGGAATTGCTTAGTCCCCACTGGAAAGCAGGTGTCAGGTTGGCGGGTATGAACATGCGCAGCTCTCTCCTTCCCTTTCTCCTGATCCTCTCTCACCCATTCCTCCTCCCTTCTTCAGTCTGATTCCCACCATAGAGAAATCTGAGGGGTTCCATATGGTTCAAAGGGCAAGTCAGGCTCCCAGCAGAGGAGGCGATCACAGTCTGAAGCACCAGGCTTCCTCTCCACTGAAAAATGTTTCCCTATTGTTCTTGTATTTTTTAGGGTATTTGAATGTCTTTATCATATCCTTCCCCACACACACATTTTGGCAAATGTGCACAATCGCTATCCATTTGGCAATTTTCCTCCAGAAAAGATCTCGCCAGCGATTTGTACAGAATCATTCCGTGAAGCTATTTATGAGCGCACTCAAAGCAAAGAAAAACGCAATAATGATAAAAAGAGGTTTTCAGCATAGCAATAGAGTTAGTCAGTGTATAATGGCACCAATTAAAGCTGCTTCTCAGCTACCTGCATTCTTGCTACATTTGTTGCTGATAAATATAGCAGATGTGGATTTTTTTAAAACCTTTTTTTGAACCCAGAAGGTTTCCTTATAGTCCTTTGGACCTCTAACTGAATTGGACCAGACCAGGGTTCTCTGGTACCAGGTGACATTTTTTCCTCTATTTAAAAACCCTCCCATCTGTGATTGCAGTCACAGTCTGTAATCATGGGCCCTTAATCCAGCCAGTCTGTGCCGCCATTGCATAACGAGTGGGACTCCCTCCCTCTAGGAGCCTCCAACGCATCCCAGCCCTGGCTGGCCTGAGCAGCAGAAGATCTGAGATGGGCATTGAACCCAGTTGCTCCACATGGCAGCGCTCGATACATGAGAACGTAAGAAGTACCCTGCTGGATCAGACCAAGGTCCATCGAGCCCAGCATTTAACAGTGGCCAGTCTGGGTCACAAGTATCTAGCTGCTCTGTTTCTTGTCTTTCATTCTCGTGGTAAGTGCTGGCTTTCCCAAGTCTGCCTGGCTAATAACTGTTTATGAACTTTTCCTTCACAAACTTGTCTAGTCCTCTTTTGAATCCTTATTAGGTTAAAACTAAGTGATTACTCATTGTTAATGGATGACAGGACTCAAGAGTAGGATTTAACAGTTGCACACACAGGGGTGCACAAAGGCACAGGTCCTTAAAGGGCCTTTGGAGAGTCTGCGGAGCTCTCAGACTTGACTTTTCATCCATGTGGTGGCAGAAGGAGGGGGCGCTAGAGAGCAGCGGTGACTCTCCCCTCTTACCTATGGCTGTTGTTGCTCCTACCCGCTTGTTCAGCCTATTAAAGGGCCTTTGGAGAGGCTCTGGGCCAGTGGAAGTGGAATTTCAGTGCCAGATTTCTCAGCAAGGTCAGGCTCTCAGACTGTCATAATGGATATGCAGCAGATGTACTAGCATGATCACACATGCATCTATCAACAAGGCTTGAGGCTAATTTAATAGCTTCTTACTCTGAAAAGCAGACCTTCAATGCCAGAAGCTGAGCCCCTTCTCTAGATCCCTATTCCCCATGGTGGTACTTATTTATTATTTATTTATTTATTAGTTTTTATATACCGCCGCTCATCAAAGATATCACGTCGGTGTACATAGAACAAGCATATACGCCAGGGTGTTTGACGATAAATGAATTAGAACATAGGGAGGTTAAAATATGATATGAAGTTATAGTATAACGAACATCGGTATGTAGTAATTTACAGAGTTAAATGATAATTATAGGGAATAAATAATAAACAGGGTAACATAATATAATATAATATAGTATAACATAACTGAAAAGCAACGAGAATATGGAGTAACAGAATATATACATGATAATATGTTTTGGAACATATGATTAGGAAGATGTGACCGGGGTAATCAAGGCAGAAAGCGATAATTCTGAAAATGAGAAAGGGTAAAGGGGCAAGGACAGGGAGGGGGGAGTAGGGGGAAGAGGGGAAATAATAAAATAATAAGAACATGCCATACTGGGTTAGACCAAGGGCCCATCAAGCCCAGCATCCTGTTCCCAACAGTGGCCAATCCAGATCATAAGAACCTGGCAAGTACCCAAAAACTAAGTCTGTTCCATGTTACCATTGCTAGTAATGATAATAAAAAATAAAATGTATTTATTATAATACATCTAAAAATATAACATTTGTAAGTGTGTTTCTTGAGATAGCAGAATTGGAAAGGAACAGAGCTGATAAAGGGTAATAAAGCGAGGTGATATTCTCAACGTTCCTTGGTATATAAAAATGTTTAAATAAATAAATAAATAAAATCAATAAAGGAGATGGAATGGTTCCCTTATGAAGAAAGGCTAAAGAGGTTAGGGCTGAGGGGGGATATGATAAGAGGTCTATAAAAACATGAGTGGGCTGGAACAGGTAAACAGGGAATAGTTGTTTATCCTTTAAAATAATACTAGCACTGGAGGACATTCCATGAAGCTAATAGGTAGCAGATTTTAAACAAATCAGAGAAAGCACTCCGTACACAATCAAACTGGAATTTATTGTCAGGGGATGTGGGGAAAGCAGCGAGCATAGCTAGGTTTTGAAAGTTCCTGGAAGAAAAGTCCATAAACCACTTGGGAAAACCACTGCTTATCCCTGGCAATGAGTAAGAAGGATTGTGTCTATTCTTTGGGATCCTGATGGGTGCTTTTATGTTATGCTCACAGGGGTTTTCTTTTGGGCACACCGACAGGAATGAACCTCACTGCTGAGGCAGGGCATGTTGCATACAATCTCAATCTAGTTAACTTTGTTTTTAATTATGCATGTTTTATTGTAAGCTGCTATGAAGTATAGGAGGTATGCGGTCTAAAACTGATTTTAAATAACATAAGTAAAATAAAAAAAAATTATCTCAGATTTACTGCTGGTGCTCTTACCACTTGCACTGTGTCAGAGAGCCTCCTGCCAGTGCTTCCCTCCCTCTGCTGCCCCAAAGGGCTTGAATTAAATTTGTGGCCGGTGACAGGATTAAGCAGCAGCAGCAGCAGCAGCAGCAGCACTATTAATCGGTGCGAGCAGAAGGTGGGGACATACCGACTTATTCAGAAAGGGCCTTTTCTTATATTTATTGCATAAAGGCCAGAGAAGGAACGCAGAGCTGGGAGGTGTTTACCTTTAGCAATCCCTGATGGGACCAAGCAAGGGGAAGAAGTGGACCAGGGAGGGAGGTCAGCGGATGTAACAGAGACACACAAGCCCGGAGGGAGTCCCCAGCAGTGACCCGGGCCCAGGCCCTTTACATCCTGGCACTTCCCTGTACCGCCCCCTCCCCCCATCGGGGCGGGGCCTTCGCCGCTCCTCCCCCCGGGAGGTGTAGCAGGGCAGCCCCGCAGCCATTGGTTCGGGGACGGCTTTATCAGCCCGCGCGCCGCCGCGAGCTGCCGAGAAGCGAGCGGCGTTGCCCGGCTCGGGCGGAAAGCCTGCAGGCAGCGCTTACCGGGGCCCGTGCCTACCCTGCGCTGAGCTCCGGCCGGCGATCGGGACCATGTTTCCCCTGGACTCTTCCTGGAATATTTCCTTTGCCGGCTGCGGCTTCCTGGGGATTTACCACGTCGGGGTGGCCAGCTGCCTGAAGGAGCATGCCCCCTTCCTGGTGGACAATGCCAAGAATATCTACGGCGCTTCCGCCGGAGCCTTGACCGCTACCGCCCTGGTGTCCGGAGCCTGCCTGGGTAAGAGCCGGGGAGAAAGGTCGCGTACTTATGTCCAGGAAGCAATTCAGTCCCCTTTGCTTCTCCGTGACTCACGTACGGCGCTGCTTATGTAATGCCAGCCAAGTGCCAAATGTGCGGTCTCCATAAGCTAAGCACACAGCGCATGTTTAATGTCGATCACTTGACGTAGTGACATTAATTTATTTGCAAAACATTTCTCTAACGATCAAGGCCGCAACCAAAAATTATCATATATAAAAAAAAACCTAAAATCATCATAATATAAAACCAAACACAGAAACTGTAGCAATCCGAAAATATTTCTGAATACACATCAAAATTTAAAAATAGAAAAAAAATTATCAGCATAATGTATATAGATATAAATAAAGATGTGTGTGTATATATATCTAAAGCGCTCTCTCTAGCAATATATACACACACACATTGTTGAGCATATTTATATTGCTGTGAAACCGAGATTGAACTGCCTGCTGGCTTGAAGGTCAGTCCTGTCTTATGGTGACGGGTGCTCAGCACTGCTTAGGATCCGGTTCCAAAGCCAGTCCAGGTTCTGACCTCCCAGCACCATGAGTGCAAAAAATGCTAGGTGGGTACTGATATGATGGGACTGAATACCTTTTGTCTTGTACTTAATGGAGACCTAGGATCTGATCAGAAGCCTATGGCGAATGTGGCACTAGGAGGAGATGAGAAGGGGAGAGTCTAGGATGACCTGGGGCAGGAGGGGGCATCTGATAAAGCAGGGGAGAGGGATGGAGAGTGGCAGTGCTTGTGCGCAGAGGGTGTGAGATGTCCAGCTTCTAATTCAGTCACTTACCTGTTTGTTTATTTGATTTATATTCTGCACTTAAAATTGGATGATATTCAGACACTGTACGTGTTTCCCTATCCCTAAAGGGTTTCCCTTTCTTCCATTTGTTTCTTGTGTCTGGATTAATAGCAGGCTATTCTTTCTACACCCTTGTTCTTTATTTTATGTAATTTCTAGGACTTCACTGCGATTGTCGAAGGTTTTGCTTTTCACATTGAGCCCAGTTGTTGTCCCTTCTTCAGCAATTACAGTGGTTTGCAAACATCATTGGCTCTGTTAAGCACTGATCTGCCTTTTACATACTGCTGCTTTGTACGCAGTCACTTGCCGAGCTGGCATTACCACACAGAAATATTGTTTACTGGTTTTAAAGCAGCAAGTCCGCTCCAGAATTTGCCCCTCTGGCTTCAGCGTGAGCAGAGCCCATTTAGAACCAGCTCACTGCTTTTGATGTCAGGAGAGAGAGAGTCCCACGTGTCCTGTCTGTGCAGCCTTTCGACGGCACCGGGTCTCCATCTCTGTGAACAGCCTCTCAGCAGCCTGAGGAGCAGGAGCCAGTTTTGCTGGGTCCTTGAGCCTTGAAAACCTCAAGCTGAGGGGCACAGCTCTAGTTATTCCTGTATTCCGCCGAGGTCTCACCCATCAGGATCCGTTTCCGTACCGTCACTCCAGATAACTCTAAATACTCTTAACAGCCATTTCGTGGATTGCAAACTGGCTAAAAGGAAACAGAGTAGGATTAAATGGACAATTTTCTCAGTGGAAGGGAGTGGGCAGTGGAGTGCCTCAGGGATCTGTATTGGGGCCCTTACTTTTCAATATATATATATAAATGATCTGGAAAGAAATACGACGAGTGAGATAATCAAATTTGCAGATGACACAAAATTGTTCAGAGTAGTTAAATCACAAGCAGATTGTGATAAATTGCAGGAAGACCTTGTGAGACTGGAAAATTGGGCATCCAAATGGCAGATGAAATTTAATGTGGATAAGTGCAAGGTGATGCATATAGGGAAAAATAACCCATGCTATAATTACATAATGTTAGGTTCCATATTAAGTACTACAACCCAAGAAAGAGATCTAGGCGTCATAGTGGATAACACATTGAAATCGTCGGTGCAGTGTGCTGCGGCAGTCAAAAAATTATTAGAAAGGGAATGGTGAATAAAACGGAAAATGTCATTATGCCTCTGTATCGCTCCATGGTGAGACCGCACCTTGAATACTGTGTACAATTCTGGTCGCTGCATCTCAAAAAAGATATAATTGCGATGGAGAAGGTAAGAGAAGGGCGACCAAAATAAGGGGAATGGAACAGCTCCCCTATGAGGAAAGACTAAAGAGGTTAGGACTGGGATAAACACTGTGGATCCATCAAGTCTAGAGGACGTGAATGAAGAGTGGGTGGCTCACGGGAATGACGGCTACTGCCTGGAGATTATTCCCTTATTCAATAAACATACACACGGTTAATGCGACCCCAACATTGCTCTAAGCTTCAACGGCACGAGGAAGTGTGGGGAAAAAAAAAGGATTTGCATTCACAAAATGTGGGGAGTAGCTTGCTTGTTACGGCGGTTACTACCCCAAACTAAATAAGCCAGATACTTTACTTTCAATGCATATCCAGCATAGCTCTCTGCTTCAACGGCAGGGGGAACGTAGAAAGGTGGATCTGTATACAGACAATAACCAACAAGGACTGAGTTACATAGTCTGGGTAAACAAAGGCATGGGTGTAGCTTGCTTATTGCGGCGGTTACTATACCTAACTATGGTAGATATTCACTTGGATGCAGTTCCAACACTGCTCTCTACATTAATGCTGCGGGTGGAAGGGAAATAGAACCAAAAGGTTACTAAGAGCCAAGAGTAACAGAAGTATGAGAGAAATAAAAAAAAAAAAAAGTGCATAGCTTGCTGGGCAGACTGAATGGGCCGTTTGGTCTTCTTCTGCCGTCATTTCTATGTTTCTAAGACTTTTTTCAGCTTGGAGAAGAGACGGCTAAGGGGGGATATGATAGAGGTGTTTAAAATCATGAGAGGTCTAGAACGAGTAGATGTGAATCGGTTATTTACTCTTTCGGATAATAGAAAGACTAGGGGGCACTCCATGAAGTTAGCATGTGGCACATTTAAAACTAATCGGAGAAAGTTCTTTTTTACTCAATGCACAATTAAACTCTGGAATTTGTTGCCAGAGGATGTGGTTAGTGCAGTTAGTATAGCTGGGTTTAAAAAAGGATTGGATAAGTTCTTGGAGGAGAAGTTCATTACCTGCTATTAAATTCACTTAGAGAATAGCCACTGCCATTAGCAATGGTAACATGGAATAGACTTAGTTTTTGGGTACTTGCCAGGTTCTTATGGCCTGGGTTAGCCACTGTTGGAAACAGGATGCTGGGCTTGATAGACCCTTGGTCTGACCCAGTATGGCATGTTCTTATGTTCTTTTTTTAAAGCACCACTGGATTAGACTGAATTCATTTATTAGGCAAATGGTGCTTTTTCAAGTAAAACCGAAAGAACTGTCCCTCTGCACGGAGGAAGGCTTTCTGCTGTAGTTCTGCGTCCAGAGCTGGGCCCCATAACATCTTATCCATAGGCTCTCTGTTGCTAGTCTGCTTGGCCTTGTCACTCTGTGAGTAAAATGTGTCCAGTCTGCTGGAAGCTGCAGCCACTTCCGTGGTCAGCGGATGGTAAGGACAGATGCTCCCGCCTGCTACAGATACCAAGAGGAAACTGCAAGACAATTTGAAAAGGAGATTTAGTCAGTAAAAAAACAAACAAACCCAGTAAGATGTCACATGAGCCCAGCATCCTGTCTCTGACAAGGCCAGGCCTGGTCATTAGGAAGTGGCTGAGAGATCTATTCTATGTCATTCACTTGTGGGGAGCATCCTCTCTTATTTCTCCATCTGCCTGGCTGATCCTGTTAATGGACCTGGCCTCCAGAAATGTCTCCAAACTTATTTCACACCCAGGCATACTACTAGCCTTGACTACATCTTCCAGCAACAGAGTCCATAGATTAATAGTGCATTGACTGAAAAATATCCTTCCTTAGACTACTTTTTCCCTCAAAACAAAATTTAACATAACATGCAGCAACCTTATCCCAAAACACGCTGCTGGAATATGCTTTCTGTATAGCAGGGAATAGGGGACCTCTGGTTCTCAAAGGCCACTAACTTGTTGGTTTCGGGGTATCCCTTGAGATAATTTTGCACCCTACCTCAGCTGTGTGTGTATCTGTTTCATGAACATTTATAGGAATACTGTGAAAACAATTTCTAAGTTCAAAATTCATTTTATCTTATTATTTATATTTGGCATGGTTAATATGTCACTATATCCAAGTTAAATATTTAAATTATACAGTTTATATTACATAATTTTATTAATTACAAGTAAAACTATTCTATATTATTGATTATCATTATGTTAAATTGTCATCCAGTTATAATGTTCCATATGTACCACTGTTCTATGTAAAGCCCCCTTATCTCTGTTGGGCAGTTTATCGTTATATGTAAACCGGAGTGATTTATAGTCTCTATAAGAACCTCGGTATATAAAAATTAAAAATAAATAAATAAATAAATAAATAAAACCCAACTGTTTTTAGAGGATTAGAGGTTCTTTACCCCTGTGATACAGTATCAGGGGAAGTGCTTCAAGGACATCCTTCAGGCCAACATGAAGATGTCTTTATCTTTTATTTGAATTTATTGCATAGGCCCAGACACATCGTATACACTGACACCAGCTTATGGGAGACCATTAGTAATAGTTTATTACCCAGGGCCACTTCGAATAATGGAAGATACATAGCAATGCCTGGCACCTGGGATCTGTCCTTGCAGGGCAGTCAGGAATACCTGGGCAGACTGCAGGGGTCGAGTGTTTTTTTTTCTTCTGCCTTCATCTGCTTTGTTACCATATTTTTATAGAAAATACTTGTCCGCATGCAGCAGAGTCAGCTGATCCTGATTATCTGAGCAAAGTGGAATGACATATTTGAGGCAGAGGAGAGGCGCGTCACTTACCCCTAGATATCTTCCACATGGTACCTGTAAGAGTTATGACAAATAGTGACAGGCACTGCGCTGCGGTAGAGGTCGGGAAGAGCCTCAGAGGAATACACTTTCTTTTTTTTTTTTTTTTTAAATTGAAAATTTTATTTACAGAAATTTCTAGTGCATAACCAACTTCAAACATAAAAACCATAATATTATGGTAACCATTTAAAAGCCTGATTCACTGATTTCCCATAGAGACAGAATGGAGGAAAACTCTAGTGAAACAAACCTGAGCTGGAAAAAGCTTCCCACGTGTTGAGCTCACTTCCTCTGTACAATTCCAGATCAGAAAGTAGTCTGCACGCGTATGAAAGGAGAGGAATTAACACAGATTTGAAGCTTGTGAGCAGGATGTAACGTGACCTGGCACAGCCCAAAGCCCCTTCACACTTGTGGTAATTCAGCATTTTTTTTTACAAGTTTTTTTTACAAGTTTCTATCCCTCGTTCGATGTAAACCGATCTGATATGGTATTCAACCATGAAGCTCGGTATAGAAAAAAATGTGAAATAAATAAATAAATAAATTTTTATCTGAAACCGACTATATAATAACTGCAAGGACTGATATGTGGAAATAGCCCAGCCTAACCTTCAGGGTGTAGGCTTCATGCTCAGGGGAGGATTAGCATAAAGAAATCCACATGGTCCTAGATTTTCCCAAAAAAGTTTTTTCCTCTTAGCACCCTGAATTGGGAAAGAGCAGATTTTTAATCCCCATTTGGAAAGTGGAGGATTTGATTATATTTGCAGTATTCCTGTCTGTTTTACTGTCTTTTTTCTGAAAGTGATGCACATCACTCTGGCATATGACTGTGACACAAAACTAACTTTTTACCAAATCCGAATCATTTTACCAGGTCTGGCCCAATAGTGTGCTGTGGGTTAACTTCTCTGGGTGAACCAGTGCTGGGGAGGAAGTCATGGTCATTGCACAACAACGACACACAGTGGCCAAATTCAAGGCCCATGAATGCAGAGTTCCAGAAGGAGGCCTGGTGTATGGCCACCGGCCCAGGATGGTTCCTGCAATGATTGGCTAAATGAGGTTGGAGGGAATATCAAATAGGGGGGGAAAAAAATATCTGGGTAGTTGCAAATGAAGGCGCCTGGTGCCCACTCCCAGCCCTGGTTCCAGCTCAGCTGAAAACCCAAAGGTGGAAAGTGCCAGGTCTGAAATATGTATGTTTTGGTTTTTGAACTAAGGCAAGCATTTGAGCGCGAGCTGCAGAGAGTGCTGGTCTGCATCCAGACTGACCTGGGTTTCCTTTTTCAGAGATTCAGAGCAGCACTAGGGGTGCCTGCAGCTCAGGACCACAAACTCTGAAGCTATATGGCCTAGTATGAAAAATGTTCTAAGCAGAGAGCTCCTGTAACAGGAGCGTTTCCATAGGAAGGGACATGCTTTGGCCTGTGTAATACAGTCATTATTCTTAAGCAGGAGGTTTAATCCTCTGCGTTGGCAAATGGTTATTACATTATTGTGACCCCGGTAACTCAAAGGCCAAGAAGGAACGGTCCCCGGCTCATACCACAGACCTGCACTTGGATCTGAGCTCCACTCCTGGAACATGTATTAGCTGAGTCTCTACAGATATCCATGCATCCTGCTCACGGCTTTCATTCAGCAAGGCTGGGCTGCAGCTCCCTGTGCTGGGAGAAGGCTACCGGTGCCCTTTCGGGTTACACTTTTTATTATTTCTGGCACTGCTTGTGTGTCAGCACTTCCCAGGCCAACTGTCCTGTGACCCCCAGCGGTGAATACTTTAGAGAGGCCACACAAAGGGTCTGTGTTTTCCCTTTGCAGAGATTACTGCAGGTCAATGAACTGAAATAACTCCCGGCACTACCCCCTTCTTAAAGGTACAGTACATACCTCGGCTTGGGAGGTTGGGAAGCTGTGGCCTCTGTGTTCCTACTCCCAGGCTGCTGAGGTTAAGAGTATGCATGAGAAATCTAAATATGCAAAACCTGTTCTTTAGTTCACATTTTTACAGCAGATCCTCACTTTTGGAATAGAAATCATTCAGCAATATAGAAATCTGACTGCAACTTATGTACTGAAGACAAATATGAAATAAATCTTTAGAACAGGGATGGCCAACTCAGTTCTTGAGAGGCACAAGCTGGCCAGGTTTTCAGGATATTCACAATGAATATGCATGAGATAGTTGCTTCATTCATATTCATTGTGGATGTCCTGAACACCTGGCCTGTCTGTGGTTCTGGCCATCCCAGATTTAGAGTAAAGGGATGAGATGATATTCAAAACTCATGATAGACCTAGAAAATATATCCTTACTACATAGGGATCAAATTCACAATTATGATGTTAGGACAGTGGCTCCTGGGGGTTCCTCAGCCCCTCGGGTTTGCAAGATATCTGCAATGAATATGCAGGAGATATCCTGAAAACCGGACTGGCCAGGTGTCCTCAGAACAGATTTGGGAGCCACTGCCTTAAGATGAACAACACTGGGCTCCAGATCATAAGGAAGTTGAAAGTTAGGCCCGTTTAAAGCATTAGAAGAGTTTATCATTATGAAAATGAGGCTCAAATAGGAGGAGAAAAACGGACTGGCTCTGCTCTTCTCCTGACCCGGAGTCAGGTTGTAGATTCTAAGTGACTTCAGCACCCAACACAGCTTCATTTTTATTAAAGGAACCATCTCCCAGTTTTGAAAAGGTAACATTCATTTTCAGTTCTGACCCCCCAAACATTTCTTTTTTTTTTTTATGAGATCTACATCAGACCCGAGATCATAGAATGCTAGTTCAAAGCTAGGGCTGAGATTCTGTGGCACTAGTGACCGGCGGCAGGGCTTCTCATCTCGAGACACATCTAGCCAGTTGGGTTTTCAGGATATCCACAATGAATGTGCATTCCCTCTCTCATGCATATTCATGACTGGCTGGGGGTGTCCTGAGGACTGGATTGAGTTGGCCCAGTACAATGCTGTGATCTGCAATGTGCTAGGTGCTCTCCTGCTCTGTAGGCTCCCGGGATGGTGCTGGTGTTGAGTTATCCTGGTTAGTTTAGTTACAGGTATGGCACCACTTGACCTTGGCCAGTGAATGGAGCTGTACTTTCTCAGCTGTCAGAGTCAGCTGATATTTGCACTCATACAGCTGCTCTCAGCAATATTAGGCACTGTGTACTTTTGTTCACAGTGCAGAGTATGCAGACACGATCGTTATGGTATTCCTGTCAAGAGTTACATTATGACGCACAGAGGCCCTGCCTCTCTATCAAGACAGCAGTGCCTATGAGATTTGCTTTAGGTGTGTGGCTGGGATGAAGTTTGCACCATAAAGCTCTGACATGAGATGTAAGGACCATGGTTTGTGAACCTTAAAAGGAGAGATGATATAAGCAATGCCCAGGAAGCGCATGTATTCCAATGGGAATGAAGCTCTAGAACAAGAGATCATAATAGGAGGCTCTAAACTCAGGAGTAACACTGGGAAATATTTCTTCACAGAAAAGTGGACCAGGGAGGAGGTTGATAACTAGAGAACAGTGGGCCGATACAGTACAGTGCGCTCCAATGGAGCTAACAGTGCGCTCCAATGGAGCGCACTGTTAGCCGGCATTTGGACGCGCGTTTTGGACACGCTAGCTTTACCCCTTATTCAGTAAGGGGTAATAGCGCGTCCAAAATGCGCGTCCAACCCCCCCCCCCCAACCTAATAGCGCCCGCAACATGCAAATGCATGTTGCGGGCGCTATTAGGTATTCCCACGCAATTCAGAAAACAAAATGTGCAGCCAAGCCGCACATTTTACTTTCAGAAATTAGTGCCTACCCAAAGGTGGCACTAGTGACCGGGAGCAGGGTTTCTCATCTCAACCCAAAATTGAGCGTCTGCTGTCAAACCCGCTGATAGCCACCGCTCCTGTCAAAAAAGAGGTGCTAGGGATGCACTAGTGTCCCTAGCGCCTCTTTTTACTGCCGGGCCTAATTTAAATAAATTAACTTACTGTATCGCGCACACAGGAGAGCGGGCGTTTGCCCGCTCTCCCACATTTTTACTGTATCGGCCTGTATGACAGGAAAGGATAGTGATGAATCTTGAATCTAGCAAATTGCAGGATCCAAGGCAGCTTGGTTTTACCAGAGGGAAATGGGTGTCAGACATTCTGATCAGGGGCAAGTGCTGGATGTGGTGTACTTGGATTTCAACAAAGGTTTTGACACTGTCCCACATAAGAATTTTTAAATGTGGTGATTTGCTTTTGATAAACATCTTGAAGCAAGGTACATATAATATAAAATCAGTCATAACAGTATAAACCATATAAAATCCACTAAACATAGGCTGTATGCGCTTTTTCTGCTATCTGGTCTGTCCATTCACACCAATCCCAACCACCCTCAGAGATCCCCTGTGCTTGTCCCATGCTTTCTTGAATTCAGACACTATCTTTGTTTTATCACCTCCACAGGGAATCTGTTCCATGCATCTACCACCCTCTCTGTAAAGAAATGTTTCCTTAGATTACTCCTGTGTACTCTCTTTTACCCATGCTTCTCTGACCTTTCCTCTAAAGTATACTGTATATGTTTAGATCTTTAAGTCTATCCCCATATGCTTTAGAACCATTTCAGTAGCCGTCCTCTGGACCGACTCCAAGCTGTTTATATCCTTTTGAAGGTGAAGTCTCCAGAACTGTACACAGTATTCATTCCAAGTGAGGTCTCACCAGGGTCTTATGCAGGGACAATATCACCTCCTTTTTTTTTTTTTTTTTTTTCTGCTGACCATTCCTCTTCCTGTGCAGCCAAGCAGCTTTCTGGCTTTTGCTGTCACCTTATCCACCTATTTGGCCATTTTGAGATCATCAGATATGGTCATCTCTAGATCCTGCTCTTGTTTCATGGCATAGAGTAAACAAACAAAAAAAAAAAGTATAAATTAATCATTACAGTACAATAGAAATAATACCGGCTCAAATAAGAGAGTTAAATATTGGACGCAATTCAGAAATACTAATTAGTTTGTAAAAATAACCAAGTCTTCAAATTCCTCCAAAAAGTCAGGGCATGTTTTTTTGGCGCATAAATCTGCTGAAACTGAATTCCAGAGCCTCCGTCCTATGTACAGAAATGTAGAATGATGAGTCATCCGCAGATTAATAGCAGGAGGAAGCCCAGCGGAGATCTTACTGCAGTATAATGGCATTATGCATTACTCAGATAATTAATTCCTAGGCTACTGAAAAATAAACTTAGCAGCCTCGGAGTGAATCAGAAGCTGGATTAGACACTGGCTGAGTGACAGAGAGCAGAGAGTAATGGTAAATGTGATTAGTGGACACTGTGCCCCAGAGATCTGTTCTGGAGCTGGTTCGGTTTAGTATTTTCATGTGATATTGCAGATAGGTTAGTAGGGAAGGCTTTTCATTTTGTAGATACTAAAATCTGAAATAAGGGACTCTCCTGATAGAGTACATAAAACGAGGAAAGCTTGAGGAATGGTCAGTTTGTTGACAATGAAGATTCAATACAAAATATGTAGAATAGGTCTCGAGGAAAACCAAGTGCCAGGTCACCATGGCTACCAGAAAAGGAGGCATGGCTGATGTCATGCTGAGGGGTGGTGAACCCTAGTGCTGCTCTTTGCACTACCTATCATGTGCGAGCACAAGATAGGCTTTAACAGGCAGCAGCTGACACATTATCTGCTTAGCCAACCACTTCCTCCTTGGATTGAGCCCTCAGGTTCTGGTGACTGGTAGGACTTTCCTGCCATCCAAAGGTGGCGGCTAAGTGAGATCGGAGGCTGGTCTGAGGTCGAGGCAGGCAGAAGACAAGACAAGACAAAGTCCAGAACTGGTCAAAGGTCAAGAGAAGAAAAACAGGAACAAGCACCAGAGTAGACAAGGACAACAGAGAATTGCACAGAGAACTACAGAACTCACAAGCAGGAGGCAGGAACACTGGGCAATTAGCACTGCTATCAAAAGCAGGGGACCTGTTGCCAAGGCACTGGGTAGTAATACTGAGCATCCCTTTATACAAGGCAGCAATGTAATGTCGCCCGAGCTTGTCACAGGAAGTCCTGCCAGCAGAACCTATAAAGGGCTACAGGAAGTTCAGCCATGTTCCTTGGATGCAGCAGGATGCTGGAAGCTGCACCGGAGGGCCCTCACATCAGAGGTGAGGGGCGTTATAGCTGAAGAGGTTCAACATTGGGATTAGACCAGAGCTGAAGGAGAGGTTGGAGGAAGAGCCTGGCCACCACAGCCTGAAGAGAAGGGGGTGTCAGCAGGCCCACATGGGCCAAAGAGAAGTAGTGGCAGCTAGGCCAGTGGGAGGGAAGAGACTGTGGGCCGTGCGCTGAAGAGGGCTGCATCAGTAGGCTCACATGGACCGAAGAGGAGGTGGTAGTGGCAGGCCAATGGGAGGGAGGAGGGCTGAGTGCTTGTCTGTGCCAGGGCTACGACCTTGGGTTGAGAAAGCTGTCTGTCCTCCCTGTGGATTTAGAGATGGGCTTGACTGTTACAGATTCCCTATGTATAATAGGGTTGTGCGTTCGTTTCCTTCGCTTTGGCGGCATGCACATTATACTACATGAGGGGAAACTGATAGTATGCGTGTAGTTTTAATAATGATATGCATGTGATCTACACGCGCACTGCCAAATCGGAGGAAAAGAATCTTCATCCCTAATAAATAACCATATGAGACCCTTTGCTTTTCTCCCTGGGAGTTCTTGAACCCTGGACTAGGCTGGGGTTCGTCCTTTTGTGGACAGACCACCTTAGTTTGCTTGACACATTCCTTATAGTCCGTTTTTGAGCAGGCTAGTCCTAAGTGGTTCCAAAGTGCCTCAAATTGTGGCTAGTTCTGTCCTCGCACCGCGTGTATGGGAATTGAGGAAATATTCCAACCTCCATATGGGCCTGCCCTGTGGTTGTCAGTGCCAATTCTTGAACCCTGTGTATTCATGCAAAGGGTTCTCTTCTAAGTGTCTTGTTGAATGTCAGGTCTTGATTTTAACTAGACTAGGATCATGAAGTCTGCTAGTCCTAGACATGGGTCATCCACCAGTTTGCAGCTTTGTAATGGTGCAGCCCACTCCTGTTTCCACTCTTCGGTTTCCATGTCAGCATGCTTATATGATCTAAGCTCAGCCGTTCATCTTTTTGTTCCCTCTGCTGACTGCGATCCTTCTTGCTCTTCTCTGCTAGCTGGCACACATTTTCTAGCCATGGGCAATCTTTGTCTGTATGATCTGTAGTTTTGCAATAAGAGTGCTCTTGTGGGGCTTCCTTTACCCTCACAGCTTTCCTCCTGGGTTTCTCCCCCTCTGTCCTTTATCACAGTCTTCTTCAGGTCCATTTCCCACTTAGAGGGCACAAAAAGAAAAAGGATCTGGACCATCACTACTCGGGTAGAGAGGTACTTCCTGACTCCTTTCTTTTCTCTTTTTCAGAGTTGTTGCTTCCTTTTTTTTTCTTTTAATTTTACATTTTTAATACATCCATAAACATGGTAAAGCAATACTTAAAGAAGCACAACATATGCCATATCAGTATGCATAAATACTTTTAACATTCTCACCCCACCTCTCTCCCCTTCTTCTCTCATTTCCTATTGTACACTTTATAGGTATTTTTGGCAAAAATGGTCAGTATGGAGGATTTGGCTTCTCTCCTACGAATACTTTCCCAATCTTCATCCTCATAAGTTTTTTGTAGATCATGCTCCCATTTCAACTCATGGCTAAGCTTTCCTTCCATTATCGGAAGCAGCCAGGCATATACTTTACTAATATACCCACTATGTCCTCCCCTCTTACTCACCAAGACCTCGAATGCTGGCTGGTCTCTTAGGATGAAGGTATGCTCAATATCATGCTCCAAATGATGACGCACTTGAAGGTATCCAAAGTAGTCACTTATCTATATTAGCATCTCGCAACTTTGCAAACTTTTCTGCTCCCTTAATCATGCACAGCTGTCCTAAATATTTCAACCCTTTAGCGCGCCACACCTTAAAATTGCTGTATTCCTTCTTGGGCCGAAACCTCCACTATAGCGAATGTCAGCTAACAGCAAGTGTCTGCCACAAAAGGTTAAGCACTCCTTTGCCTTATGCCATACCTCCATTGTCTACCTGGTGTAGGCCTCTCTCCCCATCTTATCCCAAGAACAATCCCATGGAATGTGGCTTATTGGGTAATTTCCCACCCCTTGCTGTTCCATGCATTCTCTGAGGACAAGCAGGATGGCAGTCCTCACCCATGGGTGGCAACATCTGATAGAGCCTCGTGTCTCGCTGTCAAGTGAGCCTCTGTTTTTCTCTAACTTTTTTAGGCCTACTTTTTCAAGTGGTATTTTACATTGCCTCGTGCAGTCAATGCTGGTCCCCCTGGTTCTCAGATGAGCATCCTAGTTAGGTTTTTGACATTTGGGTAAGCTTATTTTCGTTGTTGATCCCCAAGGCAGCAGTATGTTTGAAGCCTGCTGGCCGACAATGGCGGCTGCCATCGATTTCGATCTCTCTTTACTTTTTATTATGCAATGGACATGTCCACTTCGGGTTTCGAGTGGTACCCTATGTGTATGAGGACCAGGTCTGTCATGGAGCCCCATGATAGATGTGTCCTCTGCCTTGGGGTATTTTACAGTGTCCGGGATTGCAGCAAATACTCCAGGATGACCCCGAAGGGGTATAAGATATGGCTCGACAAGATGGAGTGTCTTTTCAGACCAGAGAAGACCCATCTGCATCAGAGAATCAGCATCAATGGACACTGAGCTATTGACAATGGCTGGGCTGTCAGCTCTGTCGAGGTCGTCCTCCAAGAGGGACACCAGAGACTGGCCATCGTCAAGCTCCTGCAAGTAGAGGATGTCTCGTTTGTTGTTCTTGACCTCTGTACCAGGGAAGGACCGATCTGAGCATAAAGGGAAGCAGAGGAAACATCGGCATCTGTCCTCATTGATGCATGAGGCACACCAGCTCCTGCCGTGATGCCCCCAAAATGGCTTTGTGGTGAGGAGAGCCAGTCCTCCATCGATGCCAGGGATACGCCATGGTCTCCATGCCAACCACTGATCCTCCTCTCTGTTCCGAAGAGGATCTGGTCACACCTCCTGCGTCCCAGCCTGTCTTGTCATTGGTGATCTTTGAGGAGGAATTGGAGAGGCGTGTGCAGTTGGCTGTTGATAAGGTGATGAGAGGTCTCAGTGTCTGAGCACCAACGGCACTGACTCCAGCACAGTCGCTCCTTGAGCCACTGCTGGAATCCCTACACATGCTTATTGGTGTGTTACCAACCCAGCTGGTGTCTGTTTCCGGGACAGCATCAGTGTCCAACAGGATAAACATCCTGCATGAGACTAAATACAAAATTAAATCTTTATGGGTAGAAATCCCTTGTGTGTCGGGGAAGACTATAGTGATAGGGGTATACTACCGTTCACTTGGTCAAGATTGTGAGACGGACAGTGACATGCTAAGAGAAATTAGGGAAGCTAACCAAATTGGTAGTGCAGTAATAATGGGAGACTTCAATTACCCCAATATTGACTGGGTAAATGTATCATCGGGACACGCTAGAGAGATAACGTTCCTGGATAGAATAAATGATAGCTTTATGGAGCAATTGGTTCAGGAACCAACGAGAGAGGGAGCAATTTTAGATTAATTCTCAGTGGCGCACAGGACTTGGTGAGAGAGGTAACAGTGGTGGGGCCGCTTGGCAATAGTGATCATAATATGATCAAATTTTGATTTAATGACTTTGGATCGAAAAACTTTAACGATCCAAAGACAACGACAAACCTTTTCCAACAGAAAAAAATCAGCAGAACCAGAGGTCACGAGCTGAGGCTCCAAGGAGGAAGACTAAGAACCAATGTCAGGAAGAATTTCTTCACGGAGAGAGTGGTGGATGCCTGGAATGCCCTTCCGGAGGAAGTGGTGAAGTCCAAAACTGTGAAGCACTTCAAAGGGGCATGGGATAAACATTGTGGATCCATCAGGTCTAGAGGACGCATATAAAGAGCAGATAGTAAAATACTGCACGGAGCGGCAGTAGCCACAGAGGCATTCACGGAGCGGGATGCCAGTGGCCAGTGGTAGGTGTCCATATAAAGAGCAGGTAGTAAAATACTGCACGGAGCGGCAGTAGCCACAGAGGCATTCAAGGGGAGGGATGCCAGTGGCCAGTGGTAGGTGTCCACCTTCACGGAGCGGAAGGATGGAGGGCTGTCATCTCCCAATTAAATAAATAAGAAAAAAAAAAACAGGGATGGGATCCATCAGTTCTAGAGGACGCATATAAAGAGCAGGTAGTAAAACACTGCATGGAGCGGCAGTAGCCACAGAGGCATTCACGGAGCGGGATGCCAGTGGCCAGTGGTAGGTGTCCACCTTCACAGAGTAGAAGGATGAAGGGCATCCATCTCCCAATTAAAAAAAAAAAAAAAAGAAAAAAACAGGGATGGGTTCATGGGCTATAGGTATTACCAATTATTAGGCTTTTCAATATTTGATGATAGTTAATGTGACTTTCAAGGCATGCTTCACTTTCGGTGCATGTCCGGCATGACTCCCTGCTTCAATGACAGGGGAAAAGAAAAACTGATACTTCACACATTTCCAGCATTGCCCTCTGCTTCATGGCAGAGAGCTATGCTGCCGCTTACCCAACTAATCAAACTTAATATTTCACTTGGAAGCAGCTCCATCACTGCTCTCTACATTAATAGTGGGGGTGAAAAGGGAATTAGAACATAAGGTTACTAAGAGCCAAGAGAAACAGTTAAGTATGAGAAAAATAAGTGTAAGGCTTGCTGGGCAGACTGGATGGACCGGTTGGTCTTCTTCTGCCATCATTTCTATGTTTCTATGTAAGAGGAACAGTGTGCAAATCCAAGGTTCTCATGCTAAACTTTCAAAAGGGAAACTTTGATAAAATGAGAAAAATTGTTAGAAAAAAAACTAAAAGGAGCAGCTACAAAAGTAAAAAATGTCCAAGAGGCGTGGTCATTGTTAAAAAATTACCATTCTAGAAGCACAGTCCAGAAGTATTCCACACATTAAGAAAGGTGGAAAGAAGGCAAAACGATTACCGGCATGGTTAAAAGGGGAGGTGAAAGAAGATATTTTAGCCAAAAGACCTTCATTCAAAAATTGGAAGAAGGATCCAACAGAAGAAAATAGGATAAAGCATAAACGTTGTCAAGTTAAATGTAAGACATTGATAAGACAGGCTAAGAGAGAATTTGAAAAGAAGTTGGCTGTAGAGGCAAAAACTCACAGTAAAATTTTTTTTAAATATATCCGAAGCAGAAAGCCTGTGAGGGAGTCAGTTGGACCGTTAGATGATCAAGGGGTTAAAGGGGCACTTAGAGAAGATAAGGCCATCGTAGAAAGATTAAATGATTTCTTTGCTTCGGTATTTACTGAAGAGGATGTTGGGGGAGGCACCTGTAATGGAGAAGGATTTCATGGGTAATGATTCAGATGGACTGAATGAAATCACTGAGAACCTAGAAGATGTGGTAGGCCTGATTGACAAACTGAAGAGTAGTAAATCACCTGCACTGGATGGTGTACACCCCAGAGTTCTGAAGGAACTAAAAAATGAAATTTCAGACCTATTAGTAAACATTTGTAACCTATCATTAAAATCATCCATTGTACCTGAAGACTGGAGGATAGAAAATGTAACCCCAATATTTAAAAAGGGCTGCAGGGGCGATCCGGGAAACTACAGACCAGTTAGCCTGACTTCAGTGCCAGGAAAAATAGTGGAAAGTGTTCTCAACATCAAAGAACATATAGAAAGACATGGTTTAATGGAACAAAGTCAGCATGGCTTTACCCAGGGCAAGTCTTGCCTCACAAATCTGCTTCACTTTTTTGAAGGAGTTAATAAACACATGGATAAAGGTGAACCGGTAGATGTAGTATACTTGGATTTTCAGAAGGCGTTTGACAAAGTTCCTCATGAGAGGCTTCTAGGAAAAGTAAAAAGTCATGGGATAGGTGGCGATGTCCTTTCGTGGATTGCAAACTGGCTAAAAGACAGGAAACAGAGTAGGATTAAATGGACAATTTTCTCAGTGGAAGAGAGTGGGCAGTGGAGTGCCTCAGGGATCTGTATTGGGACCCTTACTTTTCAGTATATTTATAAATGATCTGGAAAGAAATAAGACGAGTGAGATCATCAAATTTGCAGATGACACAAAATTGTTCAGAGTAGTTAAATCACAAGCAGATTGTGATAAATTGCAGGAAGACCTTGTGAGACTGGAAAATTGGGCATCCAAATGGCAGATGAAATTTAATGTGGATAAGTGCAAGGTGATTCATATAGGGAAAAATAACCCATGCTATAATTACACAATGTTGGGTTCCATATTAGGTACTACAAGCCAAGAAAGAGATCTAGGCGTCATAGTGGATAATACATTGAAATTGTTGGTTCAGTGTGCTGCGGCAGTCAAAAAAGCAAGCAGAATGTTGGGAATTATTAGAAAGGGAATGGTGAATAAAACGGAAAATGTCATAATGCCTCTGTATTGCTCCATGGTGAGACCGCACCTTGAATACTGTGTACAATTCTGGTCGCCGCATCTCAAAAAAGATATAATTGCGATGGAGAAGGTACAGAGAAGGGCTACCAAAATAAGGGGAATTGGAACAGCTCCCCTATGAGGAAAGACTAAAGAGGTTAGGACTTTTCAGCTTGGAGAAGAGATGGCTGAGGGGGGGATATGATAGAGATGTTTAAAATTATGAGAGGTCTAGAACGGGTAGATGTGAATCGGCTATTTACTCTTTCGGATAGTAGAAAGACTAGGGGGCACTCCATGAAGTTAGCATGGGGTACATTTAAAACTAATCGGAGAAAGTTCTTTTTTACTCAACGCACAATTAAGCTCTGGAATTTGTTGCCTGAGGATGTGGTTAGTGCAGTTAGTATAGCGGCGTTTAAAAAAGGATTGGATAAGTTCATGGAGGAGAAGTCCATTACCTGCTATTAAGTTCACTTAGAGAATAGCCACTGCCATTAGCAATGGTAACATGGAATAGACTTAGTTTTTCAGTACTTGCCAGGTTCTTATGACCTGGATTGGCCACTGTTGGAAACAGGATGCTGGGCTTGATGGACCCTTGGTCTGACTCAGTATGGCATTTTCTTATGTTCTTATGCCTTATGGGACACTGCTACCAGTGGTAGTTCCCAGTTTTTCTGAGGAAGTCCCTCGATATCAGAGATGGCACTGGGTCCTAGGCCAAAATGACCAGTTCCACTGATGCCTGCACTGCTGGTTGAGGGCTGAATGCCTAGGGCCTCACCACCATTTGATGACAGTGGAGATGAGAGTACCTTTGACCCCTGGGGGGATGACTCCTCCATGGATTCTGCTGATGCTTCGGATGATCTCCCCTCAGACCCATCTTCTCCAGAGGACCTCTCCTTTGCAGGTTTTGTTCAGATGGTGGAGGCCATCCTATTTCAGTTAATTGAAGAGGATACCAGGCATAGAATGCTAGCTTTCCTGTTCATGGTGCCTCCCAAGGAGAGCGTGGCAGTCCCAGTACATGAGATCCTTCTGGAGTTGCTGTTGAGGATGTGGGAACACCCCTCATAGTGCCTCCTGAGAATTGGACATAATTATCATTACAAATTTCATAAGAACATAAGAACATGTCATACTGGGTCAGACCAAGGGTCCATCAAGCCCAGCATCCTGTTTCCAACAGTGGCCAATCCAGGCCATAAGAACCTGGCAAGTACCCAAAAACTAAGTCTCTTCCAGCCAGTTTTCCTCCCACACCATGGTTCCTAGTGCTCTTGCTTTTTTTCATTATGAGTTCCTTGGTGAGGAAGTCTTAGTAGCACACAATTTATATTTCTCAGCAGATTCGGCGTATGGTTAAGGTCAGGTTCATCGCTGCCCTACAGAGTTAAAGAAATCTTTCAAACCATTGCTATACAATCTGTGTAATCACTGATTTCCGGTAGGCCTCAAAAGCAAAGGTTGTTGTGTTGCAGCCTATTCTCCAGGTCTTCCAGCTTGTCCTCCACATTACTAATTTTAACTACTCTATCTCCTTGGTGAGGCCCACCAACTGCTCTGCATGTTCCTCTGTTCTCTGTTCTATCTTATTGAAGTGGCCACCCAGCTCTGTAACCTCGCCATACAGTTCTGCAATCGTGGCCAGTATTTTGCTCTTTAACCCGCGAAGTCCTCTTTCAACTTGCAAAACCAGTGCTTCAACTCTCCCTGCGAGGTTGTTTGGACTTGATCCCCGACATTCTCGCTCTCGCTGGCACAATCAGACTCTGAGTTGGCCTGCGCCCATGGTTCTTCAGCCTTGCCAGTGTACCGCGTTCCTGACTCACATGTTCCAAAGTAGGATTTTATTTCTCTGGTTTTCCTATGTGTTGCCATGCCTGGCTGATTTTTAGCTTGTGTGGCCTACTGAAGGGGAGTCGTTCCGCTGCCAGAATCCTGCTTTGTATTACCTTATTTTGACATGCTTGAACTGCGTGTCCAGATTAGGTGGCCATGCAGGACCATGAAGACACTTTCTCAGTTGTTGCTTCCTTAAAGATTTTCTCTAGTTAACATGTTCCAAAGCCTCTCAGTTAGGCTGGAATACCAGGCCAACATCTATGGCCTCATCTCTTGAATACCAACAGTCTTTAGCAAAATGGCCTTGCCTGCCACAAGTGAAACTATTTGAGGAGGTGACTGGTTGTCCTCTGAATGTCAAGGCTGGAGTCTCACTGCTTGGAGGATGGTTGCTGGGTTCACTATTCTTATTAGGATCAGGAGATTCCTCTTCTCTCGGTTGCAAGCTGAGCTTGATGGAAGGTGTTAGCTAATTCTATGGCCAAGTCTAGGATAAATTTTGGTATGCTGGCATACCCATCACCAGATTGGCAGCTGTAAGCTTTCTGTGAATTGTTCAAGCATCACTAAGTCAACCACTTCTTGACCTGACGTTGTATTAGGCTGTAGCCATTTTCACTCAAGGTCTTTGAGACAATGGGAAAATATTCCTGGAGCTTTCTCCAAAGCGGACAGTCCTTTTCCAAAACTGCAGCCAATATGTCTCTGGGATACACCCAGCCCTTTTGAGTATAGTCATTGTCACGTCTGAATAGTCAGCCCACCCGTTTTGGGTTTGCAGACGGATGCGCCGCTTGGCTAGGCCCGGTCAACAGATTTCCTACATATATGGTCAGTCAGCAAGATGTGTGGTCCATCCAAAATTCACGAGAAAAAGCTTCTGGATCTTCTCCCAGTCCTGACTTTTGGTATCATGGGAGTTGTCTTTGTATGCTATTTGGCAATAGCTTGAAAAGCTTCTGCAAATGACGTATGTTGCTTCTCTGCACCTTCCTGCAATGCAATCAAGGTCTCTTATAGAATTTTCAAATTCTCCAGGAGACGCTGCTGCTCTGCCCCCTTGGCTTGTATAATGGTTTGTAACTGAATTGTCCCTCTGCAAAGGTCTGAATCACCCACTCCATTCTTCAAATGTTCCACTTTATTTCCCTCCTGCCGGTTCATCTCTCGTTCACTGGACACCTGACTATGCCGGGCTGGGCTAACCCTTTAGCCCGCTGTACAAAACTCCTAAGCTGCTGTAGTGAAGCCCCAAACAAAAACATTTATTTTTTCCTTGAGCACTGCTCTGTGCTGCTATACTTCCCAGTATACTTCTGTAGCACAGCTTCTACCAAACACTAAATGCTTCTTTTCTGCCTGGATGTAGATTTTTTTTTTTTTTCCTGTTGAACTAGTGCATACTTCAGAGTTTCCCTCTTGAGGTGTGGATTTCTGGCTGTGAAATGCTTAGCACAGAAAATCCCCAAACTGACACCATATGTGGCACAGATATAAGCGATCAAGGCTTTTTAATTACAATGCAAATAAAGCAGTGTTCAAACTTAAACAGGTCAGCTAACTTAAAGGGGCTGCCTTTCCCTTTTTACTCAGTCAGTCCATGAGCTGTTCTTTCCTAGAGTCTGTGGCCTTCCTTTGGGGCCGATGCAATAAAGGCGCATAGACAGCGGGCGCTGAACGGTTATTTTATTATTATCTTTTTACTTTAAAAAAGAAGTACAGAAAAGCAGTTTTTTTTCTGCTTTTCTGTACTTCTTTTCAATGCGCTCAGCTATTAATGCCTGCTCCAAGCAGGTGTTAATATCTGAGCAGTAAATGTGCCTCTGAGACTGACATTTATCTTTTTGCATTGGGAGTGAATGAGTAATAGGCTCATTCACATGCATTTGCGTTAGACGCGCCTTAAATAGGTGCTAATCCCCTTATTGAATTAGGGGATTGATTAGCGCCTATTTTACCTGCGTCTTAACTGCTCGTTAAGAGTGTGCTCGGCATATTACATCGGCCCCAAATTTGTTCTCCTCTCAGACCACATTAGGAGACAGCCTGCATCCAGTCTTCCCTATCTTAAGGTGGACTGGGGCCAGATAGCTAGGCCCTGTCCTTAAGGGCCTAGCTATCCCATGGTCAGGGCCGCCATCAGGGCAGTATTCTTGGGCCTGCAGTATGGGGCCCCAGGATCTACTGCCACATATGGGGGCCCGCAGCCGCCAGGTGCGCTTGGGGGATGTATTAGTTCATGGCAAAGAGGCCCACTGAGGCTCTCTCCGACAGTCTGTCGCCCAGGGGCCTACTGAAACCTGGAGCCGGCCCTGGGTGCGGGCCCCAGAGAAGGGAGAGAATCAATGCTATGCGTGTCTTTTAGACACGCATAGCATTGATTTACAGACATTTTGGCTGTATGGGGCCTCAAAATTCCTGATGGCGGCCCTGCCCATGGTCCCTGGGTATACACTCTGCCACAGGGTGTAAGAATTCAAGGAAGCAGTACTTGACGGGGATTGACAGACTGATGTGCACCAAACAGGAGCAAGACCTCCGTGATCAATCTGATGATATCAAGGCGCAAAACAGTGCTACAAGGCAGTAGCAAGAGCCATGGAAATGCCACAGTGCAGAGTCATAACTGGTAGAAAAAAGGAGGTGATAATGCCTCTGTTCTAGGTGCGGTCCCACCAATGTCCAGAATATTGTGCCCAGTTCTAGAGACCATATCTTCAAAAGGATATAGACACAGAGTGGTCCAGGCAAAAGAACTACCAAAATGGTGCAGATTCTGCTTCAGAAGCCTTAGACTTAAATACCTAAAAAGTATACCCTAGAGAAGAGGAGAGATGGAAATATTGCAGAAACATTCAAATCATGAGAGGTCTAGAACGGGTTAATGTGAATCATTTATTTGCTCTTTCAGATAATAGAAAAAAAAAGGGGGCACTCCATGAAGTTAGCATGGGGCACATTTAAAACTAATCGGAGAAAGTTCTTTTCACTCCACGCACAATTAAACTCTGGAATTTGTTGCCAGAGGATGTGGTTAGTGCAGTTAGTATAGCTGGGTTTAAAAAAGGATTGGATAAGTTCTTGGAGGAGAAGTCCATTACCTGCTATTAAGTTCACTTAGAGAATAGCCACTGCCATTAGCAATGGTTACATGGAATAGACTTAGTTTTTGGGTACTTGCCAGGTTCTTATGGCCTGGATTGGCCACTGTTGGAAACAGGATGCTGGGCTTGATGGTGCCCTGGTCTGACTCAGTATAGGCATGTTCTTCTGTTCTTGAAAGGTATAAGTCAGGCACATGAAGCAAATCTTTTTTAGGCAAAAAGATATTCTAATTTAAGGTCCGGATACGACACTCAAAGGGGAGAGACTGAGAGGTAACACTAAGAAATATTTCTTCACAGAAAGGATGGTGGAGGCATAAAGAATAACAGGATTCAGGAAAACTTGGAGGATTTGGTGAAGGCTTTAAGTTGGAGATCCAGTAACTTCTGTTACCTCAGGAACCAGCAAATAAATGGCCTCGGGGCAGTGCTGTCCACTGTCGTAAGGAGGGTCCTTCTTGTAACGTCTGGATTGGGTTGGCCGGAGCAGAAGGTTATGGAGGCAGCGTTCGCAGGCCTTGGGGTGGGAAGGGAGTCCTTGTCATTGTTAAAGGAAATATCTGATGGCTTGACTAGAGGCTCCCAGAAGGAGGCCTCGGGACCATTTCTACTGTGACCAGACTAGAAACAGTGGGGCAGAGGGGAAAATTCCCAGGTAATTGAGCCAGGAGGAACCACAGGTCCAAAAAATAAACTACCTAGAGCTTGCAGTCTTTATCTGCTGCCATATTCTCTTTCCAGATTCAAGGGTGGCTTAAACTGGAAGAAGAAGCAGTGTGGCTTTATGGAGCACTGGATTTGGATGTCCTGGCACATGAGCTGGACTTCTCTTGCCACTGACTTTCTGAGTGACCTCTGGCAGGCTCATCTGAAACAAGGCATTCATCTTAACCTAGGTCTTAATTCAAGAAAGCCTGGGACAAGCAGGGAGATGCAAGGGGAAAGCCTGTGATCAGATAGGCACTGTGGCATTGCATCTAGAATGGGCAGACCAGATAATCCTCATCCCCCGTCAAATTCTGTCTTTCTATATTTCCAGGTTCGCTGCAGGGGGCTGACCGGGGATGGGGCCTGCTTCAGCAGGGGGCTGGCCCGGGGATGGGGCCTGCTTCAGCCCTAGGGTGCACCACACATGCATGACTGGGCACATAACCTGCTTTGCATCCTGTGTGAGAAGTGTGAGGCCTTTCCTGTGGGATGTGGCTCCGGGAATCTTCCTGCTCTGTCATAGGGTGATTTACTGACAAAGATCAGGTGTCGTGCAGTAATTATATGAATTAAAATTCCTACAGCCTTGCTCATATATCAGTGACTTGTCCCATTTTACTCAACACCCCAATGACATGGCAGCAGTGATTCAGGGAAGCGATGGGCTGATTACGGCATCCTGTACAAATGGTATAAACCAAACCACTTCAACCATAAAAAAAAAATGTTTCAATGGACTTTTAACGCCAACTGTCTAATCTTTGCATAGATCTAATTCTAGGGTTTCATACAATAGTTTCTGCCTGTGTCAGCTGCTCATTCTGCAGCAAGGTTTGATAGTGCCTACAGAGGAAACCTGGGCTGGCAAAATCTTTCACTACCTTCAGATCTTTACTTCCACCCCTAGGCTGTAACACTAGAGGAGCTCCCCTGCGTCTCTGTAACCTGCAGGCTGTGCTCCCCCTCTCACCCCTTGGCTGTAACACTAGAGGAGCTCCCCTGCGTCTCTGTAACCCTCTGGGCTCTGCTCTCTCACTTTATACTGTAACACTAGAGCAATTCTTCCTTGAGCCAGTAACTTCCTTGGCTCTACTTCCCTTGGCGTTTCCCAGGTTCTAGAGTACTACTCAGGTTGAGCAGGAGACCTTGTGAAGTCACTGCGCCTACTGTCACAGTATGTGTGTGATGGTAGCGTACAGTGGGCTGGAATATTCTGTATTTAGGTGTGAACATGCTACAATAAAAGCCTGTTCACCGCCTGCACAACTGGTTGTGTCTATAACAAATAGACCTGGGCCAGCAGACCCATTACTATGTCAGGCCTTCCCCTCCAGAATACCTGTTACCTCCTGAGGTTTAGTGTTGTCTGCCCTTGGCAGGTTCAGGACAGCTCTCATAAACACACCACGAGGACAGAGAACTGCTGGTTGGGCCTCAGGCCAGGAGGCTTTCAACATGGGTAACAAACTTCAAAGGAGGAAGATCTCTTTTCAACCAGCTGGAATAAACTAGAGCAAGGTGAGGGAAACAGGAACTGAGGCAAGGGTTATTAACAGTTTGACGTTCACTGAACCAGAATCATGCTGGAAATATAGATGCAGCCATCTCTGGGGTGGATACGCTGGTGGTACCTGTGGTGATTTGTAAAGGGGACCAAGAAGAATATCTTTTTATATTGTAACTGAACTACAGCTGGGAGGAAGCAGGGAAATAAAATGCTGGGACTGGAATCTAGAAATCTCAGGAGTTCTCCTTAATGACAGTTCAGTGTTTTGGTCCATGAGGGACTGTTGACTTCTGAGCTCCAGAGCTTACAACACAGGCTGGAACGTGGCCATTGTTTCAGAGAACTAGCGAAGGTTGTGACCCTGAACTTGGCTTGACTGACCCCTGGGAAAGGATCTGTTCACTGTAGTGCCTGCTGCCCAAGCTGGGACACCCCCCCGGGTTTAGCTTGGCTGTCATTGTCCACCAATTCCAGTTACAATTGCTCTGACGTGTGGTGTTGTGTACAAGGAACCCTGATAGTGAGTGATCCCTAGAGTATGTTTGTGTGTGCCATGCGTTGGAGCAGAGAAAGTAATGTCAGTCCGTTGCCTAAATGAGGAGGGAACGTCATTCAGACCCTCTGCGGCCTGGAGACTCTCTAAGTGACTGCATCTCCCACGCTGACCTTTGTCCCAACACTCTTCTGTTTTCCGTAGCTGAGCTTGCATGTACGTGACCAAGTCTTAAAGAGCCAATGCTGTTTGTTCTGCACCTTCTAAGAATAGCAAGTCTACAGTGCCGGGACATAGAGGGATTTGGGGAAGCCTATCCGTATTAGTTGGATGTAGTGGTTGATGCCCATTGAGATAAGATGGCATCAGCAGGTTTTGCCTTCTTTATCTGGGTTTGTTATGTTTTGTATTTATATTAAGTTTTCCCAAGTATGTTATGTGTTTATTGTGTATCTGGCTATTATACAGTGCATCAATGTTTTACACTTCTTTACTTGTAAGTCACCCTGGGCAGTTTCTGGTGGGGTGTCCAATAAATAAGGCTGCAGGGCACCAGGCACTTATTATTTCTGTAGTACTGCTAGACGTATGTAGCACTATACAGCACACATAAGAGACAGTCCCTTCTCTGTACAGCTTGCAAACTACAAGGCAGACAAACAGATCAAATTAAGAGTTTCATTTCTAATGGGAAATGATTAAAACCACCAAGGGATATGATCAAGAGAACCAAGAGTTAAGGTTTAAAGCAGCCTCAAAAATGTGGGCTTTTAGGCTGGATGTGAATAAGACCCGAGATGCACCGACTCGGGAATTCTGTTACAGCAAGGTGGAGTGGGCGATGGAGGAGAAGGGCAGAGATAAGTGACTTGCTCTGTGAGCAGAGTTCACAGGAGGGGGTGTAGGGAGAGATAAGGAAGCAGAGGTAATGAGCTGCAGAAGAAATGCACTTGTAGGTAAATAAGAGACGTTTGAAGTGTATGTGGGAATGGATAGGGAGCTGCTGGAGTGAATTGTAACAACATCGAGAGAGTAGTCGTGCAGCTGAATTCTGGACAGATTGTAGTGGTGGGAGATGAGAGAGTGGATAAGGGCTTTAGTAGCGTGTTCAGAAAGGAAGGGATAGAATTTGATATTTATAGAGAAAAAAACTTAGCTGTATATTTTTTTTGGGAAGTGTGAAGAGACAGCATTGAGAAATGCCCCAAAGGTTATGGGCTGAGGGAACTGGGAGAATGACAATGTTATCCACAGAAACAGGCAGATGAGGAGAGGTGAGTGTGCAGAGAAAAATAAAAAGTTCTGTCTTCTAAGTCTAAAGTGATGATGAGACCAGACATTCAGGAGGCTAAACCAGCAAGCAGACTGAATTCCTGCTGGTTAGGAGAGCTAGATCTGGAGTCCTCAGCATAGTGCTGACAGCCATGGGAGGAGACCATAAGAACAGAAGACTTGCCATACTGGGTCAGACCAAGGGTACATCATCCCGGTATCCTGTTTCCAACAGTGGCCAAACCAGGTCACAAGTACCTGGAGGGATCCCAAGAATAAGCAGTGGATTTCTGCAACTCTCCCTTAATGGTTAATGGACTTTTCTTCCAATAACTTGTCCAAGCCTTTTTAAACTCAGCTGCACTAATAGTTTTCACCACATCATCTGGCAATGAATTCCAGAGCTTAATTATGCATTAAGTAAAACAATATTTTCTCCTATTAGTTTTAAATATATTGCCTAGTAACTTCATTGTGTGTCCCCTGGTCTTTATACTTTTCGAAAGAGTAAACAACTGATTAACAGTTACTTGTTCCACTCCATTCATTTTTATAGACCTCTATCCTATCTCCCCTCAGCCGTCTTGACTCCAAGCTGAAGAGTCCTAACCTCTTTAGCCTTTCTTCATAGGGGAATTGTTTCAGCCCCTTTATCAATTTGGTTGCCCTTCTCTGCATCTTTTCTAATTCTGTTATCTTGAGATGTGGTGATCAGAACTGCACACAGAATTCAAGATGAGGTTGCACCATGGATGATACAGAGGCATTATGATATTCTCTGTTTTATTCTCCATTCCTTTCCTAATAATCCCTAGCATTCTATTTGTATTCTTGGCTGCTGCACCCTGAGCAGAAAACTTCAAAAGTATTTTCAACGACGATACCTAGATCCTTTTTCCTGAGTGGTGACCTTGCATTTTGAAGCTATAACTTGGGTTACTCTTCCCTAAGTGCATCACTTTGCACTTGTCCACACTAAATTTCATTTGCCATTTGCATGCTCAGTGTCCTCTTGCAATTTCTCACAATCCTCTTGTGATATGACAACTTTGAATAATTTTGTGTCATCGGCAAATTTGATCACCTCACTTGTTCTATTTCCAGGTCATTTATAAATATATTAAAAAGCAGTGGTTCTAGGACAGATCCATGGGGCTCTCCACTATTCACCTTTCTCCATTGGGAAAACGTACCAAAGTTAGTACTACTCTCTGCTTTCTATCTTTGAACCAGTTCCCAATCCACAATAGGACACCGCCCCCTATCCCATGACTTTCTAATTTCTTAAGAAGAGATGAGTACTGAGGGAACAGAAGAGGTCCAAAGACCACACTCTGAGGCCCACCCATTGATAGCAGTATAGTGCTGTTGGAGGATCTGGCACAAAATACATGAAAAGTGCAATGGAAGAGGTAAGCAGAGACCTAAAATCCAAGGGGGATAAAGGATCTAGGAGGAGATGGTGGTCAACAGTGTCAAACTCAGCAGATAGGTCAAAGAGGATGAGGATCAAGCAGAGGCTTCTGGATTTGGCCAGGATCAGGACTTTCACAAGGACTCTTTCTGCAGAGGATGAAAGCCAGACTGGAGTGGACTGAGAATGGCTTGAGAAGAAAAAGTCAAGGCGCAGGGCACCAGGCATCATGTGAATACAGCAAGGAGTAGGACACCAGGTCCCTGTGTATACAGCATAATACAGAGCATCAGGCTCCTTCAACTACACTTAGTCTTGCTTTTCTTAGGGAATGCAATAGGGAATTCAGAATAAGTCTCAGCATGCAATGGGGTAAAACCTTGACTGGATCAACCTGTCCTGAAAATGTGGAGGCAGTTGGCAACCTTAGTGAAAGCTGACTTTGTCATTGGTTAGTTCACAGCAGAACATGGCATCTTAGTATGACTTGCAACTAGTGGACGTATCTGCACTTGCGTTCACAAAGTTAATACCCTGAGAACAACTTATTTCAAATTAACTTATAGAAGGGACCATCATACTACCCCACCGATACTGAAACCAAAATTTTATAGGCTTTCGGTTTTCTCTGTTATATTTTGGACCTATGATTAGAGTGCATCCTGAACGGAGAGAAAACCTATAAAAATTTTGGTTTCAGTATCCGTGGGGTAGTATGACGTTCCTCCTATAAGTTAATTTGAAATAAGTTGTTCTCAGAGTATTAACTTTGTGAACGCAAGTGCAGATACCAAGGAATTGCAACTAGTGGATGTATTTCATCTGCAGATCTTAGGACTGATTCAATGTGATACGATCTTAGTATGACTATCAGAATGCAGGATATGCCAAAACGATTTTCTAATTAGATTATTTAATTAGCAGTGTAGTTGACATTGTACACATGGGTCAGACTGAAAGCCAAAAGCTAAATGACGGCTCCACCTTGTTTCCAGGAAGCACACTTCCTTTGAGGCCGATGCAACACAGTGCACTCAGCCTAGCGCACAGCTTGATGCGTGGTTTTTGGATGCAATAATGGAATTAATGCGCCCAAACCAGTTCGTAGCTAATAAGCTCTCATCACACGTAAAAGCCATGTAGATGAGGCTATTAGCTACCGTGTTTCCCCGATAGTAAGACACCCCTGATAGTAAGACGTAGTGGGAATTTTAGGGGGGTCGGCTAATGTAACACATCCCCCGAAAGTAAGACGTACCTGTCATTTCAAAAAAAAATTATTTTTAAATACCTGTCGGAGGGCCGCGTGGGTCCAGGCGGCTGGCGGCGGGAGCCGGGTGGTCGCGTGTTAAATCTAGGCCGCGGGTGGGCGGGCGCTTGTTCCAGGCGGCGGCGGCGGAGGGGGGGGCGGGTGGACGCGCGTTAGTTCGAGACGGTCGGCGGGCGGCGGGTGGTCGCATGTTAAATCTAGGCCGGGTCGCACAGGCGCGCATTCATTCACTGCCGTGACGTCACAGCATGTGACTGCCTTGAGCGCCGAAAGCAGCCAGCAGCGGCAGCCGAAAGCAGCCGGCAGCGGCGAAAGCAGCCGGCTCCTCCGCCTGAATGAATGAATTCATTCACTGCCGCAGCCCCCACCGGCAGCCCCCAGCGCCGAATCGCAGGGGTCGCACAGGCGCTGTGGGCCTTTGCGCGCATTCATTCACTGCCGGTGGGGGCTGCCGAGGCAGCCCCCACCAGCAGTGAATGAATGCGCGCCTGTGCGACCCGGCCTAGATTTAACACGCGACCACCCGCCGCCCGCCGGCCGTCTCGAACTAACGTGTGTCCCCCCCCCCCCCCCCCCCCCCCCCGCCGCCACCGCCTGGAACAAGCGCCCACCCGCCCGCGGCCTAGATTTAACACGCGACCACCCGGCTCCCTCACTCAGGTTTTTTTTCCAATATAAGACATACCCTGAAAGTAAGACATAGTGGGACTTTTGGGGGTAAAAAGAAAGTAAGACGCTGTCTTATATTCGGGGAAACACGGTATTACACTGATGCACAAAATCACTGTGTGCTCGACGCACACGTTCTAACATGCAAAACTTAACCCCAGCCTCTGAGCTGGCAGTAAGTCTTCTCGTGCTCCAAGCCCCCACAAAAAAGCAGAAAGTACTGCTTTAATGTGGTTCCTTCTACTTAATATCGTTGCTATGCTAAGGAGGAAGAACCACAGAAGGCAGCATCAGGAAAAAAAAAAGTCTTTATGACGGCCGGGTTAGGGAAAAGGAATGTCAATTTATGAGCGTCCGTTTTCCTAACCCGTGGCTGTGCATGAGTTAGGAAAACGGACGCTTGTTAGCTGAGTGTCCTTTTTTTTTTTCCTGCTCTGCGCACAGCTGCATCTGATGGCAAGGATGCACTAGCGATGCACAATTGATCCCTCACATATCCTTTTTAGCACGGCAGCTCATTTACATATTAAATTGGGCTCCCAGGAGATGTGGCCGTGTGTGTGTTTAACAAAAAACAGGCGCCCGGTTGGGCACACATTTCTTACCAGTGGTGTAGCCACGGGTGGGCCAGCTGCCCGCCCAGTTTGGACCTAAGCCCACCCAACTGGACCCGGAAGTGGAGCACCAGACCTGCAAGGCAGTCACGGGATCCCATCTCTGCGCGGTGAAGAGGACCCAGGGCTGGCACGGCACACATGGGGAAGTGATCCTGCGGCCGTATGGCCCACAGATCTTCCTATTTTGGGGGGTGGAGGGAGCAGAAGCACCGCACGCCGCTTCCTCCCTCTCCCCCCCCCCCCCCCCAAAGCAGGAAGATCGGTGGGCCGTACGGCCCAAAGATAGCAGGAGGCCGGTGGCGGCAGCAGCAGAGGCCAACTGATCTTCCTGCTTGGGAGGGGGAGGACGTGGAAGCTATGCGCGGGTTTGAATGTGTATGTGTGGGTGAGAATGGGAGCGTGGGTTTGTGTTTGGGTGAGAATGGGAGTTTGAATGGGTGCTTGAATATGTGGATGAGCATGGGAGTCTGGGTTTGTGTGTTTGGGTGAGAATGGGAGCATCTGTTTGTGGGTGAGAATTGGTGCCTAGATGTGCGTCTGTATGTGCATAAGAATGTAAGCCTGGGGAGGGGTGAGAAAGTGAGAGCTTGTATGTGTGTCTGCAGTGAATGTGAGCTTGTGTGTAGGGGGGAGAGAATATATGAGTGAGTGTGTGAGGGGGAGTCTGTGAGAGAAAGCATGTGTGTGTGTGTGTGTGGAAGGGAAGAAGACAGTAGAAGAAAGACACTGAAAAGGATTTAGGAAATGAGTGACATGGGAAAAAGAGACCAGGACCAACTAATTAGAAAGATCAGACAACATAGGTAAAAAAAAAATTATTTTGAGATGTTAGATATGCCATCTTTGGGAATGTGCATTTCTTAATTTTTGTGTGTTGCTCAGTATTTCACTGTTCAGACATTTTAGTTTCTCAGGCTTTGTATTTTGGCTTTATCTGCATGTTTCTGTTTCTAATTTATAGTCTCTTATTTCTATATTAGGTAAGGGTCGGTCTCAGTTTTGCCTGTGTGTGTGACTGAAGTGCAGTATTTCTGCTCGCATGTAGTTTCTCTGTAGTAGTAGTCCAGCTTGTTCTGTTATTCCCGTAGGTGATGTATTAATGTTCTAGGGTCTGGTGTAGTATTTGCATTGCTGCTTTTTCATAAGGTTGCTGTTATTTGAATCCTGAGAGTCAGTGCTGGGACTCTATGCCAAGGTTCTAGATTCCTCTTTCTTTGCAAGAGTTTGTGTTACTTCACAAAATAGCAGTGGAGGGGTTTTGTTTTTTTTTTGCTGAGGTGACACCAGAATTTGAAAATAATTTTTCATGTTAGTTGTAATGTGAATTGCCCTAGCTCTGAGCCTCACCTGTTCTGATATTTTATTGTATTTATGAAGATTTCTGGTTTTCTGCAAAGATGGTTCATGAAAGAATACATTGATTTTTTTTTATTACATGATTGGATCTGATTGTTTTCTATACTTGTGCATTTATAAACTGCAATAACTATAAAATGAATTAATACAGATTAATAAGGAATTTTTAATGCTGGTAAGTGCTTGAAATAATTGAGGTGAATTATTTTAAAGTTTCACGCATGCTGCATAATGGCTGTTTCAAATTACTTAAGCCACTCTAGGGTGCAGAATATGGCATTATTTATCAATAAGAAAACAACTGGTAGGTCTCAGACCTGCAAGCCTACAGCCCACCCATGTTAACCTTGTGCCCACCCAAAAAATCAATTCTGGCTCCGCCACTGATTCTTGCATGTGGATTCTTGCATCAAACCCAGTGTTTACATGCCCTGCAAAGCCCAGGCATTCAAGCTCTTCCATGCCTCCTGCAGCTACAAAGAGCTTTTAGGAAAAACAAGTATTCTGGTACCTGCCAGGACTTCCTTATTTCTTTCCTGTGATTCGTTAACCCTTGTGGGGCCCTAGCAAGGAGACTGCACTCCTCTCTGACTGCTGCAGGTTCCTATCAGGGAGTCTGCACTTTATAACCTCCTCTCTGACCCCCTACTGGACCCTATGAGGCAGTCTGACCTCTGCAGAGTCCTGTCAGGGAGTCTGCTATGCAGGGCCCTCCTCCCTGATCTCTGTTGCGGTTTGGGTTGTGGGGCTCATGTGCTCCGTACTTTATACTGCCTTCTGCATTATTCCATTGGAGCACCCTGCACAGGATACATTTTTTCCCTCTGATAACAGCTCAGAGGTCAGAGAGCATTTCTCAGTAGTTTGGCACCAGTGCCTGGAGGAGCTTGTGCTGGACAAGACCCTGCCATCTGCATGGACATGCCACACCCATCTCTGGCTTCTCCCTTCTCCCCACCATCTTTCTCCAAAAGGAATATTACGCAAAGGGGCGTCCTGGAGCCCTTTGAACAGGGTCCAAACATGTAGGCCGCCCGCTGCCTGCCACCTGAGAAACAGAGGCACGAGGCACACATGTCACGTGCAGCTTGTGCTGGTGCACGGCAGGAACTTGTAAATACAGAGCAAATCAGCTGGTGAAAGTTCAGGGGACACTTCCAAAGCGAGTTTGTTTTTCTTTACTGGAATACACTTAGGGACCTTTTGTTTTTCAGTTTTTATTTTATTTTTCCTGGGGGCTTATCAGTGTTTTATTACACCGTGAACAAAAATGGGAGAACATCAGTGGAAAATATGACTCCTTTTACAACCCACTGAGGTTCTCTCATATTTTATTATGATAAATATTGATAATTCCTTGGAAAATCCAGACTTAAAACGAGACCCCTAAATACACTGCCGAGGTCTTTTCAGGCAATGTCCAGTATGTGAGGCACAGCTGCCAGCTGACTCCTAGCAGTGGGGTGCCGCTCCGAGCCCGTCCTGCTTTTTCTGACGTCCCAGAATGCTTAGTGGTGCTGCAGCTCCCTGGTGTTCTGGCCAGCGCTGCTGTTTCCTGAGCGAGGGCCCCCAGACAGACGCAAGCTGGCAGCCAGCCCGGATTTCTAAGAAATTGGCATTTCATGGAATTGTTTTGTGCGCGTGTTCTACGAGGGGCTGCTCTGAGTATGGGGCCCTCCTTTTTTTATTTTTTTCCCCAGGAGAGGAAGCTGATCGCTCCCGCAGGGCCTATGCTGGATGCTCCCCACCAGGGGTCAGATTAGATTGTGCTTAATTGGAACAAAAGGGATGAGAAGAGAGAAAGCAAGCCAGGATTAGAGAGAGAGGAGAGCAAACAGGTCCGGAGCCTCCACAGAAAAAAGGATTCAGTGTGGATTACCACTTCTCCCTAGGCTAGCGAAACAGGCTGATTCAGCCCTGGTATTGCCACGTTGCTTGCACTGACTTATACGTCTGATTTTCTTACTGAAATCAATGGGGAAAATTAGAATTACAGTGAAAAAATGAGGTCCTTGGATGTTACGCTCTATGGCTCAGGGAAATAGCTCCTGTACCTGACATTATATCAAAAGGTGGACTATAAATAAACTCTTATGTAGAGACATTTCTTTCATCTTGGGTAACAGAAGCTCCAGCACCCCTTCTCATGCCTTCAGGTGTCACTAACTCTCTGATAATTGAGCTCCTTCTGGTTGGGGGACCCGCTGAGCCAGAGCTGGAGGAGAGAGATACCTGAGGCAGTGGGTGCCTGACGTGCCTTTCCCTGATTTACGGCCTGCTGCTCTGCATGCTTCACCGGGTGTAATTCCTTACCAGGAAGTGCTGGAGTCTCTTCATGGATCTGAGGGTGAAGAAGTGGGCTCTAAGCAGTCTTGAGTTGCTTCTGGAAGTTTTCCCTCTGGGCCAGCAGAGGTCTCCACCTCGGTTGCTGCCTTCGTCATTAGGATCATGACTTAGCATTCTCCCAGGGGCAGGAGATGTGAATTCCATTGGGATTCACATCTGATCCCCTTTCAGACTCGTTGTAGCATCCTGCCCCCTCTGAAGGATCTCTGTAATTCCAGATTCTTGGATAAGATGATTAAGGAAGGAAAAAGACCCAAGAACGAATGTTTTCAGGCTCCTTTTTGTTTCTGCAAGCTACAGCAGATTCAGGAGCTATTCCGCATAAGCTTCTCTAGGACCTCCCAGATGAGGCTGTGGCAGATGCCTACACTGGGCCACCTAACTTTGATGGGATATTCAGCGGCATATCCATACCATTGAATATAATCAACTATCTTAAAAATTGCCTGATAGCCAGATAAAGTTAACTGCTTGTGCCATATAGTAGTCCTAAAGTTAGCCAGATCACTTCACTCCACTCCAGACTGACCCTGGAGTGCCCGTACATTTAGGGAAAAAACAAGGGAAAAGTGGAAAAAAGTGATTAGAAAAATGAGGTGTGTATGTATATAATATATATAGGCTATCTTTGGGGAATATGCATTGCTTATAGTTTTGTATTTTGCTGTTTCTTTTAGAGTTTTACTGTTCAGAGTCAGGTTTTTCAAGCTTTCTATTTTGAGGTTGTCAGCATGTTTCTGTTTTCTCATTTTATTGTCTTACTTCTGTATTAGGTAAGGGTCAGTCTGTGCGACTGAGGTGCAATATTTCTGCTGGCATGTAGTTTCTCTATAGGGATTGTTAGCAGTCCCAGCTTGCTCTGTTACTCAGTAGGTGGTGTATTAGTGTTCTGGGGCCTGATGTAATATTTGCATAAATAAGTTTGCTGCTGTTCAAATCCTGAGCATGGATGCTGTAACGGTATGGCAGGGTTCTAGGTGGGGTTTTTTTCTTATTTTTGCAGGGGTTTGTATTACTTTGCAAAGTGTCTCGCAGTGAGGGATTCCGTTATACTGAGGTGACACCAGAATTTGAATATATATATATATATTTAATATTTGGCATGTTAGTTGTAATGTGAATTGGCCTACTGCCCTGCTCCAATCTTATGATTATTGCTATTTTATTGTAGTTATGTGCTTTTAATGACTAAATTCCAAGGGTCCCCTCAGCTCCCATCATGGATGACAACATATAATGTGGCCCCAGCACAAAACAATTTGCCCACCCCTGATCTAGACAGCTGGCAATAGGGGGCTTCCCTCATTTTGACTTCAATGGGCATAAAATTGTGATGGACGTGGGAGTCGCACATTTATAACTTTCGTTAAAGCAGGATGCTCGGACATCTGAACCCCTTGCTTGAACCAGAAGACTTTAGGACAGCTCTCCAGACTGGATTACTGTAATTCACTCAGACCATCCGTTACTGCAGAACTTTGTAATAGGATCCACACAATTAGGGAAACACTAGTATCAAATATCGATAAAATGTAAACGGACTAGTGTAAAACCAATTTTAGTACTGTAAGTTGATCTTTACTTGAAAAAGAATTTTTTCCTTTATAAAAATTACAAAATTTATATATCTGAGAGGAAAAGATCTCAGCACTGGTCCAGACTGTCGTATATCAAGTCAATGCCAACATCTGCGTCTTTAGCAGTCATTATCTGGCACTTTTTGTGAATTAGCTTGAGCTTCAGATATGGCGCTTTCTGAGAATATTGAAGTGAAATTCTTCTTCGTGAAGACTTGCGTCTAAGCTCCATATGAGAAGTAAAAAAAAACTTTTTTGGTTAAAAATCTTTTCCACCGGGCGATTTGTTGCTGTAATATGAACAACATTGGGCAATAAGATTTTGCTGCATTTCTCATGTAAGGAGAGTGAAGATAGGTTTTAAAGGACTTTCACAGATTTGATAAATATAAAACAATGTTTTTTGTTTTTAGACCCATGATTGCCCTTACTGGCATTGACTTGATATATGACTTAGTCTGACCAGTGCTGAGGTCTTTTCCTCTCCGATATAAAAATTACAAAATTTATATACAGGAAAAAAAAAGTTTCAAGTAAAAGATCAAGTTACAGTAACAAAACTGATTTTGTCTTACTGCAGAGCTTTGTGCCAGAGTATTAAGTCATATCACGCCAATATTATCAGTCTTATGTTGGTTGCTGGTTCAGCACCAGATTAAATATAGAGTATTGACACTAATACACAAAATAATAGTAATGATGCTTTACGGCTGGGAGCAGCCCTGCATGTCTGTACTCATCGCACCTTAAGACTTGCCAGCAAAGGCCTTTTTGTGGTTCCAAGTGTCTTGCAAGATGAGGTTAGGAACCACGTGATATCAGACACAGGCCCTATAATGTGGAACACAATGCTCAAGCAACTCAGAATGGTATCTGATCTGAAAATCTCTTAAAAAAAACAAAACAAAAACCCAAACCCTAAAAACATGGCTATTTCAACAGGCTTTTGAGGAAGAATCGAACTAGTAGAGTGAATCTTCAGGTTTAACATCAAATATGTTAATGATGATCACGTATATATTGTTTTCCGATGACTGTCATTGACTTACGTGAGGTTTTTCGTATTTATGTATGCTCTAATTTGTGAATCATCATGATTTGTTAGGACGGCAGGTGATAAATGATTGTTAAATAAATAACCTGTTAGAGACAGTGGCTCTGATTAAGGAGCATGGACTGCAGCGGGAGATCAGATGGCCCAGAAGGACGCCAGTTCTCATCAGTGTTAGCGAGTTCCATTCCCTCTCTACCTTCACTGATAGGACGCATTGGATCCTTCCCCTCCATCATAGTGGCACTGGATTGACAATTGTGGAATCTGACTACCACTTGCACTTCTCTCCTCGTCCTCTAACCCAGCAGATTTGGCTCTTCAGTTCAGACATGCATTTTCTTCCAGTTGTAGTTGGGCAAATTGAGTTGCTCCTCCCTCAGAAGATGATTGCGCATGTAACTTCTGAGAAGTGTGGCCAGAGATCCTATTCCTGGTATTTCTTAAACCCCTAGGAAACCAGGAAGATTGAGGCCAATACTGTATCTATAAAGATTGAACAAACTGCTGGTTTGGGAAAGGTTCAAGATGAACTCCCTCCCAACAACTGGTATTGGCTGTGTGCACTGGATCTGAAGGACACTTAGGTGCACATTCCCATTCACACCATCACACCCCCCCCCCCCCCCCAGAAATTCCTCAGGTTTGTGGTGAAGGACATGCATTATCAATACAATGTGTTCCCTGTCACAGTCGCCGGTTGCAGGACCTGCCCATGTCTGGCATTACTCACCGCTGCAACGCCCCAGCTTCCGACGTGGCCCGCATGTTGCTGTGCTCCTTCTTCGCAACAGAATGCCACCATCATGACGTCCTCCTCCGTGGGCTCCCTTCGGCGCACGCACCACGCTGCCATTTAAAGAGCCCACAGTGGGAAGCCATGCTGCTGGCGCTGGCTGATGTCACATGGCTGGGGATATAAAGCCTAGCTGTGCATTGGCACTCTGCTGTAGCAACGGGTCTCCTGCTTCAGCAGTACATGTTCCTGTTTGCCTTGCCTTGTCCTGTCCCGCTCGTCCAGTGTTTTCTATGTGTCTTTGTAACCCTTGGCCTGTCTTCCAGACCTGACCAGAATTGCCTGGATCTGACCTCTTGCTTAGACCTGACCATCCTTATATGCCGCCTGCCTCGACCTTAGCCTGCCTTCAACCTCGCAGTTCTGCTGCCTTCCCTGACCCTGGCATGTCCACAAACTCTTGCTTGCCTGACCACCCTAGGGACTCGCCTAAGTCTTGCTGGCCACCAGAGCCCAAGAGTTTAACCTGTGGGGGAGGCAGCTAGTATAGGTGAAGCAGCGTTTGCCAGCTGATGGAGTAAGCCTCGTAGGTTCACCTACGAGGCTGCGCCAACTGTGCCACAACAACACGGGCTCACACCCATACCACCCATCCCATTTCCTTTGGTCTACCTCTGGCCCCCAGAGTATTCATGAAATGCCTAGCCGTGGTGATGGTGCAGCTTTGTTGGCAGGGTGTCTGCATGTTTCCATGCCTGAATTATTGGCTGGTGACAGGCCCATCTCTATTAGTGTTCTAGAGCCCCTTCATTCTAGTTCAGTGTATCAGTTTATAGGAGCCTGGATAGACTTTTCCTCCTGGAAGAAAGAGAGCTGCAGTGTTAAGGGGGCCTAGCTAGGTCTTCCTTTAGCAGGTTTGAGCATCAGCAAAGTCAATCTGTTCTAGTTGGACATGTGGTTCCTATCTCTTGTTTACACATGTGGGGCCTTTGAAACCAATGGGATCAGCTCTATCAACTTTATCCCACCATATCTCAAGATGCTGCATCCCTTCAGTAGTGGATGAATCTGGATGTTCTGAGGGTGGGTCTCTTGCTGTGTGTTCCACCATATCAAGTGTCTACAGGTGCTTCCACCAAGGGGTGGGAGGCTCATATGGGAGCCATGAGTCTGTAAAGGATTGTGGTCCCCAGTAGAGTCATCTGCATATCAGCCTAATGGAACTGCAAGTAATTCATTATGCTTTGACAGCTTTTGCTCATCTTTCATGGGAAAGGGAATTTTGATCCACAGAAACAGATGGCCATGTTTTACATAAACAAGCAGAGATCGCAGGCTCTTGTACCCTCTGCTAGAAGGTCATCTGGGTAATCACAATGCCCATCTAGAGGCAACATATCTGCCAGGAATTCAGAATATATTGGTGGACCATCTCAGCAGAGTATTGCATCTGCACAAGTGGCCCTTGGACTGAAAAGTTATAAATGATTTTCCATTCATTGGGAAAAGTCTGTGATCAAACTGTTTGCCTCAGAAGACAACAGAGAGAGTAAAAGTTCTGTTCCATGTGTGTGAGCAAGTACAGATCAGATTCTGATGCTTTTCTGCTGAACTGGAGCATCAGTCTACTTTGTGTACACTCCAATTCTTTTAATCACCAGAACTTTCTGATCAGTTCTGGGCAAGGATGATCCTCGTTGATTCAGCCTGGCCATGGCTAGTGCTGTTGTTTTCTATGTTTTGTCCATATATCTGTGCTGCCTCCAACCTGCATCACTCAGGAGAAAGGCAGAATTTGCCATCCTTGGCCCTCAAGTTTTAGATGTTGAACACAAAGTAGTGTTTTCTCCTTCCAAAGAAAGTGGAGAATGTGCTGATTTTGGCTAGAAAGCCTTCAACTAGGAGGGTCTACAATTTCAAGTAGAAGTTCTCAGCGTGGTGTAAGAACAGCCATCAGGATTCCTTCTTCTGTGGCCTGAGGGGTTTACTTCAGAATCTTTTCTTCCTTTCATCCTCAAGCCTTTGAACCTCTTCAAAGTTCATTTCAGTGCTGTTGTATGATGTATTAGCAGCAGGTGGAAGGAGCTCCAATACTCTTCATCTAATGCTATTCAAATTCATGAAAGGTTTGTGGCATTCCAGGCCTCTGTCAGTAAACCTCCACTGCCTTGCAATCTCATGGCTCAACTCATGAAGCCTCCTTTTGAACCTCTCAAGTTGAGACTTTAAAGATTTGTCACCTGGAAAGTGGTGTCCCTTCTGCTCACACAGTGCGTGAATTGCAAATTCTGGTTTCCTACTCACCATACCTGCAGTGTTTTTTCACAACAGGGTGGTTCTGTGTACTTGCTCTTAAGTTCCTTCCAAAAGAGGTGTCTGCATATCAATCAAGCTGTTGTGCTACTCTCACTTTCTTCCTGAGATTGCATGCACATAGGGCCTTTCACTCCTTGCACTGTAAGAGAGCCCCAGCATATTTCAGAAGGACTCAAGCTTCTTGGCTGTTTCTATCCTTTGACCTCAGTAGCTTGGGAATGGCAGTAGCCAAACAAACTCCTGTCCAATTGACTAGCGGTTACAGATACTGTCATGGCTCAAGTGTGAGCCATGGCAGCTTCAGTTGCTTATCTCAGGGCCACTCCATTGAAGACGATTGCAAAGCTGACACATCTGTGCACATCTTCACGTCCTAGTACTGCCTGGACAGCATATTCCAAAGTGACAGTAACTTTGGGCAAGCAGTTTTGTGCAGCCTGCCTTCCCACTAGTCCATTCTCTACCTGGTGGGGAGGACAGAGTGTCTTAAGTGCTTTTGCTGTACAACCTTCAGCTTAGCCATTATGTATGAAGAGTCCTTTTTCATGTCTGCTGTTGCCAGAGAAACAAAGCTTGCTTGTCTGAAAACGGCGTTCTCCATAGACTGTAAGACGAATCGGCCATTCTTAATACGTGCCTACCTCACTAAAGCTTCCTCTCTGGAAGAGACTGAGGGGCTCTCGAAGCAGTGTGCATGCACGAGAATTCCCACACATGCTCAGTAAAGCTTTTAATGAGCGGGGTCTGTCAGCTCTGTCTGATGCCATCACCCATGCAAGAAGGCTAATTCATCCTGTCTACAGGTAAGCAAACTTGTGTACAGTCTACGTATTGGAATATGTCCCTGCATTTTCTCCAAAAGGAGTGAAGGGAGGATGTGCTGCCTGAGCTCTCCTAACACCATGTGCAAGTTCTAATTGGATCCCTCCTAAGCTGGAGATCCAACCTACAAACTAATTGTAGGTTATGAATTAATCTAAGTAAACAAGAACAGAATGCTTGGTTCTGGCAGAGCTTAAGCACTGGGGTTAAATACCATCTAAGCAGTGCATCAGCTATGCAGAATTCAGTGAACCGTTATCAAGCTTCCCCTGCTGTCACGTGTGATCATGTTTGTTTGATTTTGGACCATGAACAAGATGAACCGGACTCAGCAGGAGCGTTTTGTGTGGTTTAATGGACTGCACACATTTATGTGAAGTACACAGATAACAGTGAGAGGAGAGCACCCCAGGTCTGCACGACATGCTGCAGCCCTAGCAAAGGCAGAGGGGAGTACAAGTTACATGTGCGTCTTCAGTGGGGTGAAAGCAGGACTGGATCAGCCTGTACAGCTGACCTGGGGTGAGGTGGAACTTCCCGGCTGACCCTGTTTCTATTGTCAGGCTGAACCAGTCCTTGTCCTACCCCACTGCATTCAGGGACTTACTCAGTCCCTGCAGGCAGTGAGGAAAATCCAGGACTGGATCAGCTGACAACCTTGATTCCCACAGACACAGGAGGACAAACATTTTGAACTCCAGAAAGTAGAAATCCTGTCTTAAGCAGGAGCTGTAGTTGTGTTCCACCTCTTCTAATACTGAGGGGGGTGTGGGCAGCAGCATGTGGCACATCCAAAAGACAAACTAATAAACCAGATGAGAAATCTTCAGAGGGATAGCAACAAATAACAGGAGTCGGGTGGCACCTTATAGATGGACTAATCTGAGGTAGGAGCTTTCGAGGACGGTGTCCGCTCTGTGATGTACAGGAGATGGCAGGCGCATCTGACGAAGCGGACTCTGTCCTCGAAAGCTCTGCTTCCATAAATTGGTTCATCAGTAAGGTGCCACCTGAACGCCTGAGATCTTTCATCTGCTATGGGCCAATTTCTTTGGCTTTTTTCCAGGCCCATAAGTGCGTGAACTGTGTCTATTTATGCTAAGAGATAACTAAAGATACTCTCAAGCATCGCTAAAATACGAATGGAAAAATGTATAAATGTCATGCAGGGGCTTTTAGGTGGAGTAGGCGGTCGCCTAGAGCACTGGAAGTGGGCGGGGCAGCTGAGTTGTACGCAAGGGTGGTAGTTTTTTAACTCAAGTATGACATCTTTGATGTATCTGGTGCAGTTGGGAGTGGATGAGGTGGTGTTTATGGCAAGCGTGCAATATTTGTGTTAGCGACTTTGGAACATGGATAAAGAGGGTCAGTGTGGTAGGAGAGAGAGAGTGTCCTTGCTGTCTCAGTGTGGTATGTCTCTGCTGTGTATCTCAGAGAGCAGGAACGCCCCTGCTGTCTCGGAGAGCGTGTGGTATATCTCTGCTGTGTGTCTCTGAGAGCAGGAACACCCCTGCTGTTATAGCTCTGCTGTGTGTCTCTGAGAGCAGGAACACCCCTGCTGTTATAGCTCTGCTGTGTGTCTCTGAGAGCAGGAACGCCCCTGCTGTCTCGGAGTGCGTGTGGTATATCTCTGCTGTGTGTCTCACAGAGCAGGAACACCCCTGCTGTTATAGCTCTGCTGTGTGTCTCAGAGAGCAGGAACACCCCTGCTGTTATAGCTCTACTGTGTGTCTCAGAGCAGGAACGCCCCTGCTGTCTCAGAGCGTGTGGTATATCTCTGCTGTGTGTCTCAGAGAGCAGGAATGCCCCTGCTGTTATAGCTCTGCTGTGTGTCTCTGAGAGCAGGAACACCCCTGCTGTTATAGCTCTGCTGTGTGTCTCTGAGAGCAGGAACACCCCTGCTGTTATAGCTCTGCTGTGTGTCTCTGAGAGCAGGAACGCCCCTGCTGTCTCGGAGTGCGTGTGGTATATCTCTGCTGTGTGTCTCACAGAGCAGGAACACCCCTGCTGTTATAGCTCTGCTGTGTGTCTCAGAGAGCAGGAACACCCCTGCTGTTATAGCTCTACTGTGTGTCTCAGAGCAGGAACGCCCCTGCTGTCTCAGAGCGTGTGGTATATCTCTGCTGTGTGTCTCAGAGAGCAGGAATGCCCCTGCTGTTATAGCTCTGCTGTGTGTCTCTGAGAGCAGGAACGCCCCTGCTGTCTCAGAGCGTGTGGTATATCTCTGCTGTATGTCTCAGAGCAGGAACGCCCCTGCTGTTATAGCTCTGCTGTGTGTCTCTGAGAGCAGGAACGCCCCTGCTGTCTCTGAGAGCGTGTGGTATATCTCTGCTGTGCGTCTCTGAGAGCAGGAACGCCCCTGCTGTTATAGCTCTGCTGTGCGTCTCAGAGAGCAGGAACGCCCCTGCTGTCTCAGAGCGTGTGCTATATCTCTGCTGTGCGTCTCTGAGAGCAGGAACGCCCCTGCTGTCTCAGAGCGTGTGCTATATCTCTGCTGTGCGTCTCAGAGCAGGAACGCCCCTGCTGTCTCAGAGCGTGTGCTATATCTCTGCCGTGCGTCTCAGAGAGCAGGAACGCCCCTGCTGTTATAGCTCTGCTGTGCGTCTCAGAGAGCAGGAATGCCCCTGCTGTCTCAGAGCGTGTGCTATATCTCTGCTGTGCGTCTCTGAGAGCAGGAACGCCCCTGCTGTCTCAGAGCGTGTGCTATATCTCTGCTGAGTGTCTCAGAGCGTGTGCTATATCTCTGCTGTATGTCTCAGAGCAGGAACGCCCCTGCTGTCTCAGAGCGTGTGCTATATCTCTGCTGTGTGTCTCAGAGAGCAGGAATGTCCCTGGATAGGGCTTTTGCCCTTTGTACAGACCTGGAATCCTTTCAGTGGCAGAGTGTGTGGGGCTTCCATGGAAGTCTCGCTCCCTGCATTCCGCCTTTCCCATGGTTTGGCGCTGCTTACACACAGACATCTGTTAATTAAGGTTTTTTTGCTACCAAAGGCCATAGTACAGAGCAAGGTTTTCACGCTGTTTACAGCAAGCAAACCTCTTGGGCTGTTGGCTCAGGTGGCGCGTGCTGTGCACGGCTATCCAGAAGATCCCCAAGTCATGTCTTCCACACTGGGCCTGACTCTGCTGCAGAGGTAGCAGTCACAACCCCCAATCCTTCCTCCAAAAGGCTGGGTAGGAGGGAGTTATGGCCATTGCTTGAGGATGACACCTGGTGACTGCATTCAGGGTACCAGGAGGAGCTGTGGAGCATGGCCCAAGTCCAAGCCCATTTTCCTATCAGAACCAAGGCCCAATACCCTATTTTCACTGAAATAACCTAGAATTTAGTGATACTTTAAAATGTCTCTACCTTTTACAGTACAACATACTGTGTTACATTTGTGTATGTCTGAAGAAAGTGTCAAGGCATGCGCTGAGGTCATTCTTCTGAGGGGAGGAAATCCCGGCACTGTTCTTGCTGATGTCCCCTTTCCAGGCCTCGGTGCGCGCTCAGGTGTCTGTCAGGTTTAGAGATGCCCTGAGTTAGAATTGTTGTAACTCAAAGTGCCTTAAGTCCCCTGTTAAACTCGTGGAGAAAAGCCATCAAGAATGGAGAAAATGCTCCTGAAAGCAGAACACTAAATTCCCGTCCTCTGCCTCTGCACAGGCTCCCTGCGTGTCATTCCTGTCCTCTGCCTCCACGTCAGACGGGACGACAGCATGACACATCAGCACATAGTAGCCTGGCTATGATGCCCAGCTGGAATTTTAAGTGGCACCTACCCCGTCAGCGTCTGGGAGCAGAGGCATTGACTAGGGATGTGCATTCGTTTCATATTACATGCTTGTATAGGAAACTTATGAAACGAATGCATATCCCTAGCATTGGGTCTATCCCCCTCAATAGGATTATATCTGCTGCTGGGCCCCAGGGGCTCTGATTCCTGGTTGCCAGAGCCGAGGGTAACTAGAGTTTAACCTGTGGGGAGCAACGGGAACTACAATTTGATATGTAGAGAGCAGGGCCTTTCTGCTTTGTTTGGCGCTTTCTAGTAACCCGGGTTGCCACGCTGAATTGCTCAGCTTGCTGTTTTTTGCTTTTTGCTTGTGTGCAATGACACAACTGGCTTGCTTCGTGGGGCCCCTGTTGAAATGTTTGAAGGACTCTGGCATGTCTTGTCTTCCATTATGGAAGAGACTTTCATTTTTCTGAGGCTGGAGTTTCAGGGCAAGCAGCCTTGGGGGGGAGAGTGAGCCGGCTTTGGAAGAGGCCTTCATGCCCATTTTTCCTCGGTTCGAAGTAAAGTATGGACCAGGAACTGTTTCTTCCTGACAAGGAGCGAGGGGAAAGGCCGTGCAGGATGGCTCCCTGATGCGATCTGCATGAGTCAAACGCTGCGTACGTCCACTCGCGCTCACACACAGTCCTCTTTTGGGGAGATGTTGACCTTCCCCTTGGGTAACATGGTGCTGGCCCAGCCCTGTCCTGCTGACATACAATATTGCAGTTCCAGGTGTACAGTGCATTCTGGGGTTTGTAGTCCCGTAAGCTTGTCAGCATCTGCTTGCACCTGTGTCTGTCAGTCTGGGCCCCATGCTCGGCCTCTGTTTTCTTCCACTCCTTTTATGCAGAGATCTGTGTTCTCACCTGCCGTCCATGCTGGACCTCTCTTCCAGGAATATCCTTGACACTGACTAAAATACTTTCCATCCCTCTCCTACCCCCTGGCCTGGTCGCTCTGTACTTAGTTGTTGACTGAGCGCTAGGAACACAAACTAAGTAGCCTGGCTCTCAAAACAAGAGCAAGCATGTCATTGTAGTTATTCTGAAAACATTGGCTTGGTTCTTTTTAGGGCTGTGACTGTTACTCTGGAAGCTGTTTCCCCAGCAGCGATGCTCTGCCATCCACACTCGCTCTAGTCTACAACCTCTCTCTTTCCTAAAAGGTGATACTGACCCCGCCGTCACTTGAGTCTGTTCGGTAGGAAGGGTTTAACTCGTGCAGTATCCCCTGATCTAGTCACTTCATGAAAAAAAAAAATCAATCAAGTTTGTTTGCCAAGATTTTCCCCTTGTGAAAACCCATTGCACTGTCCTGTTCTTCAGTAGCACTTTCATGACCTTGCCACAGATGATGCTAAGCTGATAGTGCTGTACTTTTTTGTTTCTGCTTCCTCCTTGCTCCCACCGTAGGTTGTGCAGCTGTACTCTGTCTGTCTGTCTGCTATTCTCCTGATAAGTCAGAGCTGCGAGGGGACAGTTGCCATCTCCTTTAGTATTCTAGGATGTAACCACAGGTCCTGGAGTCTTGTTCACCTCCTCAGTAAATGGTAATCTGATCACTCTCAGCCCCTATCATCCTCTTCTAATTCCTTTGTCTCTTGGATCCCCTACTCCGGGCAAGGTTTCATCGTTTTTCATTTTCTTAGATCTTCTGAAACGTAGGACCCTTATTCTAGTGTAGTTCAGTTCTGATCCACACAGTACAATGAATGCTGGATCGCAGATTGTCCCCTGCCATAACTTCAGTGATCCTGTTTCCATTTATCAGTGCCAGGTCCAGCGCGGCTTCACTATGAGGGAGCTCCCCAGCTAATTGCTTGGAAAAGACTTCTTGCAAGGATCCCTGTATCCCTCTACTTCTAGTCATCCAGCAGCCAGCCCTCTCCAGTAAGACCACCTCACCTTTGCATGCTATGCTTTGAAAGCTTTTTCTCATGCCTAGTGGTTAGTGCAGTGGCCTCTGAACCAGTGAGACCAGGGTTCAAATCCCCTTGCTGCGTCTTGTGACCTTGGGCGTCACTTTTACCCTCCATTGCCTCAGGTACAAACTTAGATTGTGAGAAATAATTACAGTACCTGAATGCAATCCGCTTTGAAGAGCCGAAAAGTGGAATATAAAAATTAGATAAATAAAAAAAAACCCTCTTCCTTGTGATGGTAGCTTTTGGGTTCACCTGCACAGATATTAGGCTCCTTAGATCTCCTCAAGGAACCCCACGGCAGGTGCTTGGCACTGGTACTGTCTCGTGAGATCAGTGCCCCATGGCAGTGCAGCACCGGAGGAGCAGTGGTAAAGGAAAACAGCCTGGGGATGGAGAGGGGAGACCAGCAATCCATGACGACAAGAATATTAGATGGGTGTGAACTTATGGGAAACTGTGGTGGGCCGGAGCATGCGCGCTCTCTCTCCACCTGCATGCCATGTCACACAGAGGTCATCATCCTGGTCCTCCATAAATGGATCAATGCATTGATATCAAAGTAAAGTGTTGTGATTGCTGTGATAGGTCCCTTAGAATCATAGAAGAGTGAAAAAACAAATTGTAGCGAAGACCTTTTTTATTGGACTAACTTAATACATTTGTGGCTAGCTTTCAAGCATTACCCTTTCTTCACCAGGTGAGTACAAACTTCCTCCTTAGCTCGTTCTGCACTGACCTGATAAAGGCAGTATAAACTAGTGTAAGCTAGTCACAATGCATGGAGTCCAATAAAACGGTCTCACCTGCAGCTTGTTTATTGACCCTTATCGCTCTGTGGCTGGGATGGATGCGTGCTTAGCCTTCTTCTCTACATATTGGTATTGAAGGAGACGGTTACAGTATCTACAATACTTTACTCCCCTCTCAGATTCTAGCCAGCAGCTGACCGCATGGGGCCCTTCCTTTGAATGCAGGTTTTTGTGAAGTCTAGAGTACATTTCATTCTTTTAAATGGAGTTTTCATGTAAACATCTTCACCCATACCAAGCATTCCTGGCCAGCACAACATCATTCCAGATCAATGGCATCAGCCGTTTCTCTATGCCGGATTCCTGCCCAGGCACTGGGAGTTCGGAATTACCCTCTGTCTGAAATGTAGGAAAACAGCACAGAATCAGGTTCATGTTATCTTGCAGTGAGAAGTTTTAATACTGTAGAGGGAAAACGGAATTCAAAGCTCTGGATATGTTCTCTACAGCTGACAGCAGAAGCCAGCAGCTGTCCTATTGTATCATGATATCACAGAATGAGTTGACATCATAGGGAAACATCATCTGTGACATCACCTGTCAAGTCATCCTATCGGGACAATGGTTTTTCTGTCATCTGGTGATATCTATCAATATAATGGGGAAGGTTCAGGATATTTACGATGAAGAAACATATTCATTATGGATATTCTGAAAACCCAACTGGCTGTGTGACCAGTTATAAAAACAAACTAAATCTTCCTTAAAAAAGAGAGAGAAGAAATGATAAATCTAAACTACGTTTGAATCTATGGCTGTGAGTTAAGGGGAATTGTACATTTTTATAATCTGGGGGTGGAAGGAATGAACAGAGCAGATCCATTTAGAAATATAGAAACCTGACGGCAGAAGAAGACCATTACGGCCTATCTCGTCTGCTCAGCTCTGCAATCCCAAACATTCCCATGCTTTTTTTTTTTGTTTTTTCAAACATATTTACTGGGTTTTAAAACAATGAGTAAGATGAAACGATAAACAGCGTAAACCATTGTCAAGCAGAATAGACTTATATTGTGACATATTAAGTCCTCATTGTTTCTTTCCTTCCCTTCCCACTCCCTCTCTAAATAAAACAATATATTGAAAAATCTGAAAACATTGGGTGAGCAGAGATGAAATCCATGAAACAGCAAATGTATCTGATGTAGAATAAAGATGAGAACATATATAATAAGTTGTAGTCTCAATAAAGGGAGAAACCTATCTTGAATACATTGTGCTCAACTGTTAGGTTCACTGCACAATTATCAATCGCATGAGAGGTATAAAACAGTCCAATATATTCTTACAGGCCATCCCCGGTATGGACAGGTGTCTCCACTCAGGTTAACCCATGTTGTGACTCCACTCCACATGATGCCAGTTTATTGACGCTTGTGTGTTTGGCCCATTTTATAGTCACAAAAGTATAAAAACATTGTGGATGGTTACCAACCATTTTAATAGTTGCTTCCTCATTAAGGCCGCCAGTGGTCTAAGGCAGTGCTCATCACATTCTTTGTGGTAGGTTACCAATCATTTTAACAGCTGCTTCCTCAGTTAGGCCATCTGAGGCCGAGGTGATGTAGACACTGTCCGATGCTTATCTCCAGAACATTTCCCATAAGAACTGGTATCATAAGAAATTGCCATGCTGGGTCAGACCAAGGGTCCATCAAGCCCAGCATCCTGTTTCCAACAGAGGACTCTGCGACGACTTATAAGCCTCAGCTGTGCCTTTCTTTTCAATGTCGCAGTTTAGATGTACTCTGTGCACCACGCTAAATCTGCAGGCTCTCACCATTGCCGGTATGTATGGATCTCTGACCACCAATAATATAATGAAGTGAATTTAGAGATCGGTCCCCCAATTATATGAACAAATGTCAAGTTCAGCTCAGAGGAGATCACACAAGGAAAACTATCATTTACAAAGGAAACTACAATAGGGACATATGTAAGTCTGGTAGAGCTGAAAAACTCCCGATTATTTCAATAATTATACTGTTCACCTCCTCTACTTCTTCGAAGCAATGTACTTTCCCATCGTGCCAGATTCAAAGTCTCACCAGGTATTGCAGGGTGAATTTTATTTGCTTTTGTGCCAGTCGAGCATAATGGGTTGAAGGCACAGCATTTCATAGAAACTGATATTGAGGAATCTTGGCAGAATCTAATGGGAATATCTTATATTTTACTTCTTTCAGCTTCCTATAAGCCTGCATGATATCCTGTTATGTGCGCATTCAGGATTTTCACCAAGAGCAGTTTGTGGCCTGAGTTCTGCATCTTTCCGCTTGCCCACTCGATGCACTCGCCTTCGCTCAATTTTTATAGCTCCCTGCAAATTTGGTTTGCTGAGAATCTCCGGTAACCGCTTTTCTAGGAAACTCGGTAGCTGAGTCATTTATCTCTTCTGGTAAACCAATAAAGCACAGATTATACCTGCAAGAGCGATTTCTCTAAATCTTCTATCTTTTCCTCTTGGGCTTTAACCAGGTTTTCTAATTTCACTAGCCTTATGAGCAGTTGCCTCATCCTCTGTTACTGAGATACGACCTTCTGCGTTATCCATGCGGGAGCTGAAGTCAGAATCCTGGCGCCAGCGGGGGGCAGGCCAGCTTTCACACCCAGTAGCGCCACCGTGAAAGGTGGTGCTATTGGGCATGCTACTGGCAGTGATAAGGTGTCCTACCTTTTCGTCGTCAGCGAAGTCATCGCGGAGTCCGCTCCGATGCCACCCAACTCCTCCCCTTCTGGTGCAGACTCCGACCCGATTTAGCAATAGCATGTGAAAAGGGAGTGGTCTAGTGGTTAGAACAGTGGGCCACTGGACCAGGGCAACGAAGGCTGAAATCCCACTGCTGCTCCTTGTAACCCTGGGCAAGTCACTTTACTTTCCATTGCTTCAGGTAAAAATTTAGGGGGAGATTCATCAAGCCGCAATAGGGATATAACACATGTTAAACAGTGCATATTGTGAGATGCAGCAATATTGCTTGTTCTGCATAAAATCTTCCCCCTAATACTATTAGCTGCTTTGTATGCATTTACATGGATAAAATCACATAATGTGAAGATGGCTGCCACTCTAAGAACATAAGAACATAAGAAAATGCCATACTGGGTCAGACCAAGGGTCCATCAAGCCCAGCATCCTGTTTCCAACAGTGGCCAATCCAGGCCATAAGAACCTGGCAAGTACCCAAAAACTAAGTCTATTCCATGTAACCATTGCTAATGGCAGTGGCTATTCTCTAAGTGAACTTAATAGCAGGTAATGGACTTCACCTCCAAGAACTTATCCAATCCTTTTTTAAACACAGCTATACTAACTGCACGAACCACATTCTCTGGCAACAAATTCCAGAGTTTAATTGTGCGTTGAGTAAAAAAGAACTTTCTCCGATTAGTTTTAAATGTGCCCCATGCTAACTTCATGGAGTGTCCCCTAGTCTTTCTACTATCCGAAAGAGTAAATAACCGATTCACATCTACCCGTTCTAGACCTCTCATGATTTTAAACACCTCTATCATATCCCCCCTCAGTCGTCTCTTCTCCAAGCTGAAAAGTCCTAACCTCTTTAGTCTTTCCTCATAGGGGAGTTGTTCCATTCCCCTTATCATTTTGGTAGCCCTTCTCTGTACCTTCTCCATCGCAATTATATCTTTTTTGAGATGCGGCGACCAGAATTGTACACAGTATTCAAGGTGCGGTCTCACCATGGAGCGATACAGAGGCAACCAATCTCCACACATCCAAAAGAGTAACATTTACTGGTTCTTCAATTCCTTTAGCTGCCCCACACGGAGGGGGAATTATCAAAGGAAGAGGGACAACTGGGGAACTGACCCTCGACGCCACCAATACTGGTGGCGTTAGCTTCGTCTGGTTCTCCACACCAGGAGTCTCTAGAACCAGGTGAGGATGGATGGAGGTCACTGCAGTGTCGGCAGTCTTTCTAGAAAGAGTCAAATCTTCCACAAGAGACACTACAGTAGGCTGAATAGGCCCAGGGCTGAAAGATATTCCAGAGAGTGAACTTTGACCAACACGGTCTCTATTGGCTGATGCGCCAGTTTGAATAATGTGGTCATCCATGGCCCCATGAAATGCAGGAGAGAGGATGTGCAGGCTTTAGGTTTTCTCTTCCTTCCCATTTTTGTGGCTGGGTGCACCCCTTTGATGCGCGGCTTCAACTGAGTGCCGCAGGGCCCTGAAATTCCTGAGTAAAACCCGGGGCGCTTTGATGTCAGCAGGGCCTCACCACCTCTCTCCAGGTGTTGGCACAACCCAGGTTGGTGACTTAGTCCGGGAAACTTTCTTTCTGCCTCACATCTCGCTTCTCCTCCCATTTGGATTTAGTTTAGCTAGCGTTCCATGAACACAGTTTTCTGAAGATTGAGGTTTACCTCCCTACCATTCTTCTTTATGTTCATTTTCTGCAGTCCTACTTCTGGCCCTTCTTCAGTGAAGACTAAACAGGAATATTTAAGTAATTCTGCTTTTTTCCTCGTCTCATATTCCTCCTCAGAGTCTCACAATGCTACTTTTTTTGCACTTCCGTCACTAATATATCTAAAGTCTTGTCTCCCCATCTTACTGTATTTGATATTTTTCTTCCATTTGTTTGTTTGCATTCCTGATTACTTTTCCAGCTTCTCTTAGCTTTTCCAGATATTGTCACCAGATATTGTCCTTTGTCTTCCTCTTTCAGTGATCTCTTGTAGTTTTATGGATGCGCCACTTTTTTTTTTCCCCCCCCCCCCATTTCAGCTTTTTTTCCCCCAAAAACCAAAGAAACCTTTTTCTTCCTACCTTTTTATTTACTTTTCTAACAAAAAAGCCGGTTGCCCTTACAATATACACATTTAGTTTTACCAACTGCTCTTCTGCTTCCCTTAGATTTTCCCATCCAGCAAATGACTCCTTGACGTACTCCCCTGTTTAACAAGTTTTCCTAACATCTAGGACCATCTTCACCTGAACCACATCATCCAGAATCACTGGATCCCAGATGAGCATCCCCATTGATAAGCACCAGGCCCAGTATCGCCCCCTCCCTTCTGGGTTTTGCTACTGGTTGTCAGAGCCGTTCTTCCTGCGGAGAATCCAAGATCTCTCTGTTTCTAGAAGACACTGCAGCCAGGATGCCCCAATCAACATCTGGCAGATTGAAATCCCTTAGCAATAGCACTTCCCCCTTTCATAGCTATTTTGTGAAAATCCTCTATTATATCTCCTTCTTCTCTATTCAGTTCTTCTTCCTGGATGCTGGAGTCCCTCTTTCCACACTGCCTCCTGCTTAAGCCTTGCAGTTCTGTTGCTTTCATTTTATATTATATATAATGCTGCCGCTTCTCCCTTTCTCCCTACCTTGTCCTTCCTGAATAGATTGTAGCCTGCAATAACTATATCCCAGTCATAGTTTTCCATGTACCATGTCTCCTTAGCAGCCACTACATCCGTCAGTCTCTTCCATGATTGCCACTAGATCTGGGACTTTATTTCCCATACTTTGGACATTAGTATACATAGCTTTCTAGATGTTGCTTTTTTTTTTTCATTTGTATACAAGTGTTTAATATTTTCACCTATCCCCAATGATCCCAGTTTAAGCCCCTTCTCAATAGAAGGTGAATTTAAAAAAACCTGGGCTTCCTGCATCCATTAGGGGATATGCACACAAGTAGGGCTTACACGCGCCATCCGAATTTTCAAAGCCCTGAGATGCGCGTGCATTTCCCACTGCGCACGTCTCGCTCAGATTCAAAAAGGGGCGTGGTCTGGGTGGGGCATGGCCAAGAGATATACGTGTAAATACTTACACACCCGAGCACATGCCCAGGTGCTGCAGAGCTTTACTTCTGCTACAGAGGAGGTGCAAGTTAAAGAGAAATAAAAAGCAGCCATCTCTGAGGGGTTTAAAGGGTATGGGGTAACTGGGGGAGTTGGAAGAGCTGGCTGTACACTGGGGAACTGGTGGACAAAACTGAACTGATCACGGGGTGGATGCACGCCCATTATAAATTCCCCCGACTTTCACGACTGGGCTCACGCAAACTTAAAACTGGGCGCAGTGTGCGTGTGTGTAGGCTATTTTTATAATGTGCACGCATAGGTGTGTGCAGGTTATATAAAAGTACCGCATCCCTGGGTGCCACACCAGTGCACTGGCATCAATGTGTGCCGCATGCCCTTTTGAAAAGTTACTGTCTAGTTTTGCAAGTCTGTTCTGGAAGTCGCTTTTGCACCTTCTTTCATAGGAGGACACCATCTCTGCTCAACAGTCCTTGTCAACCATCTCATGATCCAGGAAACTGACACACTCTCATCAACACTGTCTACGCATCCATCTGCTCACTTCCAGAATGAGTGCTTCTCTGCTTCGGCCTTATCCCTTGATTGGGAGAACGGAGGAGAAACCCACCTGTGTGATTCAGCCTTTCTCCCAGAGCCATGAAATCACTTTAGATATGTTCCAGGGATACGTAAGCCGTATCATTTGTGACAACATGGAGGAGCAGCATTGGATAATAGTAAACTTGATTATTCTCAACAATCTCTCTGTGATGTCTGAGTTGGCGTCTGGCAGACAGCACATCTCCTGGGACAGCAGAGACCATCAATTACTACCTTTTCACTTCCAAACACACAGGCTTCTGATCTTGTAACTTCAGTTCCTCCTCATCCGGGATCATTTCTTCACTTGCTCCTCTAGGGAAGGTGGGGTTGTGGTGAGGCTTCTAGTAACTTTATGTCCAGCTATTCTCGTGCGCTGCTGGTAAGGTGTCTCCTCACCCTCTGCTGATCATAGAGGCTTCAAGAGCCTCACCACCTCCTCCCTAAGTTTCACCACTTGTGCTTGACTGAGTCGACACACACTGAACCAGTTCCTTGCTGTGGATCAGGATATCCATTTGGACATCACCAAGCCAAGAAACATTACATGCAGAGCTCTGTTCAGAGGTGGGAAACGCACTTTCACCTGAGTCAAGACTCAACGGCCCAAGGGTGTTTCTCCATCTAAGCTCTGCCTCCTGGCCTTGTAAATTCTCATCTTCATGAGAAGCAGGAGCAGGTCCCTTGCCTTGTATACCTGGGCCCCAAATAAACAAGCAGAACTCCGATAACATAAGGAAAGGGCCAGCATCTTCCCAAAGCTGTGAGAGGGCAGGAGGGTAAGGAGTCCATGAGCCATGCTAGATGCTCACCCCTACTGGCAGCAACCTTAGGAAGCGAGGGTCACTCTGCTCAAGGTCCGCTGCATTTATTTTTTTTTTGTCTATTTATTAACAGCTTTCTCAGGCAATATTAGACTGCCCAGAGTGGTTAACAGAGCTAAATGAATAGCACAGCAAAACCTCCGCTCTCCCGTGTTCTCTCCTTCACGCTCCGTTCAGTCGTTTCAGCCCTTTCTCGAGTTTTTCTTTCCTTTACTCCCTGTCTCTTCGCTTTTTTCTCTCTCCATCTCTTTCGCACTGTGTTTAGTCTCCTGCGCTGCTTTTTCTTGGTGAAACACTGAATGCTCTCTGCCTGTAACTCCTGAGGGCTTTGGCTCTCGCCGGACCAAAGCTGCAGGTGTCTTGTGTGCTGCTGAGCTGATGTGTTCCAGTCCCATTCAGAGTTGCACTGCCTTGGGGACATGGAGCATTTGCTGGATCTCTGAGGCAGGGATTTCTGCGTCCGCACGTTTACAGAACGTGTCAGTAACATGGGAGTCCTTGTCTTGTCTGCCCCACATATACCTACATTTGCAGGGTTTTCCCCTTTGCTCTTCCTGGTCTTTGGTGTCCGAGCTGGGGCTGTCTTAAGGCATGGGTCACCACCACCACCACCACGCCTTAATCTCAGCAGAGAGGGGGACTGACCGAGACAGGTTGAAATGGCCCTGGGCAGAGCTGCTGATAGAAAAATGCAATAATCAGCCTAAGAATGCAGGATCCTAGCTGCTGTAGCAATCCCTGGGATGTGATACAACCTGAACCATTTCATTTCGGAGATCACGTACCAGTGCTTCTGGCTACTAAGTCACTTGCCATATGGTCAAGCATAGGTTGTAAGCTCCTTGGGGAAGGGTCAGTGTAACCATGTACAGTGCTTTGCCCGCTGGTGATCAGATCTAAGTGTAAAGTTAGAATTTCATGAAACGTTTTTTTGTTTTTATGCCCCCTGTTTGCCACATCTGACTGTGTGTTGGTGTTTTCCTTTAAGCTGCCAGGTTTACTATGAGATGTTCTAAGCCGCATGAATGACTCCCATTGCTGTCCGGCTGCTTCTGTTGCAGGTGATGCTGGCGCTAACATCATAGAGGTGTCGAAGGAAGCCCGCAAGCGATTCCTGGGGCCCCTGCACCCGTCCTTCAACCTGGTGAAGATCATCCGTAGCTGCCTGTACAAGACGCTGCCCAGCAACGCACACGAGCTGGCCACGGGGCGGCTGGGCATCTCGCTGACCCGCGTCTCGGATGGCGAGAACGTGCTGCTCTCCCAGTTCAATACCAAAGAGGAGCTGGTACAGGTGAAGGGTCGCGGGGTTTGCATTGCCAAGGGGTCTCCTTTTGTACTTCAATGTCATGAAAATTCCCTGCTGGAAATCTTCTATTCCTATGAGATTTCAGCTCAACTAGGACCGGTTTCTGTCTGGCAGTGCCAGAGGCTTTAATTCTACCTATTTTATATCCCTTTTAACACACTTAGCCCATTGCTGCCATATAGCCTGGTTAGGGCAGTGATGGATTTAGGATTTTGTTGTGCTTGGGCACTGTTGGCGCTGTCACCCCCTTCCCCCTCCCAGACAAGGGACCTCAGAGCAGTATCTAAGGCATAAGCTTCTTTACTCTGCTCTGTCTGCTCCCCCTCCTCCCTCAGTGACAGGAAGAGAGGGGCTTTTCATTCTTCCGCGCTGCAGGCTCTGGTGTTCCCCGCTGCTCTCTGCTAAGTGAGATCAAGCACAGCTGATAAGTAGCAAATCTTCAGCTGGCCTTCTGCCTCCCTAGGCACAGGCCTAGTGGGCCTATTGGCAAATCCGAGGCTGGGTCACGGGCCATGCGCCTGGGCTCCTTTGGGAACTCTGCAATCACAGGCCATAAATCCAGCCACTAGGTGTCACTGTTGGGCAATGTCTGAGACGTCTCATTTCCAGGGGCTGTGAATGGTGACTGCACAGCATCCCCCAGCCTTAAGTGGCCTGGAAAATGGAAGATTTGAGAAGTGAACCTAGGTCCACTTGGCAGGGGCAGTGTGGCCAGTGAGCCACCAGGCCAGTCCTGGAAGTTTCATAGGTGAGCTGCTCATTTTATATGCTGGGAGCAGCAAAAGTCTGATTTATCATTTTTGTTTTCTCCCCTTTTATGCCTCTGGAGTCTCTTGCTAAAGAAGATCCCAGTAAAGTTACCTGCCAGGTGTCTCCAAGACATCGGAGAGGCTTAACTGATGCCACTGCCCCTATGGATTTATAATCCTATTTAAAAAAAAAACCAAAAAAATTGGGAAACCAGAAATCCAAGTCAGCAATGCAGTGGGCAAATCCCATCCTGATAAATTCTCTGCTTCAGGACCTGGAGCTGCCTGGTACCCACGAGCCTTACGTTTCTGTGTCCTAATCTCATTCAAGGTAGCAATCTTCAGATAAGAAACACTGCTGCCAAGTGGCCCAGTTCAAGGTGGGGATCTTTGTCAGGCTTTGCTTTTTGAATTTATATTCCCTGCTTCTACCGTTTTTGGTTTTTTTTTTAAAGTCTGTGTTGCAGGTCCCGGAACGCTTCAGGATTGGGTTGTCAGAAAGCCAGGACTGACCTAAAATCTCCCCCCTTGACCTGGGTCACGTGACATCGCTGAGCAAGTGATGGGAGTCCCAGGCAGCCTTCCTGCCCCCAGAGTGATATCTTCATGCGTTGGCAGAGCCCCCAGGCTGTTTGCGGCAGAGGCCTTGCCTATCGCTTAGTGGCTGCGGGCAATTGTATATTTCAGTGGAAGCTGCTGTCTGACCCTGGCGATCTAAACTGGGTTTTGTTGGGCTACACTGCGTCATGAGCCTTCCCTCAAGGCCACCCAGCGTTGGGGTGGGAGATTCTGAGCCCGGTTATTGCAGCCAGGGTCCTGGGCTGGAGGCCTCCCACCAGGGCTCCTGTAAACTCTGATTTCATGGGTCATTTGGTTTTCATGGTGACTGGGATTCCTCTCCTCCTTCCCAGCACCGTGGAAGGGGCGAGAGAGGGGGGTGCCTGCTCACCTTGTGAGGGGGCAGGTGCCACTGCTGCAGCTATCGTGGCCCAGTACTCCATACTCTGCAACACCAAAGTATAAGAATAACGCAAACACCAATAATGACCTCACTCTTTGAAACTTTAGATGTCTGACCAAAGGCTCATATATATCAGAGAATATGAGCGGCCATCCTATAGCACAGGTATAAGCACCCTAAGGGATGCTTTATAACCTCAGTTTTAATCATCAGTCAGTCATGATTTGGACATAGGTGTGCCCATACCTTTTTGCTTATTTTTCAAGATTTTTTGAGCTGCAAATAAAACATCAAGAGATTATTATTATTATTATTTTTTTTTTTTACCAGTTTTGTGTAAATAAAATAAACTTGCATACGGCCTGTTCTGGTCAAAGAAAAGACAGTGGCAATACGATCTAAATCTGTTATCTTCACAGTTCAAAAAGCTAATGTTACAGTCCATCCAATAAAACAAACGGTCTTAGACTTTACAGACACCGCCTGAATTGCTTCAGATGGTTCTAGTGAGGGGGGGGGATTGTGAAGGAAAGGAACGGGGATAGATGAAAAGAATCGGTGTTCAAAAACTTACCCTGCAGAAAGGAATCGCTGGGAGAAAAGCTAGCAGAGTCCTTTAGCTCATCACAAATCCAGCTTTCATCAGGGATAGTGAGGGGAGGAAAGGACCACATGCGTTTGGGGAAGGGGGTGGGCAGAACACGCTCACAGCCCCCCTGGTGGGGAACCTCATGCTGGCTTCCTTGGCACTCGTCCGCAGCCCCTCCACGTCCTGGAGAGCAGAGCCGGCCCTGGCATGGTCCCAGGCTCAGCATTCCCAAGGAGCTGCCCATCCAGGCACTGCTCTCCGTTTCACCGGCCCAATCGGACAGTAACTGAACCACAGCTTCTGTAGCAATTCCTCCCCCTCCTGGGCTTGTCCTCTTCACAAAGCAGTGAGTGGTTTAGTTCCTGACCTCTGCTGTGACTGGACACAGATCCGAATTATCCAAAGAGTAAACAGACCTGCAGGAAAACTGTGGCTACTTCTAAGTCATGAACAGATGTGGCTGGGAGACTAAATTCCCCTTTCAAAAGTAAAAAAAAAAGCTTTGTGTATTGGAAGAAAAATGCAGTTTTTGGTTTTTCTTTTTTCTTTATGGAAATCTATAAAATAAAGTCGAAACATTAGGTCAATACATAAGAACAGATTGTAGGTGAAACGTAAATAAAAGAACAAACAACATTAAGGGGTAGATTTTAAAAGGTGCGCACAGATCCCGGCACGCACACGTGGATTTTTATAACGTGTGTGTGCTGGCACACGCATGTTAAAATCCATGGGCCACGTGCACATGTGCACCAGACTTTATATATCCCCCGCACGCAGGGGGGGATTTTAGTAAGTTACGCGTGGCGATGAAATCGGGCCTTTCCCCATTCCCTTCCAGTCTGTTCCAGTTAACGAGCAGACTGGGAGGGAACTTCCCCTACTCCCTCCCTCTTACCCCTTTCCTCCCCATCTCCTAAACCCTTCCTATCCATTTTTTTTTGTTTTTGAACTTCAGGGCCGGAGCTGAAGTAAGTTGCGCGCGCTGGCCGGCTGCCGGCGTACAATGGTGCCATCTCGGCCCGGCACTTGTGCGCATACCGGGGTCGACGTGCGTGGCTGGGCCTGTTTTTTAAAATGCGTGCAGCAGGCACAAGGCCCGGCCACACATGTAAACCCCCTGTTTTACACGCACAGGCCTCTTTTATTATCCCAACCATAGAGCAGGAGCATTGGGAGATGATAAAAGAAAAACAAATTTAGGACACAGTCCAGCAAGGCATAACAAGAATGTGCCAATACTCAACAAGTGTTGCAATTACTTCCCTCTTCTGTAGAAATCCTCTTTTTAACGACTCTCACTGTGTGTTGACATTTGTTGGTAAAAGAGGAACCAAGACCACTTTTAAGGGAAGGACTACAAAGTTGCTTTTTCAGTGCATTTCCCAGTCTATAGGCAGAGCTCGTAGGCCCTGTTCCTGAAATTGTGCAGGTGAGCGCACGCCGGGCAAATCTGGACCAGATCCATGCAAGGGAAGGGCTCCCGTAGGCTCTTCAGGAGAGTCAACCCAAGAAAGTGAAAGTGCACTACACGTGAACCCTGGTTGTAATTTGAAAAAAAAAAACCCCAAACAAACCCCAAAAGAGGTTAAAGAAATCCCCACAAAAGTCCATGTTTGGATTCTCAATGTGGCACGGTTCCAGCATTTTTACGAACTGATGCCTATAGCCTGATGTATTTCTTAACCTGCCCACGCAGCCTCTTGCAGGATAATTTGCTTTTTCATGAGGAAGTGTGTGTAATATGTCTGCCACCCGGTCGTCCTCTGCTGGAGGAAGAGCCTCTTTCCACTTAAGGGCTATTTTTTTTTTTAGCAAGAGCGAGCACCACCTTCTCCTGTTTGTTTAATAACAAAATGCAATTACACAATTTTCATAGCTACATTGCATCAATTCCCAGTATTTGGTCACTTTTAGTACAGTTTCACAGCATTGGTTCACATTGTAGCAATCACACAATTTCTGTAACATTGCTCTAATCCCGCACTACATTATTTGGCTACACTGTGGTAATTATCTGAGGTTTGATTAAATTGTAACAATTCCACAGACTTTTTAATTACAGTGTAATGGTTCCATGCAATTTAGCTGTATTGTAGTGTGGATTCGGATTACATTCAATAGAATTTCTTCAACTATAGTAATTCCACAGGACTCGGTGACATTGTGGTGATTCTGCAGCAGTCGTTGACATTGTAGTAGTTGCTCGGGATCCGGTCGCATTGCAGAGTCGCCACTCTATCCTGTGACATTGTACTGATATTGAGGAAGCAGGAAAGAGACCTCACTGTGATTTTTGTCTAATGAGGTCAGCCTAGGCTAACAGTAAGACAAGACTGAACCGATCCAGAGGGACGCTCCAGTGCATAAGGAGAGGCCTAACTGGTAGAAGAGAGAAGATGATGATGTCATTAGTGAGAGCTCACTTGGAGTACTGTGGAGGCCATCCAGAGAGGGGCTTACCAAAATGGTGCAGGGTCTGCACTGTTGAGATGAGACTTAGATATCTAAACTTTGTGTACAGTAAAGGAGAGAGGAGATATGATAGAGACGCTCATGCACAAGCAACCCTGTTTCCGGGGGAAGGACATTCTAGAGCACGGGATTATTGCATGAGGCTCTGAGGAGAAACATCAGGAAATACGTTTTCACGGGAAAGGTGGTGGAGGCTAAACAGTAAAGGAATTTTAAGAGGGCTTGGGATAAGCACAGAGAATGCTTAGTTACTAAAAGTAGAGAGAGCAGAAAGCAATGACCTAGCTGCACTTATAGTGTCACACTCGCCTAATTCAGCAAGGAGTATTGGGACTGCCAGAAAGTATGACGAAATGATTTAATATAAAATGTTAGAAGTCCTAGCAAAAACACAGGCAATCAAATATGGTCAGTAAGTTGCAATGGTAGAATTAGCCAGCACCTGGGTCTGTCTGCAGAAGTCCTTGTGGAAACAGGCCAGGTCTTTCTGAAAGTCTGCTTAGGGGATCTAGGAGGCTGGATGTTTGGGCAATGGCCACAATGGTATTGGGGTTATTTAGATGGCTGTGCTTAGACAAGGGAAAAGGGGGTGCTGGAGGGGAACTGTGGGCTCTTGAATGCCCTTAGACTATAATGAGGAAATGAAAAAAAAACTGTCCTGAATGAAGAGTGAGAGATCTTAACAAGCAGTCCTGCTCTGTAACTGGTAGCTGGGATGTTTCCTTAGTAGTGTGGTCAGGAATATGTCAGCAGCTTGGTCTTTTTCTGCTGTCATCTCCTTGCTGCTATCTGTTGTGGCGCTCTGTGATTCTGCAGTGCCATGATGCTCTGTGACATTGTAGTGATCACTTGATGTTTTATGCTGTTGTAGTTTCCAAACTCTGGATCCTCAGGAGACTTGCAGAGAGTCAGGAAATACAACTCCGCTGTGATCATTCAACCAGGGAAATCCAAAGAACAGAGCTAGACAACAGGCTTCCTACTGTATCACACAGTGGCACAGTGTGTGTGCTCTCCAGTAATGGCTTGGCCGCTCTTACCACAACTGCCCTCTTACCCCAGTTGCCAAGCCATTCTGGGGCCCAGTCCTCTCCCCTGCCTCCCACAGGTAGTGCGTTGCTAGTCCAGCCATTCTCAGCTGCTCTGCAACCTTTCCCAATGCCAGACGTCCAGAACTTGCAGGCCAGCATTCCTGCTTGGGTTGCTCTCGTGAGTTTTGGGAGCGCCTGTGGTGGCAGCAGAGACGGCGCAAAGCTGTCAGCCGAGGGCCTGGCTGCCGCCGCTTCAGAGAGCTGAGGAGGAGGGTGAGGGATTGGTTGAGGAAATCCAAAGCTGGGAAAGAGGCCAGCTTTGGATTTAATCGTTGAGCAAAATGAGCCCGAGCATAGGGCACCACAAAGTGGTGAAAATTAACATTTTTTTTTCTTTTGCCCCCTTGTTATAAATTTGCATATATTGCTTACTGCTATTTGGTGTTACTAAATAAAATTTTTAAAAATGTTTTTATTTAATATAGTTGAGGGGTCTGGCCTGGAAGAAAACTGAATTTGTAATCTCTTGTTTCACCTTCAGCTCTTGAGTCCTAATGTCTTGTCCGTTAAGCAGTGGAAGGGCCGAGGGGGCAGCGTGGTTGGGCTGTGCTTAGGGCATCATTTGGCCTTAATCCGGCCCTGCAGGAGGCTGGGGAAGTAGAAGTTAAGAAGGAAAAAGACAGAGCGATAGATGGGAAAGGAGGCAGGATATAGGTGAGATGAGGGGGCGGAGGGGTAAAAGTCAATGAAAGGGTGAGTTACATTCTAGCAATCAGAGTACAACTTGCATGTGCTGCATGGGAGGGAGGGCCTTCTCCCTCCAGGCTCTGACCCTGTGCCCCCTCACCCCATCCTATCCTCTTCCCCCTTTCCTGTGGACAGCAGGAGGAATGTGGCACTTCATGCCACCACTGGCAGCTTCACTCTGATCCCATAGTCTTGTGGGACCTGCTGGCAACATTAGAGGGAGGCCGGACAGGAGGCAGACACGGGTGTGGTGCAACACTTTTCCTCCTGTCTACTGGCTGCTGGGAGGTAGGGGTGCTGAGAGAGAGAGAGAGGGTCATGGAGAGCGAGGATCCTACAGGATAACTGCTTAGCTTGCTGTATAATGACGTCTGCGTCTCTGGCTCCTGCCTCAATCTCCTGTCTTCTGTCTGTCTTGTAGGCCTGTGTGTGCAGCACCTTCATCCCTGTGTACTGTGGCCTCATTCCCCCATGCCTGCAGGGAGTGGTAAGTACCTAGTGCTTGTTCATACAGCAACCTTCCAGCCTTTGGCAGTGATATTATTGCTCATTCAGGTGTTTGGTGTTAATCTCTAGCTGATTTCTTGAGGTAACTTTGCTAATTAATATAACTTAAAGTACATGGAACAGCCACTGAGTACCAGAATGAGTCACTGATGAGGGGATTATATGACTTGATAGCCATAAATATGGAGGGAGTAAGAGCGAGGGAAGAGCTCAGGTTGGAGGACATAATGAGAGAGGGTGGACTTGACTTAGGTTGGGAAGAGATGGAGTAGAGGTGGGAGCAGTAATGGGAAGGTCACGGGTTATGTTCAGTGGGTGCTACGTATAAACAATTAGGGCAATGGTTTAGGTCCCATAAAGCTCAAATGAACTCCAAGATTCACATTTTATTATCCTTTTCCATGGACCTCTACTTTTTTTCTCCATCCCCCTCCCCATTAAGCATCATTTTGGATAACATTGGAAACAGATGGTAGTGTGCAGAGGTGGAATAAGATCGTGGGCATGCCCTGCCCTGCCTGCCTCCAGCGTTCCCAACCCAGTCCTGGAGGAACTGATGTGCAAAGATTGGGGATTCAGGATGTGCAGACCTCTCATGCACAATCACTGTGGCTATCCAGAAAAGCCGGCAGGCTAAGTGTGCCTCCAGGACTGTGGAAATAATGCAGAGGCTGCAGAACTGGTTGGTGCAGTAGCTGAGAACAGCGCAGGGCTCTGCTCGCTTACTTTCTTGCACAAGCTTGGGAGGAAATGGTTTGCCCAGCCTGAACCTCGCAGGGCTGAGCCGGCACAGCAAGCGAAGGAAGGGTTTGTTGGCCAAGCTTTCAGTTTAGAATCTCTTCTGATTCATTCCTACATAATCTAAGCTCCTAGATGGAGCACTAGGTGATCAGTCGGCCCTGAAGGTGCTCTGGCCCTCACATGCTTTAAAGTTTCCAGCATGAAGTTCCAGGGATAAGATTATTTACATATTCTCCTGCGCTTGGAGAGAGTGACTAGCATATTCTAGAGCCTATACCCCTGCAGGAGGAATAAAGGAAGCTGAGAAGAAAGTTACTTTCCGATGCAGCTTTGGGTTTCTAGTGTGCAGCTCTCTTGCTTGCCTCTGACAGCTACCAGTCCCCAGCAGGGGGCGGTGTGGGGAAACACCTTCTGGCCACACCCTAGTGGTTAGAGCCATGGGCTGGGAGTCAGGAGACCCAAGTTCTAATCCCACTCACTTCTCATCCCAGCTCTGCCGCGGGCTCTCGGCGTGACTGGATCTGGGAACTTTTGGGGTTTGCTCACCGTGAGATTAATGGAAGAGGGGACCCGCCGATGTCTGTCCTGCAGACGGGAGCCAGAAACGAGAAGAGGCCGCCCTCTCACCCCTGCAGGGCAGACAATTTCTGATGCCGTCCTGTGTACCAAAATGTGTTGGGCAGTGCTCAGTGTCCTTCCTTTCCATTCTCACCACGGTCTCCACCGCCCCCTCTGCTGCTGCTGCTCTTATCTCCTTTATTTAATTATATATTTTGGTATTTATATGCCGCTGATACCAAGGCCCGCAGCAGCTCACAAAGTTATACACACATAATGTAGTGCATTAAAGACTGTAAGACAAAACAATAAATATAATTATACAATAAAAACATGAATAAAAATTGAAAATGAAAAAAAAATTAAAGCCTCATGGGAGTGTAGCAGATAGGGTCATTCAAGCGAAAGCTTGAAGACTTCTGTTTAAGAAAAGGCCTGCTTTAAACAGGTTTTTAAAAAAGTTTTAAAAACATTCAGAAGATGCAGTTCTCCTGTTCCAGAAGACAGGTGCAGCAACAGAGAAAGCACGTTCCCTTGTCACCAAAAGCCTGGCCTGTCTAACCAGAGGAACATCGAGCAAGGCCATAGGAGATGACCGGAAGGATATGGACGGCTTGGCCTTAGCCCAAGGCAGAGTGTCAGCAGCCAAAATGTATGGGTCAGCATAACCGCATGTATTTAACCCTATATTCCACTGGAAGCCACTGTAATTTGGCCAATACTGGTTTTGCTTGTACTCCTCTTCCCTCCACTCACCAGTGCTCCCCTTCTCCCTGCGCTGGCATAGGACTGTACATCAGAAATTGCCATACTGGGTCAGACCAAGGGTCCATCAAGCCCAGCATCCTGTTTCCAACAGTGGCCAATCCAGGCTACAAGTACCTGCCAAGTACCCAAACATTAAACAGATCCCATGCTGCTAAAGCTGGTAATAAGCAGGGACTGTTCCCTAAATCAACTTGATTAATAGCAGTTTATGGATTTCTCCAGGAACTTGTCCAAACCTTTTCTAAACCCAGCTACACTAACTGCTTTAACCACATCCTCTGGCAGTGAATTCCAGAACTTAATTGTGCATTGAATGAGAGAATTTTCTCGGATTTATTTTAAGTGTGCTACTTTCTAACTTCATGGAGCACTCCCTAATCCTTGTGCATCCTACAGAAACAATTTCCTTACTGTGCAGTGCTTGTTCTGTGGTCACCAATTACATCCACCTCCACCTGACCACTCTGGCCGCCTTTAGACAGCGCCCGATGGTGTCTGCTTTCCCCTGCAGCTATCACAGTAAGCCCAGTGAGGTATCTTAGAGCCAGACCGGTGTCGGGACTGTGAAGGCATCCCGTCTCCTCACCTGTTTAGAGTGCAGTCCAGCTAACAGGAGAAGGGAGGAGCGACTTCCTGTTCTCTCCTGCAGTTGTGCACTGTGCCACCATAGCAGGAGACAGAAAACCGAGAGAGCTCTCACAGAGACATAAAGCAGGATCTGTGACGCCACAGACTTCCCAGGAACGTGGGCAGGTGTGCACGTGACTTAGACTCTAAGCTCTTCAGGGAAGGGACTCGTGCGGTGCCCTGGTTCAGGACGTTATAAATAACAAGAAGGGGGGCCTTGCTGAGCCCTGAGCCTGTCTTCTGTAATGCAGCAGCTGAAAGTGCCAGAACCAGCCCTAGCACTCCAGACACAGGGCTCAGATGTACAGAAATGTGGCCTGTGGCACCAGTAGATGAGAGGTCATGGTGAGGACAGGGCAGCAGGAAATCCTGGGACACATTTCTCATGGTCTTTGATACTGGGGGAGGTTAAACCTGTGTTTGTGCTGCTGCAGTGATGTAGGTTAAAGTTTGTGGATAATAATAATTTAAAAAAAAAAGCTTGCTGGGCAGACAGGATGGGCAGAGGGGGTATCCGTGTGCACATCCTGCAGAGCCTGACACATGGACCGGTTATCATTCAGTAATGTTTCCTTTCTTTGTTTGAATCATTCTGTATATTACTTCTGCAACACGTTTGTTTATTGTATTAATTTTTTTTATTTATATTCTGATGTGTACAATCTGTCCATGCCAGTAAAGTTCCCTGAATCTGAGAGGCCCTGGCAGGCAGACGGCTCTCTCTCACCAGGAAACAGAAAGGAATGACTGATATTACTCTTAGTAGCAGTAATAACAGAACGGTCACCAGTTCCACCCCTAACATTTAGTTATTTACTAAATTTCAGGAATCACCATTCAAACACGCTGAAGCGATGGTCAATCATTAAAATAAGAAAACCAACAGAAACCAAACATAATCTAAAATTAAAGGCAAACTACTAAAACGTATTAAATAAAAACAAGTAACGAACTCCTCCCGCATGAAAAAGACTATAAAACCTGCTGCGATACTGCAGAATTAGCATTGGAGAACACTGAATGTGGAGCTGCTGGCATGGCAGGAGCACGGGCAGACGGTCTGTCTAGTGCTGGCACTCTAAGGGGACTGTGTGGTTTTCCGGGTCTGACAGGGTGGGACGCACTCCGGTCCCTGGGTGCAGCTGATGTTGAGGAGCCAGTAATCCAAGGGGGGGTCGTGCAGCCAGTTCCAGCCTTACACAAGAGGTTCAGGATCTGTGGTGGCACAGCCAGGGCAGAGGGCAAGGGGAGGAAGAAGGGGGATAGACATCATCCTGTCATTGCACTTGTTTTGGGAGCCCATCAACCGTCTGATCTTGGCATAGTTAGACTTCAGCCTTTGTTGCCCTGTTTCCCAATATAGCGTCTGTATGCGACTCCGGGATCTCCCCCAGTCTGTGTGTGCGAGGGAAACCGCGCCTGCCTCTTGGCACCTTTCAGGAAGAAGAGGACAGAGTTAGCGTGTAATCCTGCCTTTTCTTTGCAGAGGTATGTTGATGGAGGTATTTCAGATAACCTGCCTCAGTATGAGCTGAAGAACACGATCACCGTGTCGCCCTTCTCCGGGGAGAGTGATATCTGCCCACGGGACAGCTGCACCAACCTGCATGAGCTGAGGGTCACCAACACCAGCATCCAGTTCAACCTCAGCAACCTCTATCGGCTCTCCAAAGCCCTCTTCCCACCAGAGCCCCAGGTAAGGCCCCGTCGTGCCTCCAGGGGACACCACGTACCTTTTTGTGCCCTCGGCCAGGTGTCAGGGGCCAGATGGACCACGGAGTCTTTTCCCTATTCCAGCCACAGCAGCAGATCAAGAGCTGTGTGCCATTTTGGTTCTCTTGAATACTTTTTGATTTATTTTGCTTATTTATTTCATTAAACCCCCCCCCCCCATCACAAAAAATGCTCAAGGCGGTGTCCAACAAACATTAAGGGGCCGATGCAATAAAAGCGTGCAGTAAAACAGGCGCTCGTGTTGAGTGCACACACATCCATGGCCCCTGGGCACCCGATGCAGTCTGAAAATTAGTGACCCCACTAAAAAGGGCATGCGAGGGACAGATTGTGTGTCCCCAGCGCTCAAAAGCACCGGGCGCCCTGGAGACATGGCTGTGTGTGGGTTAGGAAAACGAGCATCCGTTTTATCCCACCACCGATAACTCACACTCACTTTCTACGTGCACACCTGAAGTGTGTGTATATTGTGCGTGTTTATTGTGTGCCCACTAATTTTTTTTTTTTTAATCAAGCCCTTCCCACCCTTTTTTTTTTTTGTTGTAAATTTCAATCCCCGCAAGCAGTGGGTGTTAGTATCACAACAACACTAAGTAGGAGGAGCCACTGACGGCAGCTCCAGGGCTGGTATTAAGTTTGCCACGTTAACGAGTGTGCGTTGGGTGCCGGGGTTTTTTCTGCATTGGGGGCAATAGTTAATAGCCTCATCTACATTGAATTTACGTGTGATGAATGCTGTTAGCTGCATGCTTGTTTCGACCTGCATTTTTGGACAGGCTAATCCCATTACTGCATTGGGAGTTATTCTAGCGCATTCAAAATGCGCGTCCAACCGCGTGTTAAGCTGTGCGCTGGGCTGAGTTCACTATATTGCATCGGCCAGTAAGAGGGCAGTAATCAAAGCCATCAAAGGCTATTTTAGCATATGTCAGTGTTTGTCTGGAGTAGGCACGTTCGTGGGTACAAGTAAAGCTTGTTGAAAACTTCCTTTATAGTTTGATCTTGGACAGGGATCCATGCAAACCGCAGGCCCGGATGTGGGTGGGACTTTTCCATGGGGCAATAATCAAAACTACCTGTGTGGTTTTGCTTTATTTTGGCTATGGAGTTTGCTGAAATGCAGGTAGTTTGATTATTGCTTCCTAGAATATAGAATAACACCCATAAAATTCATAACATTAACAAGTACAATAAAATGTTATCGATTTTAATGCATAATAATTAATCAAACATAAGAGCAATCTAAAGGGGTAATTTCTCAAGCTGTGATATTTTGCCTTTCCCTGGGAAAATATTGCGATGGTTTCGCATAATAAATGTATCCTAAAATGGCCAAAGAGAGAAGGCCTCAGTAAGTAAACACCTGCTGGACTAAGGCGGCTTTCTTAGCTTACGAAGACTGTGATAATCCATGAACAAGTGAACACCCAACATGAAAACGTCTGGGCACAAGTGCCCGCCAAGCTTGCCATCTTGTGAGAGAGATCTTGAAACAGGATCTTGATATGTGATCAGGCGGCTTTAGGTGCACCTGACAGGACTGGTGCAAAGGCTTGAAAGCCAAGCAATAACACTTTAGAATGGGCCTGAAACCCAACTGGGAGCCGATGAAGGCTTTCATCTAGAACGAGAACCAGTTAAAAGCGGAGCAGCGGCATTCTGCGCCATTCGGAGGCCGTGGATCGAAATTCCAGGAGGCTGCACTGCCATAGTCCAGCCTGGAACGATACGTGCACGAATCACTTTACCAGATCCTCCTGCTCCAAAAAGGCAGAGAGCTGGTGCATTCAGAGTAAGAGATGCACAGCAACTTCTATTTGTAGCCAAAATGTGAAACTCCATAGTCAAAGCGGCAACTGTAAACAACGCCAGGTTGCACGCTAGAGGATTACTAGATCGACACCTTGTAATGAGAGACCAGGAGCATCGTAACACCTTTTTGGTTAGGGGAGCCGAGTCAACCAAGCTCCACCCGTTCCCTTCCCCCTGCTCCCCCACTCCCCCTCCCACATTGATCAGGACAGCAGAAAAAGGCCATGTGGCCCATCCGTCCAGTCTCTCTCGCTCTCCCATTCCCATCACTCCCTCCTCCTCTGCCATGTGGCCCGATTGCTGCTTTGAATCCCATATGATGATGGAGGACGCTGGTGACGCAGCACTGCTCTCCTCCTCTTGCCCGACCCAACCCCAGCTCTCTCGCACAAATTCTGCGGCAAGGACCGGATTTTAGTAAGGCCATGGCCCACCCACTGCATGGCAGGATGAACTGAACGAGTTGCTTAGCTTTCAGCCATTCTGCCATTGATACCAATAATTGATCCTAAAGGGGACATTTTAAATCTAAAATAAAGTCCTGAGGAACATCAGTGGTTTTCTTCCTTTGTACCTGGTGCAAGTGTCCCTACATCTCTCCTGATCACTGTATAGAGAGATCTGTCTGTTTCAAAAGACGGGGCTGCAGGAGATCTCCAGAGGTCCGCAGGCAGGGTCCACTCCCCCATATCACTCCAGACAGAGGTTTTCCAGTGGTGGAGCTTTCCCCTCCCTCACTGACACAGCTTACATTACAGCAGGATAGACAACTTTCTTTGTCCTCGGGTCAGCTGGGGTTTGGGCAGACTTGATTGGTCCTGAGACCCCTCAGCCTTCTCTGGCCAAAGTAAATAAGGCCAGCTCTTCAGCCTC